>NC_083354.1:117916051-118219081 GCF_030254825.1 Meriones unguiculatus
ATCGTAATGAAGCTGCAGGGTTCTTGCCAGAGGCAGCCAGTGCTTCAAGGTATAACATTCCAGCACTCATAACGGCACTTTGTAATGACTACCCAAATTTTTCAGATTTGCTTTTTGTAGAGAAAACAAATTGTAATTGAAATGGTAGGCATTTTACTACCTGTGGGCCATAATTTGAATAACTGATCTTTATTTTAAGGAATATTTTTCAGGAGGTGGGGTGGAGTGTGCCATAGCTAGGGTAAGAGTACTCAAAGGCCTGGGCATTACATGTCTGGTAAACATGATCCATTGCCTTACTGAAAACTTGGAACTGGGAACTGAGGCCTGTAAGAGGTGAAGCTAAAAGCAGGTCAACCCATCAATTCAAGGAGTACAGAGGCTCCACTCCTTTCTGTTCTGTGCTAGGTGTATTGCTTCACCACCCACAATAGGAGGCCTAAAGCAGCACATCTGCAAAAATCATTATAGCTTTAAATTTTGCATACCCAAGCAAACCTTTTCTTCCTATAAACTAAAAACTCATGCTTTTGTTCCAGCGATAGAGAACTAATACAATCTTTAATCTGACTGATTAGGTTCAAATTTAGAACTTGTTGACTTGTCATGAACAATGCCTTGGGTTTAAGCCCTTGCAGTGGACACACACTCTTAGCTCCAAGTGTGCACAGGCTAAGGCAGAAGGAGCCCTCTTGCCTTAGTGCTCAAAACCAACCTGACAAAATAGAAAGAATCTTGCTCAAAAATCAAAACAACAGAATTAGAAAAGAAAAAGTACATGGAGGCTCATTCACTCTTGAAACAGATTTGTAATATTGACTGACAGGAAAGGAGAGTCATAGGCACAGATACAGTGAAATATTTGGGGGGGGTAAATTAATATGTTAAAAACTTCTTGATGTACTTAATTTTTTAGTGTGCAAGTGTCACTGACTTTAAACTGTGATATATACTGTTTGAATGAATCCACTGGTTCTTAGCAAAATCACTATCTATCATCAGGGCATAATGTGTTATATAAATTTATTTTAGATGCTCATTTCTATTTGAAAAATCTCTCAAATACACATCTTCTATCTCTTTGGGTTTTTTTTTTTTCCAAAAAATCACTTGATTAATGTCAGGGGATTGTTTAACTTCATTTTAAATGTTAATCTGATTTTACTTAGTATATATAATGCAGTACAATGACATTATAACTAAGTGCAATAGGTTCACCCCTTTGTGAGTTCAGGGCCAAGCCAAGCACAGCCAAAGAACAAAAGAATGGGATTTCACTCCCTGTTGCAAGGATGGCATGGTCATTATTTTCATAGAGATGTTCCTTAGGGAGCTTATACATATTCATATAGGGGCATTTCTGAACATGCCCAGTTAAAAAGTACATTCCTAAGCATGCTCATTTGAGTGGACAGGAATGTCTGTGTTATGTGAACTTTCTCTGGGGAGATTAACAATCATCTAATCATAGGCAAGACACCAACAACAGATCAAAGAAATTTCCCCAAAATCTAAATATTGTTAGCAAACAATATGTTTCACTGGAATTATTTGAAGGGGAATGAGTGAGGGGTTACTGATGAGCATGAGCAACATAAGAGCACTTAAACAGTGGTGGGGAAAAAAAAGCTCCCCATAAGTGTTAAAATTTTCCATATCCTAAAAAATGGGGGAAGGTTTTGAACCTCTCTTCCCTTTCTGACAGGATAGTAAGGAGTCCAGTTTTGTGTGGGTCTCATGCAAGTAGTTACAGCTTGCTGAGAACTTAAGAGGTCATCTCCAGAGGACAGCACTTAACCCTTCCTTTGACTCTTCCTTCTTATCGGCTCTTTTATAACATTCCTTGAGCAGGGACTATTCCATTTAGTGCTGTGCATTCAAACAGTCCTATTCTCAGGAACTTAGCTGGATCTACATCTTCATAGTAATCACTGTACATTGTAAAAAGAAACTTCCGTAACCAAAGCTGATAGTAGTAAGTACTTTGGGGTATAAATATTTATATTTAAAGGTTTGACAATTAGAGAGGCACAGTATATCCATTCACAGAACAGCAACAGAAGCTTCACCACTGTGGCTATGATGTCTGTCCTTAGCTTTGGGCTTTAACTGGGTATGTCAGTAACAGATGACCATTTCTTCCTATGGAGCTATCCAGTCAGAAAATGGTTGTTTGCATCCATAACAGTTATGTCAAATGCAACCATGAGAACATCTTTCCTGGGATATTGATGTTGTAGTATGCAGGGTTTGAGGTAAACAGCAAAAATGATGACCCTTTCCTCCCAGCAGGATGCATAGCACCTTCTAGCACCAAGAAATCTAGCCAATGGGGAGAAAGATTCAATTTTAGTCCTTGCTTTCAAGGATATCTGCTGCTTTATTCCCCGAGTGAATTCTGTCCCAGACAAATCAAGGAAAACACTCTGCATATCAACCATACTTTCTGCTAGCCAGATTGGAATAGATATTTCTGGGCAGGAATGGAATGGGGTTCTATATTGTCAAAAAGACTGGATTTGGAATCTCCTCTAGGATTCTAAGGTTTTCAGAGAATTTTCACTAAGGAGGTTTTAGATTAAAAGAGAAAACAAGGAGGTGTAAATGGAACAGCAGCATTCCTCTCTCTGACCCACCATGTCACACTCTTGCCACCATGTCTTTTCTGTTTTTAAACCATGTGCAAAAAATAAACCCTCCTTTCTTACAGTCAGGTACTCTGTCACAAATTGGAGAAAAATAACAAACACACTATCCTAAAGAGACTCTTGACCCTTAGCATAGTGGTTCATATTAAGGAAAGATGATTCTTCAGCACTTAGAGGCTTGAAGTTATAACAAAGAAGTCAATTGATGCCGTCACTGGAGATCCAATTTGCCATAAGAGTCCTTTTCAGATTTTTAGGAAGGAAAGGAAAACAATTATCAAATAAAATCCCAATTGAAGCCCTCAAAAAGGTTACTACAGTATGCCTATGGTCATTGCTTGAAGTCCCAAATGTATAAGTGTAATCAATTTTACTGTGGGAAGAATCCTTACATGTGGTTTTGGTCCTTGGTTCTGGAAATAAGAGCTATTTTAATGAGAAAGTTCAAATATGATCTTCGAATTTGCTGCCTCAGAGACCCTGGCCAAAGCGGCAAATCATCGAGAATGTTGTGACCTGCAGGAAGGTGGAGATCAGTGCCTTTCTTCAGGGTCAGGGAAAGTGGAGATAGACTGCACGGGTCCCATGGTGATCCCCCTAGAAATGTTTACCTCAAAATTCCTTGGGTCCATGAATGTGACCTTATGGGGAAAAGGGTCATTGCACATGGAATGATGGACCTTGACATGGGAGTCATCAAACTTCTCTAGTGTAAGTGGACCTTGGACTTGTGATCCTCTTGCTTCTGCCTCTCTAGAGTTGGGATTTACAGACCAGCACCTCTGAGCTCTTCTAGAATCATGTTTTAGCCAAAAAAGGAAGAAGGTCAACAACTTTAATTGAGCCATTTTAGGTATTTTATTAGATTTTTTTTCATTTTGTTTTATGTGTGGGTATCTTGCCTGGCTGTACACACGAGTGCCATGTGTGTACGTGGTGATCACAGAGGTAGGTAGAGAGCATCGGATTCCCAGGAGCTGCAGTTACAAAGGATTGCAGAGCACCATGTGTTAGCTGAGAATTGAACCTGGGTTCTCTGAAAGGGCAACAAGTGCTCTCAACTGCTGTGCTACCTGGCCAGGCTCCTAAGTTTCAATTTTTATGAAAAACTGAAATGGCAAACTTCCTTCTCCCTTTGAAGGAAGTGCTTGTATACCACCTCACACCTCAGCTAGCATCAACAGCTTGAATTGTAACCATGCAAATATTCGTTATTTCACATTGATCTCCCACTGCTGCTCCTGAAGGTACACACAGCACTATTTTCTTGTGTAGCAGGAGACTGAAGCTAGGAAGTACCAGATAGCTATAAGACTCAGAAGGGGGGCACCTATGGAGGAGGAAATAGGAAGTCAAGTTCTTCCTGCTACAAAATGGGTAATCTTGGCTCATCCCTTCTCAGATTTCTACTTCTGCACAAAAGCAAACTAAACTCTAGAAAAGTTACTTTGGCAAAGCCATTGGAAAGGTCATCTTTCTTCTGGTGGAAAAGCTTTCATTTTGCTAAAAATGACCCAGATTTCCCGTCTCATGTTTTATTGAATGCACTTGGTCCAGTCAAAGGAGCCATTTTTTATATTTTATCTGCACCCACTAATAGTTCTATTATATCAGGCTGTGTGGAAAAATGACCTTTATCATGTCTGATGGCACACACATGCCCTGTGGAAGCACATGAGTATGAGATGAACAACTGCAAGCAGAGACAGCAACAGATTTTCAACCTAGAGCATGTCCACTGTGTTTGAATCTTTAGCTAGGTGTTTGATTCTCAACACCTCATGGGAGGGGACAGCATGGGGAAGTATGGGAAGGATCCAGTGGTATCACTCTAAGAATAGAAAGCCCATACTAAAAAGTTAACTTAAAATCAAACAAAAATTATGTTACTGTTTTTAAAAAGGCCAGGGTCGGGTCAGGGTAACTTGGAATAAAGTTTAGTGACAGACAGCTTGGCTTGCCCACTGTGGATGAGGCTGGAAGACTGACCTGCTGCACCCAGGAAAAGAACTGGGGGTTGAGGAGGGAGATTCATCCCTAAGTCATAGACCAAGAATTTTGTTATCAAATCGTAAGCAAATTTGTTCTGGGAAGGTGGTGGAATTGTAGCTCAGTCTTGTACTGAGCATGAAACTGATCAACTCAAGGAGACAAAGAAGATTCCATTTAGATGCGTTCAATGAACAGTGTAGTTATTTTGTGATAATTATAATCATCTCTCCATGTCTGTGGGGAATTGGGTCACCCCATAGACAACAAAATCTACAGATACTCATCTTCCTTGTAAAAAGCTCAGCATTTGCATATAACATGAACATTCTCTTGCAATACTTTGAAAGATCATTAGGTTGCCTAATACAAGGCAATACAGATTACTGTGTTGTTGAGGGAATAATCACAAGAAATGAGTTCGTGCATGTGGGGAATGGATGTAGCTTTCTCCAAATCTTTTCTTTCTGGAGTTGCTTTCCCATCCACAGATGCAGAGCTTGATTAGATTGTGTTCATCCCACAAAGAAGCCATTGCTTCATTACCACTGGACTTCCCATACTGCCAGACTACACAGTGGAGTTGAAGCAGCTATCAGGTTGTATGTCCTCACTGGCTTTTGGCAAAGGAAGGAGAGACTTAGGTGGGAAGATGGTTGTCTTTGGCTTGTATTTCTTTTCTTATTTGTTGTTATTTTATATGTATAATAAAATATGTAATTTTGGAGACATTCATTTCCAATTTGGTAAATATTAAGCTTTATAAAGTTTTTTTTTTCATCACTTAAACCTCTTGGTGGTTGTAATGGCAGGGCTGGGACAGGGGATGGTGGGTGGAGATCAAGGGTCTCACCTTATTGTAACAGTCCTCTCCCCAGCTCCCAGTTGCCTTGTTTCCCTTCCCATTTTCCTTTCATTCCCAATCACTGAGGCCACTCATCATAGACTGTGACTCCTCTCCTGAGCAAGACAACAGCAGTTAGAGCACAGGCAGCTTGGAGCACCTGCCTCATCTCAGACCTTAGCTCCCCCACACTATTTACTTAGTATTGCATGTTGTCTACATTTTAGTATGTGAAATCAAATACCAGTTGCCTCCTGGGATTTTCTATGAAGAAAAAAACCCCATGAAACCTTCAGAATAGTATCAGCATGCGAACATCCCTTTGTTAACACCAGGTCTGATGGTACTTGCCCTTCATCACATAGGCGTCTACAAGAGGTACCACATCCTCAAAGCCTCAAAAAGGATCAGGAGACAAGAGACTCACTTTTCTCCAAATGCAAACTGGAGCAGATGCTCTTGTCTTCCTTAGAAACTGTTTTGAGTACAAGAGTTGACTTAACTTATAATTTCTTCACCTTCTAAAAATGGGTGATTTTCTACAGAAGTGGTAACAATTTTGAAGAAATCATCCAATTTTAGAAGGAAGATTGCATGACTGGGCATGTTCTTTTCCAGGTACATTATCACTGATTACAATTAAGAAAACCAAGGGTAGCTAAGGAGTAGGTAAATAATGGACTGATGAACCCATGCCAATTTATTAAGGGACTGTGTAAGGTACAAAGGTTATATTTGTCTCTTTATCTTAACAGATGGCTTTGTCTCCTTCAGGCTTATTCATTTATCCCAGGAATCCTGGCTTCCAGCCTGAGAGTTCCAGAGGTAAATAGCAAATTCAAATAAATCCATCAACTTTCCTCACAAATCAATATTTGAGGTACATACTTATTTTATATGTGAGAAAGAGGATTTGTTTAACTTCCATTATTGAAGCCAAAACAGCTGAAACAGGCTCTTTTGAGGATTCCATGACAGATGACACATAGTGGAACACTTACAGAAGGGGAATTGGGTCAGATCTCAAATCAAGATGTAACAGGAGGAATAGTAGCCAGGCTGGTTCCTTTCGTAGCCTTCTCAAGAAACCTACTAAGAAGTCAAGGAGAATTACTTAATCCCTATCATAAGCATAAGTGACCAAAGTACATTTCACGAGTTCCTGTTTCTTAAAAGTTCCACCATTTTCCAATATTTCCACCCTGGAGACCAAGATGTCAACATATAACCCATGTTGGGTAGAAGATCAAACTAAGCACCAGAAGTGTTCAAGGTGGCTTCAACCTAGAGACCAATGAAAGTGGCCACTAAGTTCTCAGAGGACACTTCCTGTCAGGATGGGAAGTCTGCACGTAGTGTATTTGCCTGGTCTTCAATTTTCAGTGCTCTTAAGTCAAATAATAGATACTTACCCTAGAGAGCTCTGGGTTCCCACTAGGCTGTAACAACCGATGGATGCATTTCCATATCCTGGTCCTGCCAGATGCATCAATGAGAAATAAAAGAAATGAGGGGAATCTGAAGATGTGTATTAGTTCCCAAATGAGGGAGCTCAGGTAAAATCTCTGACTTCTAAGCTAAGCTTGGCTGATAGGCTTTTAAATGCAGTTGGCAGGCCTTCCATGGTACTTTCCCGTTTCTAAGAAGAGGCTTCTGTCACTTAGGTGACTATGTGGGTGAGCTATTGCCTCTGCACTCCAGGACTGCATTTTCCACGGAAGGACAAAGCCCAATGATATCTCTGTCTAAAGCTTAGAAAGGCTGGGCTGAAAGCAAGAAGATAAGGGCATTGTGCAGAACTAGTCTGCGATTTTTCAGATTTTTCAGACTTCAATGACAACATTTATCTTAAAAAAATATGATTCATGGCTGCAGCAATCCATGTTGATAATCCTGTGGCTAGTCCTGCGTCCACTCTGGTAGAATTTACTGTGACAATGGCCACTCTCAGCTGCTCCATCGTAGTATCGAATTCTCCAGTCCAATTACCTAAAATATAGCTCGACAATTGTTTAGACAGATTTGCAGCACAGGAAAAATTCTCATGTTGTATGCTAGTGACAGAAAGTCCAGCATACTTTCATTGACACCCAGGTTGAGCGATTTGCCATAGGGTATCAATTTGCTCCTGCAAGAGGTCAATCCTCTGATTGACCACCATCAAGAGCGTTAGCAGGCCTTCTGGTGTTGGTCTCCTTGGTTTGCCTGTGGTATATATGCAGGATTAGAGTCTCACAACAGTGTGATGCAGCCATGATCATTCAGGCCTTTACAGCCATTGAAGCAGGACATTCTCCCCAAGCATGGTTGGATACCATAAAAAGCTAAAATGTTACGCTCAGGATGCGAGGCTAAGCACTGCACTCAGGGTCAGCGGCTTTCGACCCAGAGAAGAGCATGTCTGATTGCATGCGGGTTGATGCCCCAGGTCCCGCCTCTGAGAAAAAGGTATCGGACGGGTCTGATGCTCTTTGGGTGGATGACACCTAAATGAACATCGGTACAAAGTCCCAATTTATTTCTAATATCAGAGATCAGACCTCTACTCTTGCCTGATGCGTCTAAAACAAAAAGGGGGAACTGTAGAGAGCTGCGGAATGCTATGCCTTAAAGATGGAGCTGGTTTCTGCCTTCCACCTTCCCGATGGTGAGTGCTCTCTGTCACGAACAATTCCACATTTGGCTAAGGCTGAGGATCTGGCTTGCTTCCATGTATGTGGACCTATCTGCATTGCCCACGTGGCACGCCTGGGTTGGCTACCCAGAGGCTATTTAAGCTGTGGGCTGGCTTTCCCCAGGGTCCGAGGATTGTTCAAGGTTCCTGAATAAACTGCATTGAAAAAAAAAAAGACAAAAAAAAGGAAAAAAAATATGATTAAGCTTATTAATGTCAGATTCAAATTTGGCAGAAGACTAAGTTTTCTCAAAGTCTTCCATTGTGACTCTTTATCACTGTATACATCAAGCATTTAGTTTTTGAAACATTCACCATCATTCTATTTATTTATTTATTTATTTATTTATTTATTTATTTGTTCTGAAAGAAGAATATATATTCATCACTAAGTTAAGTATATTTGCTCTTGATGGTAAAATAAGGTTATGAACACCAACTAGAAACTCAACTCTGTTCCTAATCAAAATGTATTATCTCTAAAAACGACACTCTGACCCATTATAATATACTGAACTATTTAGTTAAAATGTTTACTACAAAATAAGCTTCATAGAAATTACAAGATAACTAAAAATGTCTACCTAATTTCATTAAAAAGGCTGACAGAATCATTAAACGACCACCTACTCTGGCTTTTGGCTACTGAGTTGTATAATATACTTAAAAGATGTCTTTTTTAAAAATTAATTTATACCTAAATTTCACATAGCTATCAAAGAAGAAAATTGTCTGTTGTCACTACCAGCCAAAGTATTTGTAAGGATAACAGAAATTGGATTTTCATTTTGAAAGTTGCATTAGTAATCTTAAGAAATATTTTCTTTTTTATGAGACTTTATCCTGCCTCAAAGATGCCAGTAAACAGAAATTGTGTTTTACCAATGAAGAAAAGTGCTGTCGAGATATTAAATTAGTTATAGAGCAATCTAGCTAGCGGGAACACAAATATCAGGTCTGTTGTGCCCTGAAGATTAGAAAGGTACAATGGAAAATAGAAAACATAAAAATTCCAAGGGATTTGGTATGGATGGAAAGCTCATTTAAAAAATGATAGATTCTTCATCTGTGAACCAAACACCAGCAATAACGAGTGACAGAAAATAAATTTCACATTCAAAGACAGTAATGGTGAAAATCAAAATCAGGGTCCACAAACAAGCCAGGAAAGTCAGTAACAAATACAGTAGGAGGAGGCAGAACTAGACTATGGTCTATCCTTATGATTTTGCTTTAATAAAATTTAGGATGGTCCTTGAAATTTACAGAGATATCCAGCATCCACTTATTAGTTATATAAGGGGCTAAGTTATCACAACAGATGTGGCTATTTGAGTGGATTGATAGAGATCAGGTTATTGATGAAGCATAGAAAATGCTTAAAAACAATGCATATGTTAGTGCATAGCAAACTTCTAGGTGTTTTACCTTGGTCTGCTCTAGAGGAGTGTGTGAAGGGAATATGAAGGGTAAATCCTTCCCTTATTCTCCTTTGTTCTCAGAACAAAATCTAAAATTGAGTGGCTCCTTCCAAGACTCTCTCTGAATGTCCCTCTGACTAACTTCACTAGACCATCATCTATCAATTTCTTTCTTGTTCACAGTTTTAGATGATATTTCTAGTTTTTACTGCCGAAGTTTATAAATAACTATTCATAATTTGTTAAATATTTTGTTTTCACCTTGGCTAAAGAGATAAATTACTGTTGCTTGAAAAATTTCAATGATCCCTAATTTCAAGGACACTTAGAATGCTACAGGGAGACAGAACTATAAATGTGAAGTGGAGGATTGTATAAAACAAAGACTATCAAATGTGAATTTTTTTTTCTGACCTCACTACATATATTTTAGCAGATCAGAAAAATAAGTGGGTTACCATAGCATTTAGAAAGTAGGTTTGGATGAAAAGCAAATCCTTAATGTAACAAACAAAATGGAAAGGTCCTCTAGGGAGAGAACAAATGCCATGGGAAATGGTTTAAGGACAGAATGATATTGTTCGTGAGGGATCCCGCAGGGAAACAAGAGTTGACCAATACTGAGAAGAAAATGGAGTTGACCAGATCTACTGTTAGGCTTCCAAAATACTTTTTGTTGACAGTGTTCTGAATCTCATCTTTGTATATAACATGGACTCTCGCACAGTAGGACAAGTTTCACATACATGACTTGCACTTAACCTGAATCACCTTTCCTCTTCTCTAAGTTCTACATTATAAAATCATCATAGAATAAAAGCGAGAGAGCAGTTGAGCTTAGGGTGTTCCAGACCACAGAAAAGACTGTAATCACTGTAATTCCTCTTTTGAAATGTCTGGTGTATTAGAAATGCACATGCTTGCAAAAGTTCTGATACATCTTAATAGATATTTGACATTACACATAAAATGAAAGTATACAATAAAATGAAGTACACAGTATTAAAGATGCATTGAACAGTGTAATGAATACTTAAAATTATATGATAAACACCTTTCACATATAAACACAACTTCAGAGGTGTAAATCAGAAACTATGAGGGCTATTGTATATTTGTTGTTTGGATAACACTATTGCAAGCCTATTTCATGCCAGACACAGTCCTAGTGTTGAGCATGGAGCAATGAACAGACTCCTGAGAACCTACAGCTAGAACTGGAGAACCATGGACCTTTCCTGACACTCAAATGGCCATTTCAATAACTGGCACTACCTAGACAGACAGTAGCCAAACTTTAATAAGTTCTAAAGAAAGAAAGAAAGAAAGAAAACATTCATTACCAGTATAAATCAAGGTATCTCAGTGGTGGAATAGGGGACATGATAAAAATGGAAATATTGACTTGAATAAGTATTACTAATTTGTGTTTATGTTCAGCAGCTATCAGGGTAATGGTAAGGGGGACAAGTAGAAAACTGTCTGAGTCCTAGATTAATTATATTTCAATCACTATAATAAGTATCCAAGATAACACTGTGCAAAGAGAAAAGATTATTTTGACTCCTACTTTCACAGATTTCTTTTCATGATCAAATAGGCCTGTGAAAAGATAGTGCATTAGGCTGAGCACTCATACAGAGCAAAGCCATTCACTTCATGGATGAAAAAAGAAAAGAATCTCTGAATACCAGACCCCTGTGACCTAAATTACCTTCTTTCCCACGGGCCTTACCTTTGCAATGGTTTCCCACTTTCTAGTAGTATCTCATTGAGGAGGAAGTTTATAACACATGGACATATTGGGGACATTTAAGATCTAAACAATAGCAACATATTCATGAAATACTGGATGATATAATACAAATCAGTGCTGCACTTGTCACCAAAGCGCTGGATGAGAAAACAGTTATAAGACACAAAATAGGCAGCAGAATAAATTTGGAAGAAAGATGTTTTGTTTAGGTTTTGTTTGTTTGTTATTCAAGAGTTACACAGAGTTTCTCTGTGTAACAGCCTTGGCTTTCCTAGACTTGCTTTGTAGACCAGCTGTCCTCGAACTCACAGAAATATTCCTGTCACTGCTTCCTGAATACTGAGATTAAAGTTGAGCATCACTATACCAAATAGGAATTCTCTGCGAGTGAAATAAGCCAATTCAAGCCAAGCCAAATTAAAGGCGGGCTTGTTGGTGGCAGCTCTTAGGTTTACCAGTCCCTAGGGAGGAAGTGGGCCAGGAAAGTTGCCATGCAGAGGGAAACAGTGGAGAGGGGGAAAGAGCATACACACCCACACGCGCGCATACACACACATACACACACACACACACACACACACACACACACAGAGAGAGAGAGAGAGAGAGAGAGAGAGAGAGAGAGCTCAGAGAGGGACTGAGTGAAGGAGTCCACTTCTGGAATTTTACTTCTTGACCTTATTTTTAGCATATAGTCTGGAAGTTAGTCTCACAGAGACCTGGCAGAAACAGATGCTCTTACCACGGTCTGTTCTTAAATAGGGAAGTCTTCTGCAAGTGAACTGTCAGGCAAATTTTCACTGACTGCTATAGTTTTTACTTTTAGGAAGTTGCTTGTGGCTTTTTGCTTTAAAAATGCTATCCAAGTGTTGAATAAATGAGTCTTGTTCACAATCCTATCTTGACTCCATTTCTCGCATCTCTGTCCTATCATTCTAACTCCTTCAGGCAACTCTGCTCAACTTGCCCCACAGGATGGGTCAGCTGAGGAATGCTGGGAAACCTGAAGGTTAGGTCCACTTTCATATGTTAAATAGGCACCTCAGCTCAGGTCTGAAATCCAACAACACTTGGCCCAGAAGGACTTTTCACTTTGTATCCCCCCTGTGGTTCCCTCCCTCCTCCCTTCCCAATCCCTCCCTTCCTCCACCCTTTGTATGCATGCCCCTCCCCAAGTCCACTGATAGGGGAGGTCTTTTCCTTCTTTCTGATCCTAGTCAATTAGGTCTCATCAGGAGTGGCTGCATTGTCTTCTTCTGTGACCTGGTAATGCTGCTTCCCTTTCAGGGGGAGGTAATTAAAGAGCAGGCCGATCAGTTTATGTCAGAGACAGTCCCTGTTCCTACTACAATGGAACCCACTTGGATACTGAACTGCCCTGGGCTACATCTGTGCAGGGGTCTTAGGTTATCTCCATGCATAGTACTTGGTTGGAGTATCAGTCTTAGGAAAGACCCCTGTGCTCAGATTTTTTGGTTCTGTTGCTCTCCTTGTGGAGTTCCTGTCCTCTCCAGATCTTACTGTTTCCCACTTCTTTCCTAAGATTCCCTGCACTCTGCCCAAAGGTTGCCCATAAGTCTCAGCATCTGCATTGATAGTCTGCAGGGCAGAGCCTTTCAGAGGTCCTCTGTGTGACTTCTGACTTGTTTCCTCTTTTCTCCTTCTTCTTATGTCCATCCTCTTTGCCATTCTGGATAGGAATTGAGCATTTTAGCAAGAGTCTTCCCTCTTGATTAGTTTCTTTAGTTGTACAGATTTTAGTAGATTTATCCTATATTATATGTCTATATGAGTGAGTATATACCGTGTGCATCTTTCTACTTCTGGGTTAGCTCACTCAGGATGATCTTTTCCAGATCCCACCATCCTCCACTGCTGGTGGGAATGTAAACTTGTACAACCACTCTGGTAATCAATCTGGCGCTTTCTCAGACAACTAAGAATAGGGCTTCCTCAAGATCCAGCTATACCACTCCTAGGCATATACCCAAAAGAGTCTCAAGTACACAATAAGGACATTTGCTCAACCATATTTGTAGCAGCCTTATTTGTAATAGCCAGAAGCTGGAAATAGCCCAGATGCCCCTTAGTGGAGGAATGGATGCACAAATTGTGGTATAGCTACACAATGGAATATTACTCAGCAATGAAAAACAAGGAAATCAGAAGGACTTTAAAAAAAAAAGTTCAGCACATCAGTCATAACTGATTATTATTATTCTAATAATATTATCATATTATTCTTCCCTCACAAAAGAAAGAGAAACTAGGTTTATAACACACTAGATCGTATACTGAGATCCTATCTATCTGACACTGAATTCACAGCAAGGGAAAGAAAATTAACAGCAAAGGAGCCAATGATGTGGCAGTAACTGTGGAAATAGTTCCAGAAAAGTTCGTCTTTAGGTGTGGCCAGCCAGTGGCCACGTGGCTTTCCTTTGTCCAAAGTCAGCAGGGCTTTACTTGGCTTTACACAAACTTAGAATAGTTCAGTAGGTGTTGTGATTTGAATAAGAATGGGAACTATTTTGCTCATATATTAGAATGCTTAATTACCAGCAAGTGAAACTGTTTAAAAGAATTAGAAGAATTAGGAGTTTCAGCCTCATTGGAGTAGATATAGCCTTTGGAGGAAGTGTCTCTCTGGCTTTAAGGTTTCAGTGTTCACATCTGGCCCAGTCTCTTTCTCTACTCCCCCCTGCCCTCTCTCTCTCCTCTGTCTTCCTCTTTCTCTTCCCTCTCTCTATTTGTCCTTCTCTGTCTTTGTCTTCCTGACTCTGCCACAGTCCTTATATCTCTGTCTCTCTCTTCCTCTCTCTCTGCTTCTGGATCAGGATGTGGCTCTCAACTACTCCAGCACCACACCTGCCTGCTGTAATGCTCTGAAACTATAAGCAAACCCCCAATTAAATGATTTCTTTTGTGAGAGTTGCCTTGTCTTTTCACAGCAATAGAACAATGACTAAGACAGTAGGCATGCGGATATGCTAAGGAGAAATCGCTGCAGAAAAGATTGGCAATTTAAATTTGGATTAACTAGTGACCTATATCCTCAATTATCTTTTTAAAATTAAATTCCCCTTGATGTTGAAATCTACAAAATGATTAGCATCTTGGTGGAAACTAATTTCAGAGTTTTAGTTTTAAATTGGCAAAGACTTATGTGTTAGAGATATACTGTAGGATGGTTTGATGAACATATACATTATATGAATTACTATATTCAAAATTATGTAGATAATTTTGTACATTGCATTCTCATGTTGTACATTATATTCTTACTTATTTTTATATCGTGAAATGTGTTTTTATTTTTGTGTGTATGTATTTCTTCGTGAGGTTTTGCCACATGTGTATAGGTTCTCCCAAAGGCTAGAAAGAGAGAGATGTTGGAATTACAGGCAGTTGTGAGCTACCCTCTGTGTTTGCTGGGAATGAACTTGGATTTTGTGGAGGAACTGAAAGACTTTTACTTGCAGGCCATCTCTCCAACCAAATCTATTTCTGTATCTGTATCTGTATCTGTATCTGTATCTGTATCTGTATCTGTATCTGTATCTGTATCTGTATCTGTAGCTATAGCTGTAGCTGTAGCTGTACCTATCTCTAATCTATATCTTTGCCTCTGCCTCTACCTATACCTATATCACTATCATCTCCAACTCTCTATATATCTATATCCTCTATATGTATATGTCACCTATATCTCTATGTCTAAACTATCCTTCTACATATGTGAATAAATAAATGAAACTTTTATTTTAGCTAGGGTACTGAATTTTTGTTTGGTATCAAGAGATCGAGAAAGATCCAGTCGAAGGATGAATTAGACTATAAAGGCAAACAGGACATTCTTGTGGGAAATGCCCCCTGCCTCCATATTTAATAAGATGCTGCATAAACTCAGCATAGAGAAAAGTATCTACTTCATTAGACACATGCATGCAACATCACCCAGATGCTGACGTTCTCTAGCCTGTAACCACTGCTCATGGAGACAGCAGACCAGGGCATCATGACCTGCATGGGAAAGTAATCCAGCTTGGGGCCACGCTCATATTTGCCATGTTGATGGATTGTGCTCAGGAGCTCCAATTATGAAACTGTTCCTTTTAGAGGCTGTGAAGCTGGTTTTCCAGGGCATGTGGCCTGGATAGTTGTTTTTTTGTTTGTTTGTTTGTTTTGTTTTGTTTTTCCTTAGGAATGACCTTTTTCATTGACATTTGAAGAAGATGATGCTGAGATACAGTCTTGGCCAAAACCCATTGTATAGTTAGAACTCATACCACAAAGGAACTACTGTTCAGAGTCTCACGGTATTCACCCAAGATGCCACACCTGATGACAAGGCCCTTCTCTAGGCCACATTCAAAGCTAGTGTAGGTGTGAAAACAGAGTCTACATTTACAGCAGAAGATCCCATAACCAGGCTTCCTGAATAAATCATGGCATTTCCATGGGCAGACTCTGTGTAGGTAAGTAAAGAAAATATTTGGTACACTTCTCAAGGGAAGATAGGTTTAAAAATAATCTGTTCTACATGAGCAAGCTAGAGCACCACAAGGGTAAGGTAAGGTAGTACTGAGTTTCATTACTTAACATAGTAACCTTTCTTTTGGCCACATCATCCTTCCAAAACACTTATTGCTAACAGCACTCTGAGCCCCATGTTTGTGCAGACCATAGACCACAGCACAGTAAGGCAGGACACACACACATGAATCACACTTCCCTGAATCTCCTTGCCTCCTCTGAGTGTTACATGATAAGACCACAATAGAATGTAAATTAGAGGGAATCTGTCTGGGCTTATGTTCTTTCAGGTCTTCCTTTTTTTTTTTTTTTTTTTTTTTCTGACTGCTTCATGCTTTGAGAGGCTTTTTCATATCCTTTGTCTACTTTGCTTAGTATTCTGGAAAGGAGAAAGAGCAAATTCTCACTCTGTTTCCAAGCACAGCTTAACAGATATTGCCATGCCTCATGGCTGTCCCCAGTGTGACATGTCCATAACACACAGACAAAAGTCTTTCTGTGAAGCAATTCACAGAAGACTCTGGGAAGCAATTCAGTCTCTTTTACCTTTGAGTTGTGACGTCAGACTCTCATCATTTTTTCTTACTGTGTGTTTTCCTTCCTCAACCCATCCTGGGGTTAGTTCTATGCATATTTCTTGCTTAAGACTGATTGCAACATTCATTCTAAAATATGGTTCTTTGATTTTTCTCTCCCACAAAAAAAATGAAGCTTATGATCTTAAAAAGAAAACCCAAACTTTAATAAACCATCAGTATGATAATGCAGCATGACCTCTTCAATATAAATAAAAACTTTAAATCATTCTATTCTGTTTATTGGAAAGACAATAGATAAAAATGTATCACCTCGAGGAAAAAAATAATAGCACAGGAACACTTATTTTCTTCTTTGCTCCTCGAATTTATCTTTCAGTAGTTGAGAGCAGATGACATCTTTTATCACTATATTTAGATGTCAACCAGGCAGGTCGGTGCCATGGCAACCACTGCACAAAGAAACTAGTGAGGTGGGGCGTGAGCGATCTGAGGAAGGGGTTACATGGGTCAGCTGAAGGGCAGTAAAAGTATTGATTAGCCTGAGCCGTATCCAGCTCCTGCACATACGCTCACCTGTATAGAGAAGGCAGTTTTGAGTCATCTGTCATCTGCATGCCCAGGGCTCTAAAGCGGAATGCTATAAACAAATCCCCAAGACTTAGGCACCTCCCCCGAAATCCATGCTGCTCCCTAGTCCTCAGCCGGGCTGCTGAGCTCTCAACAATCCCACTCACAGCAAGTCCCAGAATTATACTACATGCTCTAACTACAGTAAAATGTGGATATCGTCTGTGTCCAAATTGCCCTTATTTTTTCTGAGACAATTTCTATGTAGTTCAAGCTTGCCTCAAATTTATTGTACTTCTGCCTCAGCCTCTCCAGTGTTGAATTTTCAGGTGTCTCAGGGAAATTTGCCTTTTATAAATTAATATACCAACCAAATTAATTAGAATCACACAATAACATCATTCCAACAGGTCACATCTTCAACATTATTTTTAAATCAAGACTTATTGTGAGGTTCTGATGGTTAGAACTTCAACCCAGGAATTTGTGAAAATATAATTAAACCCACAGCAAAGAGTCTAGTTTTACTTGCAGTATGCTGTAACACAGTGCTATCTACTTTCTTGTTCTTGTTCTTGTTCTTCTTCTTTTTTTTTCAGTGCCAACTTCTTGAAGTCTCTCAGCCTTCAAATCTGTGAATTATCAATGGTTACCTCTTCCTTGTCTACACAGTTTTATTGGATTTTTTCTAGCTGGATTCCACAAAGTATTGGGGGTCCCAAAAGCAGATTTTATGATTTATCTTAAATGCAGTTTCATCTGTTTTAGTAATTAATTTATCTATTTTTTTCATTATAATATTATTCAGTAAATAAATACTTTAAGCTAAGTATCTCTAAAATATTTGTAATTTTAAATTGGACTGTAAATTCTCAAAACTCAGGAAGTGTAACACATTTTTTCTTAAAAAACAAAAGCATATGTTTCTGTATGTAAGATGAAAGAGAAAAGCAGACCTCAAGTGAGCTGTAAGAGTGTTCTTTGAGAGAGAGCCTACCCAGAAAAGACCTCAGAAGATACTCTGTTGTCCCCTCATAAAACAGAGGCAGCCAACTCTTCACTTGGCTCACGCTCAAATTTCATCTCAAAGCGCCTGAGTTCTGGTTCTAACAGTGAACTCTGTCATCAGGTTGATAGGTAAATTGGTGTATTGATTTACAGTGAGAAACGGACTGTCATAAATGCTGAGGCCAGTGTCTCCTGGTTGGTTCTGAATGAGGAACTTGATATAATTGGAAGTTTGCTGACTCAGTGTGAAGTCAGAGCAAGGGAAAAACCATCAAGTGATGCAAATATTTAATGACATCAGGCTAAGTTAACCTGATACTTTGTGATTATCTTGTCAAAGGAATATTGTTCCTTAGTTTACTTGGCTAGACAGATAGACATCAGTATCGTTTGAGCCTTGGGTTATTTCTTTTCTTTGTGTAACATAGTTATTCTGGATTTTATAATCTTCTGGAATCACACCTTCATTTTGATAACCAAATAAAACACTTTATAGCTTCCATATGGCATGACTATAAACATTTCAGTCACATCTTAAATATTTCTCAGTTTCCTCTCTCACTCCTCATCGACTATTTTTCACTTCTCACAGGCGCCTCCCACTCCAGGTGGGACTGCTATCTGAGGTTATCACTGAATGATTTACTTATTTTTAAAAATTTTCCACACAATATGTTTTGATCATATTTTCTCTTCTGCTCAACTTCTCCCAGATCTTTTTCACTTCTCTACTCACCCAACTTCATATTCTTTCATTCTCTCAGAAAAAAAAAAAAGCAAAACCAAAACAAACAGACAGACAAAAAAACCCCACCAATATGAAACAAAATTCCCAGAGAAAAAATATTTATAGAATCTATTTTGTTTAGAGTAAAATGGGGCTGGGGCCTGGATATGGGGCCTGCCTTGAGGTATGATTAATATATATGGTAAAAAATCCCTTAAAGAGAACTGATTTTCTTTATTCCCACAGGTAACCATTCTTGGCTAGGCGTGGAGCTTTGTGTCCATTTCCCGTTCTTGATGCTGGGATGTTATCTTGTTTGAACCTGTGCAGGTATTTATACTGTCACAGTCTCTGTGAGTTCATCTGTGTATCAGTCCTGCTGTGCCAACAAGATGCTGTTTCCTTGGAGTCATCCTCCACCTCTGGCTCTTTCTACCTCCACCTCATAGATTCATGAATTTGAGGGAAGGGCACTGACAGCTCCATGGTCCTTCCCTTTCTACACATCACCCAGTTGTGGGTCTCTGTACTAGTTACCATCTACTGCAAGAAGAGACTTGTCTGGTAAAGATTGTCATGCACTACCTTGAGTCTTAGCCTGGTTAGCCTAGTATGGCTGCGATGAGTCCCTAGATAATGGTTCCACTGGCCACTGGCAACCACAAAGGAGTGGAGCTGGCCTAGAAGCAAAGCCCAAAAGGGGCAAAGAATTATGGGGACTCTGAGTCCAGAACAAGAAGTAAAGTCCCTAGGGTATGAGAAAGGGCCAGAATCACCAAAGGGTACAACAAGACAAAGTTCTCAGCACGAAGGAGATTTATTTGCTCCAGAGGGACAAAGGGCAGGGGATAATAGACAAAGACAGAAAAAGAGAATGAAGAAGGGATAAGAAACAAGGGAGGGGAGAGGTATAGTTGCCCTGGAGGAAAAAAGAACTGCTTCTGAGTATGGCCCGTAGGCAAATGGCCGTTTACAAAGGTGAAGGGGAGAAGCTGTGTTAGGATGAGCAGCTTTGTTTTGAATAGGCATGGTAGTTAGGACAGCCAAAAGAGGACTTTTGATTGCTGGGCTTCAATACTTTGAAAGCTGAACCTTGGTGGTCAGTCTCAAGAGGAAATGGGCAAAAAAGAGAAGTGACCATGGTGGCTAGCTTTAGGGGCATAATCTATGGTTCACAGGGGAGAGGAGGGGGGGAGGGGGAGGGCAAGGTCTGCAGTGCCATGCTCAGGGATACTAGAGCACTTCAGTATGGAGATAAATTAAGGGGAAGTGCTCCTGTGGACAGGCTGCCGAAGAATTAAGAGCACCTCAGGAGAGATGATAGGAATAAAGAGATGGACTGCATGCAGTGTTGATTCTCACTTCTCTACCTCAGCTTCCTGCTTATATCTTCAAAGCGAGAGAGAGGGACACAAGATTGTACTAGTTTTCTGATCTGACAAAGCAAAATTGAAGAATTTTAAAACAGGAAAAGAGAGAAAAAGCAAAATAGATATCATTATTTCTAAATATTATTGGCCGTGCATCACTATAGATTATTCCTACTGGTAATTTCTCCACTACCTTGCTGAACCCACATCAATTACTGACTAGATCTCTTTTCCTTCTTCATTTTTGCTCTCTTCATCTTATAAGCTCTCTAGCTAACATTTCCAGCCCACATGGAAGAGTAGTAGTAAAATTTCTCATTTAAAACTATAAATATATTCCCATGTTGTAATGAAAATATATTCATTTTCACAAAATGTGTGTCAACTCTTACTTTGTGCCAACACTTTCCTAGGCTCAGGATACAATGGGAAGAAAACAAACAAACAAATACAGCCCATATTCCCAGGAAGTGTTCATAAAAACAATTATACAAATGAATGAATAGTTATGAAATGAAGCTAGTGTTTAAGAAAAGAAACATGGAATTTGGGGATTGCTGGTGAAAGAGTCTTTGGTAGACTCATGAAAACATCACTCAGTGGACAAGAATAATGGGAGGACACAGAGAGAAGGGTGGGTATGGAAGTGTGGCTCTGCCCGCAGGGCAGCACTGGCTGCCCAGGAAGCCAGAAGAGTTCAGCCTGACTGAAGAGGAAAAACGGCAGAAGGCCATAAGATGAGGCTGGGCAGAAAGGCAGAAAGGCCAAACTGAACATCAATTTGGTGGCCTGCTGAGGCTCAGATTTCAGTTATAAAACTGTTTTGATGCAGGATGAAGATAGTCCGCACCAAAAATGAAGGATTGTTAGAGGCAAGAACAACAGCCAAGCAGGCAAAAAGGGGGATGGAGAGGGACATTGAGCTTTCTTGGAAGACATTAATAGCAAGTTTTAGCATAAATTAGATTTATCAGAGGGGTGAAAGGGATGCTGATACAGCATGACTCAGATATATGTAAAACACAATAGGAAACTAGAAAGAAAAGCAGGATTTGGAGGCTAAAATGATGAGTTCTATTTGTTTATGTTGTGCCTGAAGTGCTCTTGAGACAGATACATCTAGTTTGCAGTGGATGCCTGAAGATTAGGTGAGTGATGGGGGCTGTAATTTTTTAAGCAACTTTTGATTTTCAGCCGTAGTTTACAGTGGATGAAAATCTCTGTGAAGGAGAGTGAGTGAGGAAAACAGAGGACTTAAACGTGAGTGATAATCTCCACCCTTTCATAGAAATATTGTTCCCCAAACACTTTCTATAAAACAGGAGAAAATAAAATGGTCAGTTACAAATAGGGATGAGAATAAAGATTAATTTTAGCTTATTGCTTATGAGATTTCGTTAGGAGAGTTTGAATGACGGCAACCCAAGGTTGATAGACAGGGGTGACTATGGGAAGCAGATGAAGCCCTGAGTAATCGTCTAAGAAGCAGATGGAATCCTAATGAAGGTATATCATTGATATGAGCACAAGCTTGTCAAGGACTCCAATGACTTAGTGCCACAAAATAAGAGATCTCTTATTTAAGTTAGCTAAATCCTCCTCCTGTGTCATACATACTAAAAGTCGTGAGATTCAGGGTTACTGTTGCAGTAGTCCCCATCAGATTGAGCAAGATCCTCTCACTCGCAGATTTTCTGTATGAGTGTCTATGTAGCTGTCCTTCCTCCATCACTGCTTTACCCAGTGAGACTTTCAGGACCGAGCCTTACAAAACACATGAAGAGAGAACAGTGGTAATCTGGGGTTCCTGGGGTTCCAAACACTGGTACAGGGCTTGTCTTTTATATGAGGGGTACTGTTAGACCACACTAGGAACAAAGTGGGTGCGTGCAAACAAGGAGTAGGTATGGTTGTACATGTGTGTCATCCTAGCACTTTAGCAGCTGAGGCAGGGGATTGTGAAATGAGAACAGCCTGACCTATATAGTGGGTTTAAGGTCAACTTGTACTACATAGTGAGACTCTGCCTCAAACTCCACCACCAAAAGAGTACAAGTAAGTGACATGCTTGGAAGTTGGAGAATATTGACGTTTCTGTTAGGTAGAAAGATGTCTTTTTTTTTTTTTTTTTCCCTGAGGGGCAGTTCAGTAGAAATGGAAAGAAGCAAGGACACTTTGAATTGGTCATTAGAGGAAAATGAAAGATGTACTGGGACAGGTCTAGTTGGAAGGTAGTTCTGTGATATGACACGACAGTGGCAAAGATAGGAAAAGGTGTGAATAAAGCAAGAAGGAGGGCTGGTGGAATCTTTCAGATAAATATGAGGGAAATAAGAGAAAAATAGTTCAGGGTATTGACAAAACTGTCTCCAAGTTGAAAGAGTATATAATAAATTTGGATAAATAGAGAAGTAAAGATAAAAGAAAAATAGGGATTATTTGACATTGCAAAAGCACCTAGTAACCCTGGCAAGTCTAGAATACCACATAATAGGGATATGTGAAAAGACAGTGGAAAAGTCCGTTTCCAAGCAACGAACATGGAAAGAATGTGGGGCACTCAGAGTAGATCCGTTTCTGATAGTGACAAGTCTACGCTGTGACCTGGAGAGTGCAGAGAGGGGAAAGGTCTTTCTGTAGAAAGATGTCAACAATTGATGTGTTGGATAGAGCATCATGGGAGCTGAAGAAGACCCAACCTTATCATCTTACTGTGGGAGTCCTGACTAAATCTGGGCCATCAACATACAAACCAAAACAGTCTATAAGCATGCTTTCTCAGCTAAAATGTTAGTTCTTTTTTTTTTTAATTGAAGTTGGATTTAATTTTTTAACTTCACAAATGGCTTATATCCCAGAAGCCTAATCTGTCTCTTTTTCCAATGCTGATTCGGCACTTCTCTTACACCATCGCAGAGAGTCTTAGGTAGGCTTTCTGTTGCTACAATGAAACACCATGACCAAAAATCAAGCTGAGGAGGAAAGGGTTACACTTCCGTATTTCTGGTCATCACCAAAGGAAGTCCGATGGAGACTCAAACAGGGGAGGAACCTGGGAGCAGGAGCGAATGCAGAATCCACGGAGGGGTGCTGCTTATGGGCTTGCTTTCTATGGCTGCTCAGCCTGCTTTCTTATAGAACCCAGGACCACCAGCCCAGGGATGGAAAAGTGCAGTGCCTTTTCCCCATCAATAATAATTAAGAAAATGCCTTACAGCCAAATCTTTTTTTTTTTCCAGCCAAATCTTATGAAGGCATCTTCTCAATGAAAATTCTGTCCTTTCAGATACCCATAGTTTGAGTGCCAAATTGGCACGATTAGCCAGCATACAAAGTGAAACTTATGTTACCTTTCCCTCCCTTCCCCAAATTCCCATGTCAAGATGAGGCCATTATCATTAGTGTGGATGTATTTGGAGTAAGAAAGGCATTAAGATCAAGAACTGTTGTAAAGGTGAGCTTCTGGACTGTGCTGTTATAATGCATACCAGATTGGGCTTGTTTCTCTCTTTTTCCATGCATGCAAGGAGTTCTATATGAGAATATAGCAAGAAGGTGCTCTTTGGAAAGACAGAAGGAGAACCCCGTGCAGTAGCAAAAGCCTATAATCCCAGTACTTTGGAAGACAGAGGCAAGTAAATCATTGTGAGTCTGAGGCCAGCCTTGTCTACAAAGTTAGTTCAGGACAGCCAAGGCAACACACACACACACACACACACACACACACACCCCTCTCTCAAAACAACAACAACAACAACAAATCAACTATGATTCAGCTTTGGCTCCAAGCCTCCAAAACTGAAAAAAATTTTTTTTTCTTGTCAAATCCATCCAGTATTCTATTATGGGCAACTCAAGCAGACAGAGACACTAACAATGGAGTTAGGGCCCATCCCACAAGCCAGTGCTCTCAGTTCAAGAATATGCTCACTCCTCACTTCAGACAAGCATAGCCAGTCCCAGCTGCAAAGTACCTGAACTTCCATCTCACATGGTTTTAATCTCAGAGGCTCCCACAATCCACCTCGTGTTCTACAATTCATGAGAACAGTGCACAGAACTGTAGTAAATGCTAGCATCTCCTGATTTATAAAGGACACAGCACAAGCCAAATGGAAGAGATGAACAGGGAAAGAAGGAGGGATACATTGCTTCCACACTCTTATCAGGGGTACCAAGCTCAAATATTGTGGCGTGTTCACCAAGCCAGAAGTTCCAGAATTCCATTACTTAGGGGAGTTTATGGACATCGTGTTAATGTGTATGGTGGAGTAAATCAGTGGCCATTTGTATTTGTTACAGCGTACATTTGACATGTCTCCCTTAGGCTTATGTTTTGAACATTTGGTCACCAGGTGATGATGTTAGTTTTGGAGACTGTAGAAGCTCTGTGACATGGTATCTAGCTGGCAGATGGAGGGTACGGGGGGTAGGACTTTGAGTATTATAGTCTTTCTTTGCCATGAGTCCTTCGTGCTTCATAATCCACCAAGATATAAGGGGCTACTGCCTCAAGCTCCTACCACAATGAGTGTTGGGCCCCAACTGTATGCCTGCCCTACAGCAAGGCATGATTCCTTTTGAAACGAGCCAGAATAAATCTCTTTTGCCCTTAGTTGTTTCTTCCAGGTATTTTGTCAGATCAGAGAGAAAAGTAATGATTCAGTGCCTAGCTGGCTAGAGATTAGCACCATAGCTGGAAGCTCAAGCTTGCTTAGTATACTTGCATTTGCTTCTGAGCAACTACAAAGCTATCTAGAGATTCACCAAGGGCCACTTCATTAGCATAAACCCAGTTTCAGTAGACGGTTCCTGTCACCCTTATACTTCACAGTATTCGGAAGCTCTATGACAGGAGCTGATGACAAAGACCAACCACGAATTTCCCAATTAATGTCATACTTGGGTACTGAACTTGTTTGCAGGCAATGTTGGAAATAGCAGCTAGGCTACTTGTATTTTAATTTTTTGCTGCTGTCCTCATTGATCACCAAGAATGCATGTGCTTAACGAAGGCTCATACGTTTAGTCAACTATAGTCTGTCCACCTTAGATAGAAGTGGCTGTAATTTGCCCAAATTGATGTGTGGCTCTCTTACCAATTGATCCTATTTTGATTGTGTCTGTGTGTGTGTGCATATATACACATATATATATTTCTTTTTGCCAATTTCTTCAAGGATACCTTTCACAAATTTGTCCCCGAGTACATGCTTGTTTACATGGAGGCCAGAGGCTGGTGTCCAGTATCTCCCTCTGTCCCTCTCCAGCATACATTTTGAGATAGGATCCCTTAACTGAACCTGGAGCTTATCAGTTGGCTCGACTGGCTGTCCCCCAAAGGATATGCAGTCACCTTCAAACCCCAGGATCACAGGCACACGTCTTCAGGCCTGGTATTTTCATTGTTACTGTTGTTTTAAACATGGATGCTGGGAACCAAGATCTTCATGTTTGTATAATAACAACTTTAACCCCTTGGGGTGTCCCTAGACTGTACTGTGCAATGGCAAGGGAGGGGACTTAGCGTGTCTAGCAACTAAAATTCACTCATCATGTTTTCTTATATGATCACCACATTAAATCTAGCTATTTATATTGTCAGCTGTAGATACCAGAACAGTGGCTATCAGAGACTAGGAAGCAGTGGTAAGAACTTGGCCAGTGAAAGTTGAATGAAGGCTGTAAAGATAAATCCCAGTGTCCTTTCACCTGGTAGAGTGTCCATAGTTAACAGTAATGTTTCTCTCTTTTTGTGAGTGTCACTTCTTAGATTTTTTTTTAATGTTGATGTATTATTTAAACTTTGTGAGTCTCTCCATTCACTGGCAAAGTAGAGAAAAATAACATCAACCTCAAAGGGATGTTGTACAGATAACAATTAAAATATGCATAATGGTATTAAATGCTTGCTTGTTCATTTCTCCTTCCTTTTCCTTTGTCAAAAACCATGTAGTTATTCTGAAACAGTGATTCACTTAGAATGAAGTTTAGATGGAAAACCCCGCCTCTCCCAGGGTTTATTTCCTTACTTTAGGCAATCCATGACTTGGACTCTAATTTGAGCCACAGAGCCACAGGTGGAATTTTAGATTTAATGATTGTAGAAGTACCTCTTTTAGGGTTTCTGATGATGAGACTTCTTGCATTAATCTTAGGAACTCTGCCTTGGGTGAGAAGTTGGGTAGTGTACCCATGGATGGGCCTGCCAATCCACGCCATGGAAATGTTATGAGCACAAGTTCCTCTCCCAGAGAGGCACCTAGAATTGATGACTCAGCCGCAGTCAGGAGTCAGCGGCTTTTCCCAGAGTGAAGTTTTGTCAGACCTTTCTGAGTACAGTTGGGCCTTTCATCCTTGTGAACCAGGATAGAACTTATGGCAGGTGGGTGTGCTCAGAGAAACAGTTGCCTTTTTTTTATTCAAGTACTAGATGTGAAAAGTGGGCAATGCTTCAACTGGATCTTGAAATGAACATGAGGGAGGCACTGAGTGATACTCAAAACTGCCCAGAATTACAACTAAATATTTCTAGTGACACTGAAAAACAGGTGTCTAGGTTGTTCCCGTATTTCCTTGTAAAATATTAAAATTTGCCCATAATTTTCAAAAAATAGTTTTGGAAGTACTGTGATAGAATCAAGCATCATTGCTGCTTGCAGCCTGCACTGTGAGCGTCTCTAGCATCCAGTAAATGCAGGAGCTTTGGCCAGCTTCCACATAGCAGGCAAGGCTGAAGCCCTGGAATTGGATTGGCTTTTCAATTTCAGAGTTTATTTATTGGAAGAATTTAGAGGGAAAAAAAGAAAAAGAACACACTCCAACCACAACAAAACCCGTATTGTCTAAATGCTATTTACTGAGAAAAAAAATGTGTGGTTTAATTGGAAAATTCTGTATATGAAACATCACGGAATGAAGCATCACAGAGTGCTCAGAGAGGTCCTGCATCCTTAAGGAGGAAACACTCAGAAGGTGAAGTCTGAATTTATTGAATCAGCTTGATGACTATTCTCAAAAGGCCCCAGGGAAGCCCTACAGTTATAAATAGCAAAATGCTCAACCTTTGTGGGTTTTGTGATTTTCTATATTACAGAACCTTTTGGTGCCTTCGCTACATTGTTTCCAGCTGACTCTAATCTTCTCAGCTACTATTGTTAGTATGCACGTTGCTATCCAATTTTATTTATCTAATCTTAACTTTTGTTTCTTTGTTTAGAGGGATGTAAATGACTGTCATCTACTTATAGAAAATTAAGCATACACCAGGTGTTATTCTAATATTAAATAGACTTAATGAGTTTTTACAAACAATAGATATTGCAAACCATGGTGTCAAGTGCTGTGTGAGCTATAAGAGCACAGAGCAGTGCCCTCCTGGACCTCATCTATGGAAATTATCAGAGAAAAGTTTGCATGCTTAAAACAATTGTGTCTTGTGCTAAGCAGTTAGTTTGATATCAAAAGTCAGACACATCCAAACCATGATGATGCAAATGATATATAAATATATGAAATGAAACATGGTGAGGGATCTGGACCTGAAGCTTTTCAAAGCAGTATGCATGTTCACACTGTCTAGGAGGTCAAAGCTAAATGAAAAAATTACACTGCAGCCTTCTCAGTCTAATCCTTGTGAAAATGGACAAAACTGTCTAGCCACAAATGAATGCACTTGCTCGTTATCATTTAGATAGTGTTTGGCCAAAACATTAATTTGGATTTCAATCTCCTTTTCAATTAAAAATCCAGGAAATCAAACAGTTGAAATGCCACGGAGACAGCAATAATGGAAGTCAGGTGAGAGCTGGGCCACTCAGCCTTTCTGTACCCAGTCACATGTCAGCTATTAAGCAGCTGTATAAATTGCCTTTTGCAAGAAAGTCAGCTTACATTTTGGACTACTCAAAAACGAAAATAAATTTAGAGTGTATTAGCCAGCCAAATAAACTGCACACGTTTATTTATTATAACCATTTCTTGCTGGTCTTAAGTTACTCCTGCTGTAATTTTGGCCCCCAAAGGAGATAAATTGGTTTTGTAAGCCAGTTCAATTACACTGAATGTCTGTCTCTGCATCAAAGTAAAAGCATGAACTGTGGAAAGAATGCCTCATTAGCTGAGTATGGCACAAATGAGTTCTTACAAGAAGCATGGGGAAAGTACACATATTTATTTCTTTAAAATATTTTTGACTATCATAGTTCTTACAACAAAAACATTTACCTGGCATTTTATTGTTTCTTCATGTAATTTTATTGAAAGGCACACACACACACGTACTAACTAACTAAACACAAGAATATGAGTTATGCTACAGGGATCGGAGTGTATGCTTTAGGAACAATGGGAGCATAGGATTTTCAGGATCCCTCCCACCAAGACCACCACCCTAGTCCTGGATGCTGGAAATAAGACAACACACGAAAACTCAGAAAATAGGAGGAGGACAGATACCTGAAGACATTCAGACCTGAATGTCAACACTGAGATGAAGATGCTGCTTCTTTTTCTTCTTTTCTTCACCTTGTGTACCCCAGACTACAAACTGTACCACAAGGAAGAATTTTATGGGATAGTGCTTTGCGTCGTGATTGTGGAGAATTTCAGAATCTGTCCCTCTGGCAACATCATGTAGAGCTCTGCATACACTTTAAACCAGTGTCAGCTTCCAACTTTCCATTGAGCTTTCTCAGAAGAGGCAATCCGTGAGAGGCGATACGAGAGAGATCCACAGGTTCGTTTTGTGATGTCTTTGCAATTTTCTAGAAGATATAATCATTTCAAGACAAATTTAATTAGCACACATTCAAAGAATGTGCTTTATTACATCTTCATACACATATAATGTGCTTTAAACCTATTCACTCCCCCACTGCTCTTCCCCCACTTATTCCCTTATGTCTTGCCTTTTTTAAATCTATCTCAGACATATGTGAGAAAACATGACATTTTTTTCTCTCAGAACCTGTCTGATTTTGCTTAATATGATGGTCTACCAAATCCATGCTTTTCCTACAAACGATAGCACCTCATTCTTTTTTATGAATGGATCAAGTCTGTATGTAAGTGGTGTGGCCGCATAGTCCTTCTTCTCGTTGTTTAGACCTGACACACTGACTTCCATGGTGGTTGCACCAGCCGTGAAGAACGGATACCTTTTCTGGCATCTTCGTCAGCAGTTTTGTTGTCTAAACTCTTCATGAGAGCCATTCTGACTGGGATGAGGTAGAATGTCAATGTACTTTTGATTTGCATTTCCTTGATGGCTGGGGATATGGGACATCCTTTTAAAGATGATTTTTTTTAATCATTCATACTTTTCTCGGCAATTTAAAATTTTTTGACAATTTCATTCTTGTGTATGATATACATATTTATCTCTCATTATGCTCTCCTGTCGCCCTCTAACTCCTAGTGAGACCCTTCTACTTCCTAACTAGCGATGGTTTGTGTGTGTGTGTGTGTGTGTGTGTGTGCCTAGTTCCCAATTGCACTGACCATATCATATCCAAATGATAGTATTCCATAGTACTCTTTATCATTCTTTGGCTCTTCCAGCCTTTCAGCCCACACTTCTGATAATCCCTGGGCCTTAGAGTAGGTGATGCTGATGTCCCATTTAGGGTTGAGCACCCAATGGTTCCTTGTTCTCTGCCTATGATCTGACCTTTGCCCACTTCAACATAGATGTTTCTCCATCTATGATTGAAGGCTATACCAGTCTATGGATATACTCAAAAATTTTAAGAGGCATTTTGACTACATGTTTATTTAGAGAAATATTAGTAGCAGCAGGCCTCAGATCAAAGTGGGAAGCTGCTGGATGCCTCAGAACAGTCTTCATTTAAGTCCCATCTTTTCAATTAATTCACCATTTACTGATTAGTTTTGGAGGAATGTTTTTTGGGCTTAATATTTTGAGTTATTTATTTATTCTAAATGCTCATCCTCTGTTGAAGAGCCTCAGGTTTCTCTCATTCTGTAGGCTGTCCTTTTTACTCCGCTAATTGTTTCCTGTGTAGATTTTATATATTGTAATTTTATGTAATACTATTCTCAACTACACCCAGTTTTTGCTTTTATTCCCTGAGTTATTGTATTTTGATTTAGAAAGCCCATTGCTTCTGCCTAGATCTTGGAGGACTTCCACTATTTTCCTCTATTAGTTTCAGGGAATGAGGTATCATATTAAAGCTTTGTTCCATTTTGAGTTGATTTTGTACAGGATAAGACTCATAGTTTAATACTTTCACATGTGGATATCCAGTTTTTTTCCAGCACCATTTGCTCCAACAAGTTATTTGACTTCATGTTGAAAAGCAGATGAATGTAGCTACATGGTGTTATTTCCATTATCATTGTACTATTCTGTTGTTCTCATGCTATTTTTGTGTTATTGTCTTGTTTCAATGCAGTTCTTATGGCGTTAAGGATCAAACTCATGGTTTTGGTATCTTAAGTGTACACATTACCACTCTGCTCAAAATAGCTTTTGAAAAATCACATTTGGCTATATACCTTTGTAGAAAAAAAAAATCTCTGTTCCACCACCATGGGCCATTTGTAGGCCATGTGGGTTTTTCTGGAGAAAGTGGTCTCCTCAGGAGATAATTTGGGTCATTGTCTTCTCAATTCTCATCCCTTTTCACTTGGGAACAATTGGTGAAATAGTACTTGAGCTGAAGAGTTTGGGAAACCACAGATTTGTGTTTTTCATTATTTTAAAACACAGAAGAGAGGAACAATAGGTACTTTTAGTCATTCTAAAAATAAAATGCTTCCTCTTCCTTTTAATGGAGATAGATGGATCAAGGCCCACTGAGTAGCCATTAAGAGAAGCTGTCTGGTCTGTATGCATCTCACTGCACTGAGGATGATAAATTACTCTTGAAGCCAATGCCATGTAATAGACACCTTCCTCACTGCACTTTTTATATGGCATTCCTAGAATGCCATTGCTTATTCCTGGATTTAATTTTAATTAAAATGAAATTAGTTTCATTTTTATTTTAGAATTAAGTTAAAACAAGTTTCTCTCTTTTCTTTCTTCCTTTTTACGTGGCAGACATTTCCTCTAATGCATAACTGAATGTTACTTGGCAAGACTCTCTATTTTCACATGCCTTATTATCCTTGGGTACTACTTTACAACACCAGAGTCCATAGTCAGAAAACTAGAAAAGGCTATCCACATCATCTGGTTCATAGGCCTTGGGTAGTTATCCAAAGGTATGTTCTGTCTTGGATCAAGGCTTCTTTTTTTTCTGATAGACTTTAAGTTTGGTTTGGAGTTTCCTATACTTAAGATCAAGCCCTATGTGGGATATTCTTTACTTGGGGTTTTACTGTGAGATGTTATTACTTCTTGAATGGCTAAGATCAAAAACTCAAGTGACAACACATGCTGGAGAGGATGTGGAGAAAGAGGAACCCTACTCAATTGCTGGTGGGAATGTAAACTTGAACAACCACTTTGGAAATCAATCTGGTGCTTTCTCAGACAAGTAGGAATAGTGCTACCTCAAGACCCAGCTATACCACTCTTAGGCATATATCCAAAAGATGCTCAAGTACACAACAAGGACATTTGCTCAGCCATGTTTATAGCAGCTTTATTTGTAATAGCTAGAGCCTGGAAACAACCCAGATGCCCCTCAGTTGAGGAATGGAAACATCTACACAATGGAATACCACTCAGCAATTAAAAACAAAGAAATCATGAAATTTGCAGGCAAATGGTGGGAACTAGAAAAGATCATCCTGAGTGAGGTAGCCCAGAAGCAGAAAAACACACATATTATATTCCCTTATAAGTGGATATTAGACATAAATCATGCTAAAATCTGTACACCTAAGGAAGCTAAGCAAGAAGGAGGACCATGGGTAAGATGCTCAATCTTCATTCAGAAAGGCAAATGAGATGGGCAAAGGAAGGGGGAGAAAACAAGTAACAGGACAGGAGCGTATCACAGAGGGCTTCTGAAAGACTTCATCCAGTTCAGGATCAAAACATATGCTGAGATGCATAGCCAAACTTTGGTCAGAGTGCAGAGAATCTTATGAAAGAAGGGGGAGATAGAAAGACCTGGAAGGGACAGGAGCCCCACAAAAGGAGCAACAAAACCAAAAAATCTGGGCACAGGGGTCTTTTCTGACACTGATACTCCAACCAAGGACCATGCATGGAGATAACTTAGAATCCCTGCACAGACGTAGCCCAAGGCAGCTCAGTGTCTAAGAGGGTTCCCCAATAATAGGACCAGGGACTGTCTCTGACATTAACTCAGTGGCTGACTCTTGGATCACCGCTATCTGAGAGGGGAGCAGCCTTGCCAGGCCACAGAGGAAGACAAAGAAGCTAGTCCTGATGAGACCTGATAGACTATGGTCAGATGGAAGGGGAGGAAGACCTCTCAGATCACTGGACTGGGGGAGGGACATAGAAGAAGAAGAGGGAGGGAGGGTGGGATTGGCAGGGGTTGGGGGAGGGGGCTACAGCTGGAATGCAAAGGGAATAAACTGTAATTAATAAAATAAAAAAAGAAAGCAGAGGTTTGTTTTTTGTTTCTGTTTTTGTTTTTGTTTTGTTTTGTTTTTAACCATAATCACATGACAAATTCATTTCAAAACTGGCACTTTGCCCACATCTCAGGTTCCTGGCTTCCAGCTTACTCTACTATTCTGGTATAACCAGTAGACACCAGGAAAAAAACATCTAGGGCCTGAGGAAAAGCCAGAAACCCTACCTGAGCAGGAGGATTTCTTTGTCTATTCAAAAGTGCTTAAAAGAGCAGCCTGGCAGGAGACTCCAGCCCAGGACAGAGTGGCCTCTTGTTGCTTAATGTGGATCAGACCCTACAGTGAGAAACAGCAGCCACAAGGCCTGCTCTTTCCCACCCCCATCTCCACTCCAAATTGATTTTGTGCTTCCTGTTTTTCTGTGCTTAACAAAGAAAGCAAAAGTAACATGCTGTCAGTGGACAGTTGCCAAACAGTAGAGCGGCCTTAAAAAAAAAAAAAAAAAAAAAAAAAAAAGGAATCACTGCTCCAAATACCCAACTCTAGTTCTAGTTCAAAGTTGCTTTGCAAGCAGCCACTGCATTATGCTAATAATATGCTAAATCATTCAGGTCTTCCTATTTATCTATTGATTGTTTAAGTAGGATGTTATGACAGGGAAGTATTGGTGCTAGGGGTATTGATCCAGCCTCGGTGTGTTCTTAAGCAGGCAGCTTTGCTGCGAGCGTTACTCTAACTCTGATGTATTGCCTTTCATGAGCCATTTCATCTGGACCCTTGGCATTGAGGAATGGCAGACTTTAGAGAACCTCTGCTAGAAAAAAGAAAATGAAAAACGATAGACCTTCGTGTAAAAATAATGTTAATAATCAGATACTTGACTTCCATGAGCCGAGCAGTCTGCCAGGAATTTTGGCTGTATCTTTTCAAAGGCTGCAGTCCTGCCTATGGAGAAGACAGTCCCCTTTGTCATTCAGTGCAGCTGGGACTCAGAAAGGTCAAGTCACTTCTACACAGCTGCCTAGTGGTGGCTGTTATCCGTATTTTAACTTAGGCAACTCCAAGTTGAAGAACTTGCTTTGTAACGAGCTCTTGCCCTGCTCTTGTCCTTCAACCAAGTGTCTTTGCTGGTGGGTTTGAGGTACCAGATGAAGCTCAGTTAAGTGAGTTTTAGAAAAGCCAGCTCTCCCCTCACAGTGTCAAGAAAAAGAGAATTGCATATGAGTGGGTCTGGCTTCAAAGATGAAGTGGTAACAAATATATGTTAAACAGACACACCCTTGATAACTCCATGCATAGTAACTGGAACTCTGGACGCACAAGCTGGCCACTTAGGGAAGCTTCCAGGGAAGCTGGAGAGAGTTAGGCCCAAGGGATTGTAAGTACTTAAGCACAGTCCAGCTAATGTATAAGAGTTGATTTTTACGTTCAAGAAAGTGGCAGTTTCCCTTTAACTGAGCACGGTGGAGATGTCTTTGCAGGGAGGGGGTAGAGAAAGAGGCCAGAATTGAAATTCAGCATCTGGTTGTCACCAGTTTTTATATGGACAATTCTTTTCCTTCACACTCTTAAGGGACAAGCATAAGTTTTGTCTTCTAAAGAGAAAAACCGAAATGGGATTTGAGTTGTTCTGAATTATTTGGCTATTCATCATAAATAATATAAAGATTCATCTAAAGCTTTCTTTTCCTCAAGTCTAGGGAATTAATTTCAGAAACAAAATTATTCCTCAACTATTTGGGTCCTCATCTATTCAATATTAATTTAGAGTATACAGTTCTTTAACCTTAGCACTCAGCTAAGTGTGAGCCTACTTCTGGATTTTTCCAGGACAATATAGAAGAGATAGAGGCAACCAACACTAGTTCTTCACTCACTTCCACCTGCATCAGCTTCTTGTCAGAAGAGACCACTATTACCCACACACATTGATGGACAACCCTCTGTCAGTGGAGACCCCACTGCCTAACAATTAACTCAAAGAGAGCTTGCTTATACCTGGAACTGGGTTTTTTTGGTATTTTCTAGGGAGACACTGTTACCTCCTTATTTGAAGTTCTTCTACATATGTCTATACATGCTTTTAGGACAGTTCTATAGTAATAAGTTTCCTTATGGGAGTTTCAGAGTTCTCTTGGGTTAGTTACCCCTCACATACTCCCTCCTGCATTCTGCCCTATCATCCCTATCCATTGACCCATCCTGTTTCATTGTTCTTCTGCCCCTCTTCGACTACTAGCTCACATCCTAAATTCTTTAAGAAACAAAGTTGCAAGACTTTTCACTGGAAATGGTTTTCATCAGCTATTTTCAATAGAGAATAGCATGGTATTTTAAAAATTAAAAAAATATATATAGCATTTTAATATCAGTTCAAGAAACATTTGTTGCGTATCTCCTACATAAGTGGTGCACATAGTTTATGGAAGTAAGTGAGTCACAAAGTACCAGAAGCTCTCCATCTGCTGTCGGTACGGTCATTCTCATAACCTTTCTCCTGGCTTTTTGTCCCCAACATATGAACATGTTTCTCCGTCTTAAGTGAAAAACAAATTTCCTTTCGTTGCACTCACACCCACATACAATTGATGCTTTCTGCTTCACAGCTAAGCTTTTGAAAACGATGCTTCCTATTTCTACTTCTTAGAGGCCAGCAAATATTCTAGTCCATTGCAACTTATTCCTCTTGTCCCTGATATTGTTCTAACTTTGGGGAAAATATAACATAACCTACCATTGAAAATTTGTCACTCACCTTAAACCTGGATGTGTGTCTTCCTCCCCAGATTAATGCCCTCAGAAAAAAAGAATCATGTTTAACTTCGTTTCAAATTATGTTAAATTATTGTTTATATTGCTATTAACTGATTCCAACTCACATATTGTTTAGCATCAACTTACTATTTCCATATCATTTAACACCAAGTACAGAGTGATAGCACAAAATTCAGTTTTAATTAGCAGTCATCACCTGAATTAAACTACATAATATCGATAATTTATAATTTAATGAATACTATTGATACATTTAAACTTTCAATTGCTTATCTGAATTTATCTCAAATGTTTGATCTCCAAAGCCCAAAGAACCAAAGTAAATTTTACTGAAAGAAAAAAATTATTTACATATTATAGGATCTAATACTCTGAATATTATACTGAAGTCTAGTATGGCCCAGGATAGATATATGAAATAAGACATATTTAAGTCTTTGTGACTATATTGTAAAATTTTAGTAAAATTTGGAACTTTTAAGTGAGACACAGTGAAACCACCAAACTAGACTGTAGCCAGACTTTTGGTTACTTTATTGGGTTCTTTTTCCTACCTTCCTATACCACCCCTATCCCTACCACCCCTATCCCTTTCAACCCCCAGCACTAGGTAGGAGAGAAAGAAGGTTAGAGGGGAAAGGGGTTTTAAAGTCACTAGACTGCCTCCTGATAGTTAGGGGTGTCAAGTTCCTTGGGGCAAGTTTGATCTTTGTCATCAGGGTATCCAACCAGCAATCCAGCAGACAGCAACAAAGAGCAGCAGCAGCAGCAGGAGCAGAGCAGTAGCAGGGTAAGTAGCAGGGGCAGTAGTAGGGGCAGGAGCAGCCACTGCAGGCTCTGAGGGGTCTAGCACTTATACATTGACAGGAGTCCCAAGAAATACAAATGTGAACCATCTTCAGCTCACATGCCCTGCTAGAGCATGAGGCAAATCATAGTCAGCTGCTGTGAACAGTGTGACGGAGCACCAGATACCACACCAGGGACTGAAACAAAAACATATTCACATAACATTTTTATGTTTAAAAAGAAAAACAAATTCTCACTACACTAGACCACTTTATGACTAGAGAGACAGTTTATTTGGAAGACACAAACTTCCAGGCTATCTCTTAGGGACAGAGAAGAGCAGCTAGAGGGAAAAGGCTTGTTAGGGACAGGTAAGATGGGAGGAGCGTGTAATCCAGAACAGCCTGAGAGTAGGCACTTGGGCTTTGATTTGCTGTAGGCTGTTTGGGTCAATCAGGACTAGATGCCCTTTGCCTGAAGTAGTTGGCTACTGGGGTTTGGGTAAGAGAAGTAATAGCTTTTCCTGGCAAACAGAAATCTGATTCACAAGATTTCTAAGGAACGCTAAACTTAGGTTTCTGTTTACCTGATAGTAATCCCTCTATTTACCCAGTCAGAGTCCTGGCTGGGATGCTTGCCCAGGCTGTCATTTAGAACATGTCATCAGCACTACCATTTTGGGGGCCTGCTTTGGACTAACAGAGAGCATTGTTGTGTGTGTGTGTGTGTGTGTGTGTGTGTGAGAGAGAGAGAGAGAGAGAGAGAGAGAGAGAGAGAGAGAGAGAGATCTGGAGGCCAAATGACAACTTTGAGTCTTGTTTCTTAGACTCTGTCCAATAGTGTTTTTATTGGCTCTTTCATCATCCTGGAACTCTCCACGTAGGCTAGGCTTGCAGGCCAGTAAGCCCCAGAGATCCACCTGTCTCTAACTCCCAAACACTAGGATTGCAAATGTGTAGTATCATGCACAGCTTTTTTTCAAAAACATTATATATATATATATATATATATATATATATATATATATATATGATTGTGTATGCTCCTGAGTGTAAGTATGTGCATCTTTGTGTGTTACAACCAGTTGTGAGCTGCCTGATATGGTGCAGGGAACCAAAATCCAGGTTTTCACAGGAGTAACAAGTGTGTTTTAACATCTGAGCCAACTCTCCAGCCTTCTAGCTTTAAAAAATTTGTTTTTTAAACATGAATTATAGGAAGTGACGTCAGGTCATCATGTTTGCACAGACAGCATATTGTCAACTGAACTATTTTCCTAGCCCTACAAGTTACTCTTTTATGAAATTTTTCTTACTACATGTGTTACACAATTATTATATTCATTATGTTTTATATTTTGTGGTGCTGATGATAGAATGCTGGACTTTGCCTGTGCTAGGAAAATGCTCTATATTGGTGTACATTTACAACCTCTAGAGGTATTACTTTAAAATTAAAGTATGACACCAAATCCCAGGACCAGCAACTACCAGGGGTCAACAGGTGAGGACCCTCTGCTAGCTCCTGGCCTGATAGAAACCAGGTGTAGAGGCCTGAAAGTGCTGTCTACCTCAAGCCACCTGTGCCCAGCCCCCTACTGTGCTTGACCCACTTCCCAGGACCAGTAACCATCAGAGAACAGCAGTGTGCTCCAAGCACCATATTCTGGGCCTGTTCCATCCTGTGCCACCTCTCCAACTGTATTCTTGAAGCCCAACAACCATTGGTGAAGAGCAGCCATCAGGAAGGAACAGAGACCAACACCCATCAGGGACCAACAGCATCCAGCGTGACTCATATCCTTGTCCCCTACCTGCAATCCCAGAGACCAGCAGCCATCACAGACTGCCAGTTCTCCCTGTATCCTGAGAGATTTGCCATCATCCAGGAAAGCCAGGGGGCTGCTACCATCGGAGACCACCAGCTAATCCTACAATCCTAGAGGCCCACTACCATGAACTACCACCAGGTTTGCTAACACCAGGGACAAACAGATGACTGAAGGCCAGCATAAGAACACAAGCAACAAAACCCAGGACCATATGACACCACAGTTAGAAACCAACTATTCAACCACAGCAAGCCATGGAGATAGAATCACACATGAAGCACAGGAAAACAATCTTAAATCTGAGGCTATGAAAATGATAGAGGCCTTCAAAGAGGAAGATATATCTTCAAAGGATCCAGAAAAATAAATTCAAACAGGTGAAGGAACTGAATAAATCCCTGAAAGAAGTACAAGAGAATGCAATCAAACAGAAGAAGGAAATGAATAAAATTGTCCAAGACCTAAAAATGGAAATAGAAGCAATAAAGAAAACACAATTTGATGCAGTCCTAGAGATGAAAAACTTAGGGAAGAGAACAGGAACTACAGACACAAGCATCAACAACAGAATATAAGAGATGGAAGAGAGAATATCAGGTGTATAAGATATGACTGAAGAAATTGATACATAAATCAAAGGAAATGTCAAATCTAAAAAGTTACTGATTCAAAGCATGCAAGAAATCTGGGACAATATGAAAAAGACCAAACCTACGAATAATAGGAATAGAAGAAGAAGAAGACTCCCAGCTCAAAAGCCCACAAAATATTTCCAACAAAATCTTAGAAGAAAACTTCCTCAACCTAATGAAAGAGATGCCTATAAACATACAAGAAGCTTACAGAACACCAAATGGACTGAACCAGAAAAGAAAATCATCCTGCAAAATAATAATCAAAACACTAAATGTACAGAACAAAGACAGAATATTCAAAAGTGCAAGGAAAAAGGCCAGGTCATACATAAAGGCAAAACTATCAGAATTACGCCTGACTTGTTATCAGAAACTCTAAAAGCTAGAAGGGCCTGGGCAGACACATATAGTAAGAGACCACATATGTCAGCACCAACTAATATACCCAGCAAAATTGTAATCACCATAGAGGGAGAAAAAAAGATATTCCACCACAATAACAAATTTAAGCATATCTAACCACTAATGGATCCCTACAGAAGATACTAAAAGAAAATCTCCATGCCAAGGAGGCTAATTGTATAGGAAATATAGGAAATAAATAACCCCATATCAGCAAAACCAAAAGAAAGAAAGCACACACAGACACTCTACCACAACCAACATCAAAATAACAGGAATTAACAAGCACTGGTCATTAATGTCTCTCAACATCAGAGGCAGCAACTTCTCAATAAGAGCCACAGACTAATAAATTGGATGTAAAAGAAAATTCATCAATCTGATGCATATAAGAAACATACCTCAGCAATAAAGACAGACAGTACCTTGGAGTAAAGGGCAGGAAAAAAGGTTTTACAAGCAAATGGACTCAAGAAGAAAGTTGAGGTTACCAATCTAGTATCTAATTAAATATACTTTCAACCAAAATCAATCAAAAGAGATGGCGAAGGGTACTTCATACTCTTCAAAGGAAAAGTACACCAAGATGATGTTGCAATTCTGAACATCTATGCCTCAAACACAAGGGCTCCACATTCATAAAGATGAGTGTGTGGGAAAGAGGATCTGGAAATATTTGGGAAGAGTAAGAAAATAATCAAAATATATTTAAATTTTATTTTTAACTTTTTAAATTGGGTAATAATAATAATTATTATTATTTTTACTATTTATTTACTTAATATACCAATTGTGGCCCACTCCCTCATCTGCTCCTGGTCTCACCCTCCCTACTTCTTCCTCCTATCATCCTCCCCTAGTCCACTGAAAGGGGTACTAAAGTTTAAATCACACATCAAACCTTACACATTAATAGTGGGAGACTTCAACACCCTAACCTCACCAATGGACAGGTCATTGAGACAGAAAATAAATGGAGAAATAATGAAACTGACACATATCATGAATCAAATGGTCCTATATAAATAACATTTCACCCAAACACACAAAAAAAATATACATTCTTCTCAGCATGTCACAGAACCTTCTCCAAAACTGACCATATCTAGTTTGTTGCCTTGTTGGCATTTAAATCTTTCCACCAACTATTTTCACCAATAAATTAGTAAAATTAGTGTGGATGGACATATAGGCTTAGAAATCTTAAAATGTGATAGATTACTAATAGTAATTACATTTAACATATTCATTAAAATGTATTTGTGGGTGAGGAGAAATGGACTTCTGTCTGGGCAGATTTATAAATGAATAATAGCATGTATGTTGTAAGCCTGAGGACCTGAGTTTGAATCCCCACCACCCAGGTGAAAATAAAACCAGCACAGTCGTATATTGTGGTAATCTCAACATTGAGCTGAGACAGGCAGATCTTAAGAGCTCAGTGGGATGCCAGCCCTGCTCAAATAGGGAGATTTGGGGTTGGTGAGAGATCCTGCCTCAAGGGTAAAGTGCGAGATTGATAGAGCAACAGTGTATGTCCTTATCTAGCCTCCTAAACCACAGGGAAGTGTATTCATATACTCACATACATGCAAGTGCACACACACACACACACTCACATATACACATACATACACATGCACACCCACATAAACACACATACATTCACATACACACATATACTGAGACACACACATATAAACGCACACATGCCAACACAGACTCTCATACACACATATACACAAACTCATATAGACACACAGACACCCATACATACATACACATAAATATTAACACACACACAGATGAAAGAAAATATCTTTGTAGGTTGAATGTTATTGAAATGTAAAGAAAAGGGATATTGACTGTTGTCTCTCATATAATCTTGTGTACAGTACATTTCTAACATTTTTTTTTTTCTTGAAAGAAAGATTATGACTAATGAAGAACTTTTTAAAACAGAGAAAATATAAAATCGAAGGGAAATCAACTCTTCAGGAAATAGTGTTGCAGTAGTAGGGTTTCTTATGAAGACTATAAAAATTGTGGCACTGGAGAAGTACTCTGTCGAAAGCAACAGAGCAGCCATGCAGTTCACAAAGCTAAATACAGGTGGCAGGAAATCTCTGTTCCTGGAGGGTGAACAGCACATAAATGAAGATTTCTCATCAATAATTTAGGACAAATAATTTAGTTCAATGAAAAAACAACATATTTGAAAAACAAAGTATGTTGAGTTTCAGTACATCTTTAACCTACTTTTAAATATGGTATGTATGGTTTTATTCTATTACCCAGCATCTTATTCTTTTCTTGCAAGAACTAAATTTGGGATACCATTGAAAAAAATACACTATTTATAAACCAAATAGCTTTATTTGTAATAGCCAGAAATGGAAAACAACTCAGATGTCCCTCATTCAAAGAATGAATAAAGAAACTGTGGTACATCTACACAATGGAATACTATTTAGCTATTAAAAACAAGGACATCGTGAAATTTTCAGGCAAATGGATAGATCTGGAAAAAATAATCCTGAGTGGGTAAACACAGACCCAGAAAAGCAAGCATGGTATATATTCACTTATAGATGGATATTAGCCATATAATATAGGATAATCATACTACAATCCAAAAAACCTAAAGAAGCTAAGTAACAGGGAGCACCCTAGGGAGGATGCTTAATTCTCATTCAAAAGGGCAATTAGAATAGACATTAGAAGAGGCTAATGAGAGGGCACAGGACAGGAGCCTACCATGGATCTCCTCTGAAAGATTCCACTCACCAGGGGATTGATGCAGATTCTGAGACTCAGCCAAACTTTGGGCAGAGTGCAGGGAGTCTTATGGAAGAGTGTGTGTGTGTGTGTGTGTGTGTGTGTGTGTGTGTGTGTAGAAGGACCAAGAGCAGACAGGAGCTCCACAAGGAGACCACGAAGACAATAAATCTGGGCCCAGGGGGGCCTGTGGAGATTTATGTACCAACCAATTACCATGCACAGAGAGGACTTAGGCCCCTTGCTCAGATGTAGCCAATAGGCAGCTCAGTCTTCATGCTGGTCCCCTATTAAGGGGAGCAGGGGCTGTCTCTGACATGGACTCTGTTGCCTGCTCCTCAATCACTTTTCCATGGTGAGGTGGTCTTGCCAAGCCACAGAGGAAGAGGATGCAGTCAGTCCTAATGAGGCTTAATAGGTGGGGGTCAGTTGGTAGGGGTGGAGGGCTTCCTGTTTCTAAGGACTAGGAGATGGGAATGGGGATGGAAGGATGGAGGGTGGGACCAGGATGAGAGGAGGGAAGGAGGTCTGATCAGGATGTAAAGTGAATAAATTTTAAAATAAATAAATAAATTAATTAAAATATGCCAGCATTTTAGGATCAAATTTGTAAATTGTGTTTAGAATTATAACTTACATTTATCTTTCTTATCATACAGGATAACAACTCTGTATGTATTAAATGACTTCAATATTATATTACTTTTTATATTATATGGTTTCTAACCCATTTTTCTAACTTTGAAGGTTAAGTTCAACTTAAACATTTGGCTCTCATAAAGACACATGGACCTTCTGTCTAACTAAAGCCACAGTTGCAGAAAGGCAGAAAGCCTTTGTGCCCTCCAAAATCTTCAGAAAATGGAATCCATTTTCCATTGTCCATTGTTTGAGTTAATATTTTCCCGGTTCTCTTTTCAACAGCTTTATCGTGATCTGGGATTTTTTTTTTTTTTTTTTGCTCTTGTATTTTTTCCTTTATGCAGTTCAACTGTTAAAAATGTATTGCATTCTTATCTACATTAATAATCAAACATATTTTGAATAAGTTGGTAGACTAGAAGAAAAATATGTGCAATATAGTTTGCTAGAGGTATTAAGAAATTTGTGTCAGGTAGAAATATAGCCTAGGACATTTGCCAGATGGGAGGAAGCTATGTCTCCCCAAAGACTCTGTTGTTGTCTTCAGGGAAAGCTGAGAAAGTAAAACAGGAGCAAAGGTCACTTCTCTATATTCTCAAGAGGGAAGTATACAGACAGGTGTATTTGTTTGTTCATCTTCTGGAAAAGCTTGTCATAAGAACAATATACACTGATCCTAGCAAAAGGAATATCCCAAATTATGTAAAAAAGGAAGACATCATTATCATGCATACTGTGTGTTGCATTTATCGCCACATATCCTTATGGATGCAGTATCTCTAGAATAAAGTAACCAAAATAAACACTGAAGTAATGTTTTGGCAAGAAAAGTTCAAATGGCAGTGGTTAATTTGAAGAAATACTCATAATTATGCAAGTATCCCACATTCTCGCTTTTGACAATTTCAAACAAGAAGAATAACAAAACAACCGAAGAGTTTAAAGCCAACTAACAAATGACCTGAGACATGAGCAGTGGCTTTCTGAAATGGTGACAGGTGTAAATATTTTTAGGTTTCGCTATAGATAGAGTCACTAAAGAGAAAATCAGTAAGACAGTTTTGGACTTAATACTTCTCGCCAAATGACCTTAAGAGGCATCGGCAAGACTTCCACCCAACAGCCATATAACATCCTTTCCTACGAAGCATGAAGCATTTTCTACAATGGCACATATGTTAAGGCAAAAAGAAAGGATTAGCTATGAGGAGAAACTAAATTCCTTATTTAGTATCATTTAGATTACAGTAGCATGATACCAAAAACTGTGTAATTAAGTTAAAGCGCTTTTAGGAAGAAATTTATAACAATAACTATCTACATCAGAAAAGGAATAAAAGGCCTGCACTAAATAGCCTAACATTGCTTTTCAAAGAATTATAGAACAGAATACTAAGCAACAAGATAAGGTAATTATCATAAAATTAACAAGATAAGGGAAATAATAATAATTTAAAATTATAGCAGAAACAAATCAAATAGGAAAAAGAAGAGAAAGAGTCAATAAATTCATGTTTTAAAAAACAGTTGACAAAACTCATCGTTTACTTAAGGAAAGACTAGAAGAGTCCATTAAATAAGAAAACAAGTAAAACAACAGTGGTTGCCTCAGATATAAAATGAATCATATTGGACAAGTTTATGCCAGCAAATGAGAAAACCTAGAGAAAATGAATAAATCCCTCATTGAAACAACCTACCAATGCCATGTCTGAAAGAAACATGGCACCTTAACTAATCAATAACAGGAGAGATTAAGAATAAAATGTCAATAACCCACCAATAATGAAAAGCTGAAAAGCCAAGGACCAGATAGATTTGGAGTTGAATTTTAACAAACATTCAAAGAGGGATTAATATAATTTTCATAAAAGTAGTTATCAGGATTCCTTCCAAAATTTTATACAGCCATCATTTTAATGTTTAATCCAAACAACAGCATCACAAGAATAGAAAGCTATAGCTAAGTATCTCTGATCAATATTGATGAAAATATTCAAAATAAACTATTAGAAAATTAATTCCAACAACAAAGGAAAAATTGTATGATGATTAAGTGACTTATTCCTGGCTAACAAGGTTGACTTAACATATGAAAATTAGTCAGTGTGAGTAGTATATTAAATGAATGGAAGATAAAATAACATTTGAATATCTGCCCTGATAAGGAAAGAAGAATAAACTTCTAGTCTTTTATTTTGTTTTGATTTTACTCTAAATGCTTTTAAATAGAAGGAACTTGTGAGAGATAGTAAGGGCCATTTGTGAAATGCCCACAGCTAACATCACCTTGGGAAACTAAAAGCTTTTATTTTAAGTCCTGATGAGAGTCAGATGTATACCGTTCTACATCTGTTCAACAAACTGTTGTTTAAAAAAGAAGCAAGAACAATTAGAAAAAAGGAGTTAAAAGTATCTCTCTTTACAAATGAGATTGTCCTATATCAAAAAACTTAGACTCACCAGAAAATTTGAACACAAGGGTCTTCCCAGAGGCTCATACTCCAACCAAGTACCATGCATGGAGATAACCTAGAACCCCTGCACAGATGTAGCCCATGGCAGTTCAGTGTCCAAGTGGGTTACATAGTAATGGGAAGAGGGACTGCCTCTGACATAATCTGATTGGCCTGCTGAGGGGAGAGCAGCCTTACCAGGCCACAGAAGATGACAATGCAGCCACTCCTGATGTGATCTGATAGACTAAGATCAGAAGGAAGGAGAGGAGGACCTCCCTTGTCAGTGGACTTGGGGAGGGACATTCATGAAGAAGGGGAAGGGAAGGTAAGATTGGGAAGGGAGGAGGAAGGGGCTTATGGGGGGATACAAAGTGAATAAAGTGTAACTAATTAAATTAAAAAATAAAATAAAATAAAATAAAAAATTAAAAAAAAACTTAGACTCCACAAAAAAGTGACTTCAGTAAAGTTATACAAGACAAAACCAATATGTAAATAATTACCTGAAATATGCACAGTAGGAATTGTTCTCAGCAGCAACAACAACAAACCCATGTGCAGTGCAAAGAGTTGTTGCATTCGGTGGTATTTGATAAAATTGTTTGAAATATTCAGGGTATTGTGAGCTTCAAAAGCACAGACTAACCAAATGGTAATGTTTGTTTCCACACCTCAGGGAGGCAGTACAGTTGCCTGTGTCTTGTCTTTCTCCTCCAGATGGTTGATTTTTGCAGTCTCACTGGGCCTTTAAAGGTGGAAAGGCAAGGCAGAAAGAGTTGCACTGGACCCACAAAGAACTGAGTCTCAATCCTGCCTCTGTGGTTGACTAGTTGAATCACCGTTTCAGAGTTAAGAGGCAGTGTGATCAACTCTGTTTCAGATTTCATCTGTATCACTTTACAGTCTTGAAACTTCAATTACACTGCCCAGTAGTAATTAATATTCCCATCAGATGCAGATAATGAGAAAAACGATAACAATGGTTAATATTTACTATTTGTGTTTTGGAAGCTATGCAACAGAACACGAACAAGTAGAATCAGCAATCATGGTGAGACAGCCTGAAAGATCAGGCAAATAACAATTAGTGCCAGCATTTCGAGAAAAGAGCTGAGCATGCTTTTGTTTAGAATTTGGCATTCTTTATTTGTGTGTGTGTGTGTATGCATACATGTGCCACAGCATGCATGGGAAAAAAAGGCAACATGTGGGAGCTGATTTTTTTCTTTTACCTTTCCATGAGTTCTGGGGATCAAACTCCGGTCTTCCGGTTTTGAATTGAGTAGCCTTGCTATCTGAGCCATCTCCCCAACATGCATCTGCTTGCTGCACTAGTTTTCTTGACTAGGAATTAGATATTAATTAATTAGTTACTTAAAGACTCACAGAAAAGTGGTTTTTTGGTGCATAACTATACGTGATATTTAAAACTCACCAATCTAATGTGTATAGATTTGGGGGAAGTTTTAGCATATGTACAGACTTCTAGTATTCTGCAGTATGTGATGAAAGTCTGATTTTGGCAGACTCAAAAAAAAAACTCTTTTATTTACATTTTTTTATATCTCTCCCTACTCCACCCCAATTCCTCCCAAAACCCCAACACCAGGTAAGAGAAAGGCTCAGTGGGAGAGAGCATGCAATTCTCTTAGCTGCTTCCTACTGGTTGGGGTCACCAGGTTCCTTGGAGCCAGCGCAATCCTCATTTCAGGAGATAGATCTCCAACTTCTCTCATCAACAGCAACCAGAAACAAACAAACAAACAAACAAACAAACAAAAACTACCCCACAAGAAAGCACAAGAATAAGAAAGCCACTTGTTGGCACACTCAGGAGTCCCATAAAACGCTAAACTGAAAGCCATAATACAAATGCCGAGGGAAATGTAGACCTACGCAACCCTGCGCATCCTGCCTGGTCGTCTGTGAAGTTCATCTGAGCTCTCATCATGACGATTTAGAAGGACTTGGTACCTTAGTGCCCTCCATGCCCTCTGCCTCTCATACTATTTCTGCCTTCTCTTTCTCAGGGCTCCCTAATCCCTGAGGGGAAGGATTTGATGGAGACATCCTGTTTAGGGCTGGGTGTTCTAAGACCTTTCATTCTATGTACACTGTCTGTCTGTGAGTCTCTGTATTTGTTTCCCATCTGCTGCAGGAGGACGCTTCCCTGACGGTGGCTGAGCAAAGCATTAATCTCCGAGCATTAACAGAATATCATTAGGAGTCATTTTATTACTACTGTTTTTTTTTTTTTTTTTTTTTTTTTTTAGAATAATAGTATTTGGTTTTACTGATGGTCCCTGGGCTATCTAGTCTCAGGCTCTCAGTCATACACACAGTGTCAGTTCAGGGTTCATCTCCTGGAATGGGCCTTAAGTGAAATCCCATATAGTTGGTTACTCCAACAAGCTTTGTGCAACCATTGCATTAACGTGTTTTTCAAACAGGACACTGTTGTCAATCCAAGATCCAAGGGTTCGTGGCTGGGTTCATGTTGATGTTTCCCTTTTGGTTACGTGAGAAGTACTTTCCTGTATGACATATGCTAGAATGTATGGGTGAAGTCTCTATGTAGGTACCAGCGTGACTGTGACTTCTCCATGTTTAAAGAATTGTGTAGGTACACTATTCAGGAATGGGGCCTTGCCATCAGTTTTTGAAGAGCAACCTGTCTTGGCAACAGCCTACATTGTTTGGGGGAATCCCATGGGACTGCTAAATTCAACTAAATTCAACCCAATCTTGGGATAAGTAGCTTTATTTGGTGATAAGAAAAGGCCAATTGGGACTTTGTCTTCCTCATTATTTGGTAATTTCAGTTAGATATTCATATATGTATGTATTTTAGAAAGATTTTCCTGTATTAGGTTTTTATACACCTCTCAAATGGCCTTTAAATTTTAGCTGTCTCTTCCCATATCACCTCCCTCCCATCCAAATTTATCTATTATATTTCATTTTTCTAACAAGCCTTATTTGACCCCCTAACCCTTTACTGTACACCTAACCTTTGTGTTTCTATAGATCAGAATTTTGTTTATCATTGATTTAATAGCTAATATCTACATATAAATGAATAATACCCTATTTGTCAATGTAGGATGCCTCTCTCAAGATAATTTTTTCTATATATGTTTACCTGTGAATTTCTTGTTTTCATTTTTTAAATGGCCAAGTAATACTCTGGGGTGTAAAGGTAATCATTCTCCTGTTGAGGGACATCGAAGTTGTTTTAGATGTTTTCAGGCTACTGTGAATGGAGCGGCAATGAATACGGTTGAGCAAATGTCTCTGAGATAGGAAAAAGCATCCTTAGGGTATATGCCTGTGTAGAGCCAATGAGCTGTGTGACTAGGGGAGCTGGCCCTAAGCAAAAATGAGGTTAAGACATGTCTAAACCTTGAAAATCTCATCTGGAGTCTGGCTGGAGTAAGTCTGCTTCCTCCCTGCTCTGGGCTTTCATGTCCCAGCATCCAAAACTTTGAGACCCCTACCTCTGCCACCCTTGAGGTAGTCATAACCTGGTGGACAGGTTACAGGTTAAACTTCCTCTCTCTTTATAAGGACATGTCCAGCAAGCACCTGGAATTCCTCTTCATGCAAATGAAGCATACCTAGCACCTTGACCCCAGCCAAAGATGGACACTCAGCCCTCAAAACACCTACCCACTCCCCAAGGTTTATGTAGCTTTTGTCCATCTCCCAGGTAAAGAGAGTCGTTTTAGTGAAACTCTAGAGAAGACTGTTTCTCCCACACTTAGGCTGTTTGCACCCTGCCTTCCCTGGCTAAACTTCACTCCCTCCAGTCCAACCTGAGGCATAATATGCCTGGATACCTTGAGGAGAAAGGCGGGCCCAGGGTGGCATGCCTAAGAGTGGCATAGCTAAGTCTTGAGGCAGACCGATTCCCATTTCTTAAGGCACTACCACCCCAATATCCACAGTGACTGTGTGAGTTTATCCCACCAGCGGTGGATAAGTGGTCTCCTTACTTCACATCCTCACCAGCATGAACTGTCACATGTCCCCCTCCAGCTGCTTAGTGGGGTACCAGGATGTGGTTTTTTACCTTTAAAACCTTTTTTGTGTAAATGTTCTGGTCAACACTTAGGTCCCAAATACCTGAATGCATTCCCACCTGGCTCAAATAAAGCCTTTCAATTGGCTATTAATGGTGTCTGAATGGTCATCTCTGTGGGTTCTTCATAGCCCTGACTCAGACTGTGCAGGAAATTTAGGACACTACTAAAAGATCAAATCTAAGAATAATAGCAGTAGAGGAAGGAGACAAAAAAACAGGCCAAAGACACAGAAAATAATTTCAACATAGATGAATTTTCATAGATGAAAATTTTCCTAACTGAAGGAAGGAAATGGTTATCAGAATACAGGAAGCAAACAGAATGTCAAATAGACTGGACCAAAAAAGAAATTACCCTTATCTTATAATAATGAAAACAGTAAGTTACAAAACCAAAAAGGAACATTAAAAGATGCACAGGAAAATAACAAGTGACATGGAAATAAAGCAGAACTATTAGAACAATACCTCACTGATCAATAGAGACTCTAGAAAGAAAAGCCTGGAGGGACATGCTATGAAGTCTAAAGAATAAAGGTCTTTATTTACAGATGTAAGCCCACACTATCATACCTAGCAAAACTTCAATCACAATGACAGAAAACAAAATATTCTATGATAAAACCAAACTTAAGCAATATCTATCTATAAATCCATCCTATAGGAGATACTAGAAGGAAAACTTAAATTTAAAAAGGTTAAACACACATAAGAAAATACAGGAAATAAACCCAGACAAGAAAATCAAAAGAGGGGAATAATACACACACACACACACACACACACACACACACACACATACACACACACACTCCACAATGACAGACTCCAATATATACAGCTTATCGATATCTCTCAGCATAAATGATCTAAATTACCAATTAAAAACAAAAACAAAAAATCAAGATTACCAAATTAGACAAGAAACAGGATCTGTCCCACTGTGTCAAAAAACCACACCTTTAATATTAAGGTTAGACAACGCTTGAGTATAAAATAATGGAAAAATATTTTCAAGCAAGTGGACCTAAGAAGCAAGCTTTTGTTATCATTTTGACAGCTGACAAAAGACTTCAAACCAAAACTAATCAGAAGAAACAGGGAAGGACACTACATACTTATGAAAGGAAAAATCCACCATAAGGACATGGCAAGTATTAACATGTATGAACCACACATAAAGGCATTCAGCATCATAAAAGAAATACTAATACAACCTATATCCCATACTGACTCTCACACACTAATAGTTAGAGACTTCAGTACCCAACTCTCACCAATAGACAGGTCATCCAGACAAAAACTATACAGAGAAATGCTGATGCTAACTGATATCCTAAGTCAAATGGACCTAACAGATATTTACAGACCATTTCAATCAAACATAAAAGAATATACTTTCTTCTCAGCATCTCATGGAACTTTCTACAAAATTGATCATGTACTCAGACACAAAGCAATTTTCAACAAATGCAGTAATGTTAAAAATTTTCTGCATCCTATTTGACCACCACAAATTAAATATGGATATCAACAACAGAAACAAATGGAAGCTTACAAGCATATGGAAATCGAACAAATCACTTCTGAATTAAAAATAGGTTGAGACAGAAATTAAAAACTTTTCAGAATTTAATGAAACTGAAAACACAATATACCCCACCTTATGGGACACAGTGATAGAGGTTCTAAGAGGATACTTCATAGTTTTACGAGGATCTCACCAAAGAAGACCACTTACACACAGTTTATAGCCAATTGAAAGTCTTTATTCCAGCTGGCTGGGACCATACCCAAGAATTTGAGGACCTGAGTATAGTCTTGAGTGTCCAGAACCTGGAGTTTTTAAAGTCTAAAAATATACCCTGGAATCTTGTTCAGTAGTTGCAGTGGGGACTGCACAGAGTAATTGGTTTGAAGCAGGAAGTTTAACAGAAGCTGAAATGAGCAGTTAGCTGGAGGGGGTTCCACATAAATAGTAAGTTTTAACAGAAGCTAAGTTAGCTAAGACATTCTGACCTTGGGTTCCTAGAATAGGGCTGAGTAATTTTCCATGGGATTCTCCATCAAGGAGATCAGATTCTAATTAAACCAAGAAATGGTTTAATGGCTTCAGCAATAAAACAGGATGGAGAAAGCTTTGCAATGTCTTGCTCTGTTACACCAGGTGTTCTATAGATTTAGTGGTTTTCTTTGAGGTCCACTTCTTCCATATTGTCTTTAAGGCCTGAGATACTCTCTTCCATCTCTTATAGTCTGTCACTGAGGTTTGCCTTTGAGCTTTCTGTTCAAATTCTTACATTTTCCATTTCTAGATTTTCCAGTTTGGGCTTTCTTTATTGATCCTATTCAGTTCTTGAACTGTTTATTTCTTTTCTTTCTACTGTTTGTATGTTTATAGCATTTATTTGTTTCTTTTTTAAGAATCTCTAGCATATTTATACATTCTATTTAAGGCCTTTTTCTTGTGCTTCAGCTATGTTGCAATATTCAGAGCCTGTTGTGGCAGTGTCCTTGGGCTATAGTGGAAATAGATTATCCTGGATGCTATTGATTGTGTTTTTACTCTGTCATTTAGGCATCTGAGTTTGGGAAGATTGTAACTCCAGGTGCTGATATCTAGTCTTATTTTTGTTGGGTACGTGTTTTGTTGCTTGATTACTATTGCTGTCTGTGGTTCTTAGGAGACTGTGGTAGGTAGGTGTTGCCTGGTAGGAAATGTTTTTTGGGATTTTGATAGGTGTGACCACTGAAGGTTCCATGTAAAATGTGTTTCTAGGAATTGGGACTGAGACTGACTAATGGGGAAGAGTTAAAAGGGTGGGGGTGGGTGGTCCACTGGAGAGAGGAAAGCAGCGTGTTCCAGAATTTTCTTAGTCCTTGGGTATGGGTGTAGAGAGTGAGGGGAGGCTGCAGCAGGTGATCTACTACAGAGTGAAGGGGAGAGAAGGCAAAAGATTGGACTTGGAGAAGCAGAGGGAGACGTGAAGCTCTGTAGTTAGCCTACCCGCTTCCCTGGCTGGCATGGTGTTTGTGTTCCCATAGAATGCTTGTTGGAATTTGGGGCTGAAATAAACCAATAATGGAGGTAGGGTCTGAAGGAGAAGATCTCTGTGACTAACTGGAGATGGTTGGAAGAGGGGGTTAGAGCAGGTAATTTTCTTTAGAGCTTGGTATAAAACTGGGATATTGATTTTGTTCACCTGTGGCACACTTACCCAAAGAAATACTACTCAGCTATTAAAAACAGGGAAGTAAATCATGAAGTTTGCAGGCAAATGGATGGAACTAGAAAAGATTATCTTGAGTGAGGTAACCTAGAAGCAGAACGACACTCATTGTATGTACTCACTTATAAGCGGTTATTAGCTGTATAATATAGGATAAGCATATCAAACTCTACAGACCTAAAGAAGCTAAACAACAAGGAGAACACTATGGAGAATGCTTAAATCTCATTCAGAATGGCAAACAGGATAGAGACCGGAAGTGGCGGGAGAGAGGAGAATGGGAATCTGCTATGGAGGGTCCTTTGTATAGCTCCACCCACCTGGGAATTGAAGCAGATGCTAAGACTAAAAGCCAGACTTTGGGCATAAAGCAGGGAGTCTTATGGAAGAAGTGGGGAGGGTGGATAGAAGGACATGGAGGGGACAACAGCCCCTCAAGGAGACCAACGAAGCTAAAAATTCAGAGCCCAGGGGGTCCTGCAGAGAATGATGCACCAACCAAGGACCACACATGGAGAACACCTGCACAGATGTAGTCCATAGGCAGCTAAGTCTCCATGTGTGATTTGGAGTAAGGGGAACAGAGGTGACCTTTGTCATGAACTCGATTGCCTGCTTTTTGATCACTTGCCCCTGTGGATGCAGACTTGCCAGATTTTGCCTGGCCTCACACAGACAAATATGCAAGCAAAACACCAATTCATATAAAATAATAAAAAAAAATTTAAAAAAAGAAGCAAAATGGGGTGGACAGATTGTGAGTCCTTATAGGACCTTTATTTCTCTGAGATAAACTCTCTGACGTGCATGGCATTGGCAGACTTGTTATGTTTTCTGTAAATCACCACTGACCAATCCCAACGTCCTGGCCATGTATTTGAGTATATCCTGAGTCCTCTTTTTCAGAAGAGACATTCCACTCCATCTACTCCTTTTCACCACTTTTTATATATCTGAGAACAAAGAAAGTATTCTTGGAATGAAATTGGAGGCTTTGACTTTTGGGATACTGCAGAAATAGGTTCCTCAGAGATACTCACATCTTTAGATATTTGCCTCAGTCCCATAACTCACAATCTGTCATCAATTCCTATGTTCTACATTTAAGATTTTTTTTTTTTAAATTAAAGGTAGTTAGCTTGACAAGGGCCTATGTTTCCTAAACCTCCTCTTCCCCTTTGCACTAATGAGCCTGTCATATCAGATTGTGAAGTATTATTTCCACCAATGGGATGAGACCCAGTTACCACCTATGTCAGGGATAAAAGAGAGTCCATCTTGGGCAACTGTGCTCCTTAGCACAGTTTTTGTTCTGGCCTAGGCTTTTTGAAAAGAAAGTTGCCTTGCTGAATTATTGTCGATTTATGCATGTGTTCCTTTCTGAGATTATTTCTTTCTCAAACACCCAAGCTAAGAAGTAGTCTTTGAGGGTTTTCTGGAGTGGAGTCATTTTTCTTTTTTAGGTCCAAGAACCCTTATTCTATTGTTAATTGATCCCACAGTCCTTCAGAGATGATCACCTTTAGAGCCACATGCACAAGACTGTGTTGGCTTCTCCTATGAAGAAGACAGTGACAAAGGTTAGTGAGGAATTTCTTAACTTGTGGATATATTTTTAAATGTTGAACTCTGGTGGGTGACCTGTGCGAAAGTGAGGCTTAGAAGTAACACAAATGTGTCTAAGAAAGGTATGATGAAGATCATGGGAGACAGCAATGGACAGACTAGAAACAGAGACTGACATCTACTAGAGAGATGGGATTTCCCACTACAAAATCTACCACAGTCAGAAACTAGTGTACTGATTATTATCATTGACAGTACCAAAGCAATGATATTTATTTTCTCCTGTCTGAGTGTTTATAATGTTGTAGACAAACATTTTTGTTTTCATGAGAAACACATCTCACATTTCCAATCTAACCAGAAGGATGTGCCTGGGCATAACCCAACTGTGTTCTATTTAATCCTTCCCTTCCCTGAGTACAGAGAACAAAGCAAGAGCAAATCAGCCACTTGAATATGTTGGCTGTTTTCTAAGCCTCCAGTTCCAAACACGTATGTTTCCTGTTCAGAATGCTCAAAACTAAAAGCAAATCTTTCATTACAGAAGAGACATTACTTTTATCCATTCTTCTTTTTTTTTTTTTTCCTTAAAAGAACAAGAGATGTTTGCCTCTGGATCTTCTTTTCCCTGCTACAGAATTTTGATCTGTCAAAATTTTGCTAATTTTTAAGGTCAATCTCCAAGTTACTCCTCGATTCCCTGTATCTTCTCAGGTTAAACATGTTACCTGCATGCATGTGCGTGTAAATTAATACCTTATGTCTAGAAATACACACTATTTGTCATGGTATTGACACTTTCATGTGAAAGTGGATGTGTGTGTGTGTGTGTGTGTGTGTGTGTGTGTGTGTCTGTGTCTGTGTCTGTGTGGGGGGCATTAACCGAGAGATTTCATGGCTTTGAACATTTGTACCTGGTTTGTGAGTCTATTTGTCACACTATAACTGTGTGAGACCTCTTCCCTTTATTCACTACACGTAAAAGTTAACAGTCAGGTGATATAATGGAAGAGCAGCTTTCGTGTTTATAGAACAGAACATTAATGGCAAACAAGAACAGGAAACATCCTGTCAGCCTTCTCGTTGGAGCCATCCCCAAACTGACCCAGTCTAGGTCTTGACTTTTAATGCTGACTCTTCTATATTTTATTAGCCACCTCATTCTATTTTAAAGGCTAATGTATTCTGCATTAAAAGTGAAACTGGGGATAACTAGAGAGAGTTGAATGTGAACATAATGGAATAGGACTTGATAAGTTCCCTTTATGCAAATGTTGCAGAACTGGAGTTATCCCAGATATCTATCAGTGTCTTTTATTCTCAAAGAAACTGCCACTGAGTGTGTTGCTAAATATGTGCATGAGGAAGGCTGAAAAGACCAATGTGACCAGCTGTCCTTTCTGCAGTGCATTTGAATGAAGGCTGTTCTTTCCTGAGCAGCTGTAGATACTGTTTGCTGAGATTAGTGCTATTTTTGATTTAGCCTTCTTCAAAAAGAAAAAAAAAATAAAAGCAAAAGTTATTCCCTCTCTGACAGTCCCATGTCCTGCTGTTCTCTGTCCACCTTGCCTAGGCTTGAGACTGTAAGGCAGCCAATATTCCCTTGTTTTGTGCTCACCTCACCACAGTGGCTGCTTATGTAACCAGCTTCACATCTGGTTTAGCAAAGAAGTCACAAGCCATGTCTCAGTGACATCAGCTCCACGGCTACATCCCAAGGCTTCACATTCTTATTCCCATATTTATTCTTGGATATTGGCTCTTGAATAGCACCAGCTAAGTTTCCACAGAAATATCCATGTGAAATATGAGGTAATCTGTGTCTTTAGGCCACATGATTGTGGGTCCTGATATCCTGTCAGCATTCCTACTTTCCAAAGCTGGACTCATTTGAACTGGCTGCCCTGACACAGACTTGGCAACCACCTTTCCCTTCAGGAAGCAGAGTGTAATCACTACTTCATCAGTGAAGAAAATTTGCCGTGTGCGGGTGGATCTGTAACAGCTGTTCTCCTTTGGCTTGCTCTCCCTGTCATTGTGCTGACTGAATAATAGAGCACAGTTCCTATGCCATGCTGCAGTCTCCAGACACTTACACCTCTGTCCCCTACTTACTGATATAGAAGACCCCACCCTTCTATACTCCAAAGCCTTTATGCTCCCCAGGGTACTTTGTTTATGATTGATATCTCTTTAACTAAGCATCCCAAATGTTCCCACTGGTACTTCTTCACACGGTTTCAATGTACTTCCATGTCCCAAGGATTCCCCAGGAGAAAACAAATACAAATAAATATTCTCAATGAAAAGCATTCTAATACATTAATATAAGCCATAAATACTGATCATGGTATAACAAAAAAACATAATAGACCCCGAATTAAGTCCAGGAGTTCTCTTACTAGTTACATGTGATGTGGCTATGTGAAGCTGGGGCTCAAGATTAGGCTCTGCCCTCTGTGAACTTGTGATCTTTACAAGTGACTCATTTTTAGTCTTCAGTTAAATAACAGTTTCAGGAAAATCATATCAGTATCATAGGATTGCTATAAGAAAAAAAGTTTTTATAATGGGTATAAATTAGGTAAGTATATATAATTAAGATTTGGAAGGTATTAATAAATAAACAATTCTTCAAGCAGCTGATAAAAATTTCCAGAGTCTCCACTACTTCAGCATTTAGAATATTTCAACAGATCACGAACTTTCTGAACATGGGAAATTAACAAATATGTAATGTGTTTGACCTATATTTTATGATCTATGTTTTCCCTTCCAGGCTATAACAATGAAAATGCTTTCTTTGAAATTTGTATCTTTCTTAAGAACTTAAGGGTCAAGAAGAAAAGAATGCATTTGGAAGTCCTTCTCTACCCATTGTTTTCAATTCTTAGCAAAAAATCTATCTTTGGACACCAATTTTTGTCCACAGTGGTTATTACTAAAATATTACTATGCAGAAAGCTATACATTTTAATCATATTCTAGTAAGAACTTACAAAGGCCCTTAAATATGCCAGAGGCTACAATTTTCTTCATGTGGTTTGCCATAAGTCAAGTCAATGAATTGCATGCCAGCCTCTGTTCTTAGAACAGTGCTAGAAAAGTATATTTCTTATATTTTATGAACACAAGTCAACTAGACTATCACAGTCACTTAGGCCAAGGAAAACAACCACTCGTGTTTATTAAATGCCAGAACTATGATGAAAAATTAATGAAGAACAAACAGATTCTATACAACTGAGATGAAGATAGAGAGTAATCTTTGAGACTGGTGAGGGTTTATATTTGTAGACATTTACAACTTAGTAGAGCCATAGGAAATAACTGTAAATAAATGTAGCTCTAAGAGGTGAAGGTCACAGAGCAAGTTATTTTTGGCCAACTCACTTGAGCTCTCCAGTATACTAGTCATATAAGCCACTCTCCAGTATTAGATGCAGAGAGTATCAAATATTTAAACAGAAAATTGGAAGCCATGCTAACGAAGTTACCTTACTTGGTAATTACAATATAAAATATGTAGGCCATGGAGAGCTTGTTATCTAAGAACTGTTCTAGTCATAAACCTCTGAGAAGAGTAGAGATGAAGAGAAAAAGGGGAAGGGGGAAGGAAGTGAGAAATGTAAGGAGGAGAGGAAAAAAACATCCAAATCTCTCATGCCTGGCTGTGTTTTTTGCCCATAGCATCAAGACCCACATCTTTGGTTGTTGCCCATATTCTTTGACAGCATCTCAGTGCTAGAATATGCACAACTTAGAAAGCAGGAATGGTCTGGTGTGATCACATCTAGATAATTTGATGTGCTCGGCTTAGCTGTAGTTTGGGTTGTGTTTAAATGAGATGAGTTGTCTCCTTTAGAGCTTTGAGGCCTGTCCTCATACTCCACACCACTAAGCAACTTTCTCAAAGGATCAGAGTGAATCTTTCTCTGGTAAGGATAATATTATGTTCCTCTCAGACCCAGGCAAGCATAAGAATAGGAAAAGCTTGTCCTTATGCAGGCATGACCATGAAGTATTTTAAATTATTTCACCCCCTTGAATATTTTTTCTCTGTGGTTTGCGGTCACTGTTTGTTTGTCTGGAATTTTAAGTAGAAATTTCCAAGGAAAAGATGCACTTGGTGAAGAGTACATACAAATCTGCATTTTGTCTCAAGAGAAAACAGTTGAGGATTTGTGAAGTCTTATTATATTGATAAATTTTCATTTCCTAGATCTGATCTTTCTAACCTTCTTTTAAAAAATATTAAATCATCTGAATCAAGATATTTTTTATACAAAGGGATAGTTTTAACGAAAATTAACTTAACTGAAACCCAGAATTTTGTTGGTAAGGGTCCTTGGGAAGCTTAGAGAGGAACGTTGGTTCAAAACAGACAGTATAACAGTTTTTCTCTCCTTTTCCCTATTCTTTCCTCTGAATGTTGGACTGATTCTTTCTTGCAGAAGATAAGCTTAATCTACCATGGCAAGAAAGAAGGAGATGGATTGCAGGCTTGACCTTCTAACCTGACACTCCTTATATAAAGAAGCATCCTCATTTCCCCATCCAAGCCTCAGTCTAGCTCTAAGTAACTCTCTTAGGGGTGATCAGCCCCAAAACAGGGTTCTGTCTATCCCCCAAAGACAGTTACTACCAGAGTAACTAAGACCTGGGACCATGATCCTCCTTCAGAAGCAGAGTGTAGTGAGCTCTGCATTTGACAGCTCTAGAGAACCTTGGGAGACTGCAAAGTTCTTTCAACAGATGGATGGATTCACGCACCATGAATGACATTCATTGTGGTTCTGCATGCTTGTCTGTGGAGCCTTTTTTTTTTTTTATCTCAGGGCTGATCCTCAAACTAAGCATGCTGCCTCAAAAGGCATGTGATCTCTCACTAATGATGCATGACACTACTTCCTTAGTGCCTAAGGAGTTCTTCAGTTACTGATCCCTCCATGAGCCAAGTCTTCTCTCTGAGGCAGGTAGGTAAGAGTGGACAGAGCTTCCCTGCCTTAGGTCAACAAGGAAATGCTGATGGAATTTTGTGAAAGCTGGTTGGACAGTTATTGGAACATAGACTTTTTTGTCTTATGGAACATGTAGAGCCAAATCTTAGCTTCAGAAGTCAATAGCTTCAAGACACTCTCTTTTCTGATGCTTGGCTTCTAACTCCTTGGGTAAGTATGAGGATTGTTTGAAATACTATCCATCTTTTTATACCTCTGGAGGCTATAAGGCCAGAAGTCTACCTGGTGACAAGGAAATGTTAATTAAGCAGTAGTCACTTTTATTATAAAGGGTATTGTCCTGTGTTCTTGTTATCTACTTTTCAAGTTGGTAATGATGGATAGCAGATTGGAATGATGGAGACCTCTTGAATGAAGATCCAGCTTCTGGAATGGACTGTACAGGTACCCAGCACTCTTTCACATAAGTGGTTTGCATGTTCTTATTTAGTCTTCAATGCCCCTGCTGAGTTTGATGTCATTAACATCCAGTTTTTAGGTAAGGAATATACTACCTGGTGAGATTGTGACTTTTATCAGCTCATACAACTAGAAGTCACAGGGACAGCATTCAAACACACATTCTCTGGCACCAGATTTTATTCTGTCTCAATTATATCACATTGCAAAGGCCTATTTTCTGAGAACTCAGCATGTGCCTGAACATGGCCTGGCTAATCAGATGGCATAACGGGCAAGAAATGTGGCCTGAAAAAAACCCAGAGAGTCTCATTAACTCACTAAAGGTTTGAACATTTTGCCAGGGATAGCTGGAAAGCCTTGACCTGTTTAAGAGAAAAGAAGAGAGAAACAGTTAAGAAAAACAAGAAGAAGAAGAAGAAGAAGAAGAAGAAGAAGAAGAAGAAGAAGAAGAAGAAGAAGAAGAAGAAGAAGAAGCCGGAAGGAAGGATTGGTGAGGAGAAATTACAGTCAACCTGATTAGGACTAGCAGGAAGTCAAAGTTATAATTTTTTTAAACTGTAATGTGCTTTTAGATAAAAAAAAAAACAACAAAACCAACCAACCAAAAAAACCAAACAAATCAAAACAAAAAACCCTACTTATTCTTGGCCAAAGACAAATATCACTTGGAGACTCTATAAAAGGGAAAAGAAAATACCCATTACAAAAATAAATTGGATTAAATTTTATCTGTGAATCCTTAATTTTAACAACCTTTGGAACTAATATCCTAAATTCTATAAAATCAAACTCATTTTGCTTATTTATATTATTTCTCTTCTCATATAAAATACTTAAATTTTCACTTTTACATACTATGACTTAAAATATCACTTTATAACCCACCCTCTTCAATGTGAGCATGGGATTTAATCTTAAATTTTTACTCCAAAACCCAATTCAACTTCTAGTTGAAAATCTCTGGAGGGACTGGTTAGGAAATAGTCGTTGAGTTCCCTTGAAGGTAAGAGTGCACAGAAGTAGGTGAGAGGCACACACAGGAGCTTGAAAAATGCTAAACACACATCCAAAAGACCAAACTCAAACTCACTATTAGCATTTGAATTGAAACACCCTCCCAGGCTTATTTCCCAATGGTACTGCTGTTTTGTACCCTTTACCAGGGAACTCACTTGGAAACTGAGTAGCCAATGGGCTTCATTTGAATAAGGGTTCTAGGTCCTCTCCATACATGTTCCTTAGTTGGAGTATGGGTCTCTCCAGGCCCCCTGGGCCCAGATATTCTAGGCATGTACCCAAAAATGCCAGCTCATTGAAAAAGGACATTTGCTCAACCATGTTTGTATCAGCTCTATATGATGAATTACTGAATGCTATGAACTTTCCTCTTAGCACTGTTCTCATTGTATCCCATAAGTTTGAGTATGTTGTGCCTTCATTTTCATTGAATTCTAGAAAGTCTTTACTTTCTTTATTTCTTCGCTGATGCAACTGGGTCGTTAAGGAAGGAATTGTTCAGTTTCTATGAGTTAGTAGGCTTTTTGTTATTTCTGTTGTTGTTGATTTCTGGCTTTGATCTATGGAGGTCTGATAAGATACAAGGGATTATTTCAACCATCTTATATTTGTTGAGACTTGCTTTGTAACCGAGTATATGGTCAGTTTTGGAGAAGGTTCTGTGAGGTGCTGAGAAGAATATTCTCTTGTCTTTGGGTGAAATATTCAGTAGATAGCTGTTAGGTCCATTTGATTCATTCTCTCTGTTAGTTTTATTATTCATTCACTTAATTTCTTTCTTGGTTATCTGTCCATTAGAGAGAGTGGGATGTTGAAATCTCCCACTATTAATGTGTGAGGTTCAATGTGTGATTTAAGCCTTAGTAATGTTTCTTTTACAAATGTTGGTGCTTTTGCATTTGGGGCATAGATGGTCAGAACTGAGATGTCACCTTAGTGAATTTTTCCTTTGATATATAAAGTGTCATTCGCCATCTCTTTTGATTAATTTTGGTTGAAAGTGTATTTTATTAGATACTAGAATGGGTCCTCCAGCTTGATTCTTGGGCCCATTTGCTTGGAAAACCTTTATTTTCCAGGCCTTTATCTCAAGTAATGTCTATGTTTATGGCTGAGGTTTGTTTCTAGTATGCAGCAGAATGATGGGTCCTGTTTTCTCATCCATTCTGCTAACCTGTGTCTATTTATTGGGGAGCTGAGGCCAGTAATGTTGAGAAATATTAATGGCCAGTGTTTGTTACTTCCTGTTATTTTGATGTTGGTCATGAGAGAGAAAGAGAGCACTTTCCTTCTTTTGTCTTTGCTGATGTGGGGTTATGTATTACCTGTATTTTCTTGACTGTAATTGGTCTCTTTGGGTTGGAGTTTTATTCTAGCATCTTTTATAGAGCTGATTTGTGGATAGATATTATCGTGGAATATCTTGCTTTCTTCCTCTATGTTGATTAAAAGTTTTGCTGGGTATGGTAGACATCTGTGGTCTCTTAGTGTCTGTAAGATATCTTTCCAGGCCCTCTGGCTTTTAAAGAGTTTCTGATGAGAAGTCAAGTGTAATTCTGATACGTTTGCCTTTATTTTGTGTGGCTTGTCCTTTTCCTTTTTCCTTGCAGTTTTTAATATTCTCTCTTTTTTTTCTGTACATTTAGTGTTTTGATTATTATGTGGCCAGATGATTTTCTTTTCTGGTGCAATCTATTTGGTGTACTAAGCCTCTTGTAAGTTTATAAGCATGCCTTTCTTTAGGTTGGGAAAGTTTTCTTCTATGATTTTGTTGAAAATATTTTCTGGATCTTGGAGTTGGGAGTCTTCTTTCTTCTATTCCTATTATTCTAGGTTTGTTCTTTTCATTGTGTCCCATATTTCTTGGATGCTCTGTGTCAGGAGCTTTTTAGATTTAACATTTTCTTTGACATTTTCTTCAATTGTATCTTCTACAATCCTCTCTTCTAGCTCTTGTATTCTGTTGATGATGTTTGTGCCTGTAGTTCCTGTTCCCTTCCCTAGGTTTTCCATATCCAGGATTGCTACAGATTGTGTTTTCTTTATTGATTCTAGTTTTATTGTGAGGTTTTGAAGAGTTTTATTAATTTCCTTCTCCTGCTTGATTGTAGTTTCCTGTATTCCATTCATTCACCTGTTTGGTTGTATTTACCTGTGCTGCTTTGAAGGATTTATTTTCCTTCTTCAAGGCCGCTATCATTTTCATAACTCAGATTTAAAATCTTTTCTTGCACTTCGAGTGTGATAGTATCTCCAGGGCTTGCTTTGGTAAGACCGCTGGTTTCCAGTGATGTCAACTGGCCCTGGGATTCATTGTTTGTGTTCCTACGCTGACCTCTAGCCGTCTAGATGTCTCTGAAGTTAGCAGGTTTAGTACTGTTCAGGGAGTTTGGGAGTAGGCAGAGGGGACTCTAAGTTAAATGTTGCTCAGGGTTCCAACTGGCCTACTCGAGATGACAGACAGACAGTGTGAGTCTGAGCCCCAGTACAGCTCCCCTCTGCTGGCGTTGTCCAATGCAGGTCAGGTAGATTAGGAGTCAGTAGAGGGCTCTTACCTGAATGTTGGTTGGCCCAACACAAGTCTCTGTGGGCTAAAGTACCTCTCTGCTGGCTGTGCCCCAGGTGGATCTGGCAGATCAGGCAAATTATGAATGAGCATTGGTCTTACAGGGTCAACTTCCAGAACAAATGGGTGAATGGGCACTGGCATTGTGGATTCAGATTCAGCAGTGCTGCTGCTTGCTGGTCCAGCAGGTTCTGAGCTCCTGGCGCTCAGATTAGGCTTTGCTCTGCCATCTTGATCCTCGGACCCTGTATGTTTGCATTGTTCAGCTGGTCTCTACACGGGAACCAGAAGAACTGTGGATTGGGGTTGGGGTGCTACCTCCGGTCCAGACACTGACCTTAGGGAAGCAGGAGTGATCCGAGATATGGTTGCTGGAACAGAGCGCTCCTGGACCTGTGGTCTCCAATCTGGGGTAGGCAGAAGTGCCTTGCGGGTGACGTGAGCCCAAGTGCCAGGCTGTGCTTGGCCTCTGATCCCAGTGAATTGGCTTTGGGATGCTAGCTTCAGTATCCAGGATGTGGAGCGGGAGAAATCCCAGGCCTGGTTGCTCGAGCAGAGCGCCCCTGTATCTGCGACAAGCGGTAGGCAGGTGCAGGTGCAGCGAGACCTGGACCTTGCTGAACAGAATGCGCTGTGTAGTGCAGCTGCTGCACACCGCGAACTGTGCCCTGGGGACAGTGACAGCTGGGGGAGAGGAGTGGGTAGAACAGTGTGTCCTCTGCACCCAGTTTGTCCCCTCCCCTCCGGGTAAAGCACAGATGTCAGTGCTTTGGAGTCCACCTCGAGGTTACTCTAGGACTCTGATGTTCTGCCACTCAGATTCAGTACACCCTAGCCAGCGTTATATTGAAAAAATAAAAAATAAAGTTAAGTATCCTGTTCTTAATAAGGTCTAGCATGCAGGGGAACTGTCCCTAAGGAGAGAAAATACCCAACTCCAGCCCCTCTAGCCTCCTCCTCTCCCAAATAGGAGGGGGAACACCACCACCATGGTTCCCAGGAACACGTCCCAGGGTCTTGGGCTTAGTAATCGACTGACATCTGGTCACAGGGTTGTGGAAGCTGTCAAGTGCTACAAGAAATATGTGACTTGATACATTTCCTTTCTTTGAAAAGAAAATTCATTCAAACTCAATATGAGAAAGTCTGTTTCTAAAGGAGAGTTTTTATATGAACTGAACTTCAAGGCCTCATGAAACTCTTCGAGGCCCTACATAGCCTGAAACTTATATGCCCTCTCAGGCTCTGTTCCTGTCTCTATGTCTCATTCTCCCATTCCATCCTCACAGGCCACCCGGATGTAGTGGTAATATGCCAGAATATCTCTGCTTCAAAGCATTTGTCAGCCCCCTGCTTACCTGGAATGCTGCTCTCCAACTGTTAGCAGGCTCATCACTTCTCTATTCAGGCACTTGTTATGGTATTTATATCAAAGAAGCCTGCCTTAGTGGTCTCCTGATGGTCACTGTGTCTATTTCCCTGACCAGAACTTTTCTGTCCTCAGAGGCTGTTATTCGTCTTTTGTTTGTCATGTATAACTAACTCCCAATTCTTCCTAACAAAGGGCTTTGGCAGGCATCCAGCAAACCTATGTGGAGTAGCTGGAAAAATAAATAAAGGCATGAAGAAATGTGCTAAGACCAGATTATTATACCCCGTGATATACCTATTGGGCACAAGGGTTATTTTGAACTGAAGGCTCTTAAGAATCAACAAAGGGAGAGAAAAGCTTTGAATCATGGTCTTCCTTTTGCGTTAGATCTTATTGCATTAAGGAAAACTTTCATGTGGAGCTATTCCTAGGTGGACCAGGAAAGGGAGACCCTAAGAACTCTCATTGATAGACAGGTTCAGCCTTCGAACTGTGACATAAACCTCATGAAACAGCCCATGTGTGGTGTGCTGGTTAGTGTTTGTCAACTTGACACACATTCAAGTCCCCTGGGGGTGGGAGACCTCACTTGAGGAATTGTTTTTAGCAGATTGGCCTGTGGGTAAGTCTGTAGGAGCCTTTCTTCTTTGTTAATTGATAAGAGAGTGCTCATTCCACAGTAGGCCAATACTATCCTTAGGCAGGTGGGTCTGGGCTGTAGAAGAAAAGTGACTGGGAAAGCCAGCCAATGAGTAGTGTTCCTCTGTAGTCTCTGTTTCAGTTCCTACCTCCAAAAGTTCCTGTCCTGACTTTCTGCAGATACCCTCAGAGTTGTACAATGAAATCTTTACTTCTTCATGTTGGTTTTGGTCCATGCTTTATCATAACAACAGAGATTTAAACTAGATCACATACTGTACTTTTCCTGGTCAACTATTTACAAGTTACCTCTCTGCTGTCCAAAAGCATCAAATCCTTCTACCTTCATCCTAAAGCAGAATCTAAGCCAAAATTACAAACGCCCTTCTTACTATTGCCCCATATTGCCTGTATGTTGTGATGGTGTGTGTGTGTGTGTGTGTGTGTGTGTGTGTGTGTGTGTGTGTTGGGGAGGGATTAGGTATCATAGATCAACAGGTGATGAGAAATTTCCAAGAAATAGAAAAAAAAAAACTCAAATTTTACCGAACACATCTTTGGAAGTGATGGGGGCTTTGTTTTGTTTTGGTTTGATTTGTTTCATTTTTGTCTCAATTATTTTAAAATCTATATGCTGCAACTGAACCGGTTGCACTATCCTCACAGAATGTCACAAGTCTATGTTTGAACAGGAGAAATGCAAGGCCAGTAGTTGAGGCGCAGGTACCTGAGTCTGGGGCTCCAGTCAACTCTGCTCTGTTACTGATTTTTGCCATTCTCTTTACATTAACTTTCACTGGTAGACAGCCAGGTGGAATGAGAAGCAAGGAGAGAGAAGTGTGTGTGTGTGTGGGGGGGTGCTGATTCTGGTACAGTGAATCACAACTCCTTTGGAAATCAAACAACCCTTTCACAAGAGCTGCATATCAGATATCCTGCATGTAAGGTATTTCCATTGTGGTTCATAGCCGCAAAAAAACTACACTTATGAATTGGCAAAAATATAATTTTATGGTTGGGCCTTACTATAATCTGATGAACTATATTAAAGAGCCAGAGCATTAGGAAAGTTGAGAATCACTGGCCTACTGTTTTCTTACAAGGACTAGGGCTTCATGCTAACGGCTTCATCTACTCTAAGTAGCACATAAAAGCTCTACTTCCAGATACCATGAGACTGGGATTCAGAGCTTCAAAATATATATATTTCAAGAAGCATAAACATTGAATCCATAATGATGGCCCATGGAATAAAATAATTGATGTAATTAATATAAGTATGGCTTTAGGTTTGCCACTTGTCTTCTACAGGTCTATTTCCTGTAGAAGCCATAAGAATGGCTCTGAAGAGATAAATCAGCAGTTAAGAACACTTGTTCTTGCAGAAAACCCCAGTTTGAATTGCAGCACCATGCTGTGATTCACAACCATATAATTCCAGGCAACATATGACTTTAAAGAGACCAAGTACTCCAAAAGGCCAACTTGAAAATTTAAGTGGAGAACTCTAACCCTGAATACATATGAGTGTTGTTCAGTTTTAGCTTTTTCTGTAGTTCCCTCTTCATGGACCAAATACAAATGCTGTTCAAGCCCAGAATGCTTTCCCAGGAAATGTGGCCATTTTCCTTGCTCCAGAGAAACCCTCAAATCATCACCGACTATCATGAGATAGGTTTATGAACCAAGAATAAAGGATATCATTCAAGAACCATCTAATTTAAAGAGAGCATAAAGCAGAGATTTTTCTGTTGTCCTGAAATATCCAAACAATCCATCCCCCAGAATGCAATAATAAATCTTCACTCAAGCTCTTTGCTCAGCTTTTGGCTTCAGCTTTACTTCATTTGCCTTACCCTGGCATGAGTAGATCAAAATTGTGTGTGAGTGATGGGTGTACGGGAGGAAAGGGAAGAAGAGGGCACACATTTCCAAACACCGTCTGTTCTGTAGACACTTTTGACATATTTCATTTTAAAACTACAAAAACCCTGTAGAGGGCTTATTGATGTCTTTACATTACAAATGAGGAAAGTGAGGCTCAGAGATTCAATGTTTTGTCTCAGTCCCTCACAGAGAAGTCAAAATGCTGGCCTCAGACCAGGATGAAGTACAGGCATTTATATTACTAAAGTTGTTTTCATTAGGACTGTAATATCAAAATCCCCATGATTTTACACACATAAAACAGGTTACAGTCTTTGTGGACCTTCCCCACTCTTTCAGTTCCCTTGGGCAAACATCCCCTGCCTAACCACAGGCCACGCCTCCAAGAAGACCAGGTAGACTGCCCACCCATGGACTTCCTCCACTCTCTTGTTGCCCCATCTCTGACACTATATCCAATGCCCCTTTCCTCCTTATCACTGTGTCCCAGCCTCCAACTTGAACAGAAACTACCTCTGGCCTTTGGCCTCCAGCCACAAAAACCCCAGGTAGGCTTCCCTTCCCTGGACCTCCTCCATTCTTCTGTTGCCTGCTCCCCCACATCCAAACTCTCTCCCTGATGCCCTTTCCCTTCTCATCACCTTATCCCAGCCACTAAGTCAGGTCGAGACTGCTTGCTGGATCAGAGGTCTCCAGGCCACCAGACTCCAGCTCCCAACTTGGATGGAGACCACTTTCTCAACACAGACCAGAGAAGAAACAGAAACCAAGAAACAAAACACCCATCCAACAATAACAAACCCAGAATTTGGTACTTAGACCTATAATCAACCCAAATTCATATGCCTAGAAGCCAGCAAAAGAAAATAATCAACAAGAGCCAGGACAATATATCACCAGCAGACCCCGCATTCCCTACTACAACTGAATATTCTGCATATGTTAACATAGTTGGAACACAAGAAAAAGACATTAAAACCAACTTTATGAAGATTAAAAGAAGTCCTTAAAGAGGAAATAAATAAATTCCTTACAGAAAACAAGGGAAAAAACAGAAATCACAGATTGGAAGAAATTAATATATCCCTCAAAGAAAGCCAAGAAGGAAGGAATAAGTAGATGAAGGAAATGAAGAAAACTGCTCAAGGCCTGAAGATGAAAACAAAAGCAATAAAGAAAATGCAAACTGAGTGAATCCTGAAAATGAAAAATGTAGGTAAGTGAACAGGAACTATAGAAGCAAGATTTCCCAATAGAACACAAGAAACAGAAGAAAGAAAAGGTAAATCTAAAATGTTCTTGACACAAAACATTCAGGAAATCTGAGACACGATGAAAAGACCAAAAACAGGAATAATAGGACTTAAAGAAAGAGAAGAATCTCAGCTCAAAGACCCAGAAAATATTTTTAACAAAATCATAGAAGAAAACTTACCTAACCTAAAGAAAGAGATGTCCATAGAGGTATAATAAGCATGCAAAACACCAAGTAGATTGGACCAGAAAAGCAAGTCCCCTTTCCTCATAATAATTGAGACATTAAATATACAGAACAAAGAAAGAATATTTAAAGCTGCAAGAGAAAAAGAGCAAGAAACTTATAAAGGGAGACCTGTTAGAACTACATCTGATTTATCAGTGGAGATTCTAAAAGTCAGAATTGCCTGGAAAGAATGTCCCACAGACTCCAAGAGACAACAGATGCCAGTCCAGAAATAAACCCACACATCTCCAGACAATTGATTTTTGACAAAAAAGCCAAAACCATACAAAGGGGAAAAAGCATGTTTAACAAATGGTGCTGATCTAACTGGATATCTGCATGTAGAAAAATGCAAATAGATCCATGTTCATTGCCCTGCACAAAACTCAAGTCCAAGTGGGCCAAATACCTCAACATAAACCCAGAAACACTAAATCTATTAGAAGACAAAGTGGGAGAAAGCGTTGAACTCATTGGCACAGGAGACAATCTCTTGAGCAGAACTCCAACACCCCAGGTTCTAAGATCAACAATTAACAAAGGGAACCTCATAAAACTGAAAAGCTTCCATAAGGCAAAGGACACTGTCAATAGAACAAAATGGCAGCCTACAGATTAGGAAAACATATTTACCACCCCTATTTCTGACAAACGGCTAATATCCAAAACATATAAAGAACTCACGAAATTAAACACCAACAATCCAAATAACCAAATTAAAAACTAAGGTACATAAAATTCCATTCATTCTGCCCAAAGTTTGGCTATAAATCTGAGCCTCTGCTTCAATACCTTGATCAGTAGAGTCTTTCAGAGGCCCTCTGAGGTAGGCTTCTGTCCTATTCTCTGTCTTCTCCTGCTTCTGATTCCTATCACATTTTCCCTTCTGAATGAGGATTGAGCATCTTCCCTACGGTCTTTCTTGTTGTTTAGCTTCTTTAGGAGTATAGATTTTAGTATGTTTATCTTATATTATATTTCTAATAACCACTTATGAGTGAGCTAATACCATGTGTGTCTTTCTGTTTCTGGGTTACCATACTCAGGACAATCTTTTCTAGTTTTCACCATTTTCCTGCAAATTTCATGATTTCCTTGTGTTTAATAGCTGAGTAGAATTCCATTGTGTAACTATACCATAATTTCTGTATCCATTCCTCCACTGAAGGACATTTAGGTTGTGTCCAGATTCTGGCTATTACAAATAGAGCTGCTATAAACATGATTGAGAAAATGTCCTTGTTATGTAGTTGAGCATGTTTCAGGTATATGCAGGAATAGTGTAGCTGGATCTTGAAGTAGCACTATTCCTAATTTTCTGAGAAAGTGCCAGATTGGTTTCCAAAGTGGTTGTTACAAGTTTATATTCCCACCAAAACCTAGAGGGGACAGGAGCGCCAAAAGGAGACCAACGAAGCAAAAAAAAAAAAAAAAAGCTCTGGGACCCAGAAGAGAATGATACCCCAACCAAGGGCCATGCATGGAGAGGACCTAAAACCCCTGCTCAGATGTAGTGGGTTCCCTAGTAAGGAGAACAAGGGCTGTCTCTGGCATGAACTCAGTGGCAGGCTCTCTGATCACCTCCACATGGCAGAGTCGGTTGCCAAGCCACAGAGGGAGACAATACAACCAGTCCTGATGAGACCTGATAGGCTAGGGTCAGATAGAAGGGGAGGAGGACCTCCCCTATCAATGGACTAGGGGAGGGGCATGGGGGAGAAGAGGGAGGGGTGGTAGGATTGGGAGGGGCTGAGGGAGGGGGCTATAGCTGGGATACAACTTGAATAAATTGTAATAAATATAATAATAATAATAATAATAATAATAATAATAAATTTGAGATAAAACAAGCAAAATCTAAGCTACAAAGCCAGACAACCCTCAGGAAGATGAAGTTGCCCATTGGACACATATGTGCAGGGGATCTAGGTCCATACCATGCATACTCCTTAGTTGCTATCTCAGTCTCTGTAAGCCCCTGTGGGTCTGGGTTAACATCTCTGTCCCAAATGCAAGGACACCAACATTTGTTTAAAAAACAACAAACATTATTGAACATACATTGATACATACATACATACATCTTCAAACATACATTGATAATGGGAGACTTTAATTCCCCACTTGTACCAACAGACAGGTTATTCAGACAAAAATTAAATAGAGAAATACTAGAGCTAAAAGACCAAATGGACCTAACAAAGACCTACAGAAAGCTTCACCCAAACACAAATGAATATACCTTCTTCTCAGCACCTCATAGAACTCTCACCAAAATTGTCCACATACTCAGTCACAAAGAAAGTCTCAATAGAGATTTAACTGAAATAACCTCCTGCATCATATCAGACCACCACAGATTAAAGTTGGATTTCAAAAGCAACAGAAACAACAGAAAGCCTATCAACTCATGGAAACTGTACTAAATAACTGCTGCGTCCAAATAGAAATAAAGAAATTAAACACTTTCTAGTATTCAATGAAAATCAGTCTACAACATTCCCAAACTTATGGGACCCTGTGAAAGCAATGCTAAGAGAAAAGTTCATAGCATTAAGTGCCTACGTAAAGAAATCAGTACCTTACCATACTAGCAAGTTAATAGCACACCTGAAATCTCTAGTACAAAAAGAAGCAAACATACTATTTAAAAAAGAAGCAAACATACTCAAGGGTAGATGGCAGGAAGTAATCAAACTGAAGGCTGAAATCAGAAAAGAGAAATGGTAAATATAAAGAGTCGATGAAACAAAGACTTGGTACTTTGAGAAAATTAGCAAGAAACAAGATAGACAAACCCTTATTAAAATGAATTTGAAGACACACAGACTATCCAAATTAACAAAATCGGAAAGGAAAAGGGGCAAATAACATCAGACACTAAGGAAATATAAAGTTGCATTAGGTCATACTTTAAAAACCTGTATTCCATAAAATTGGAAAATCTAAAAGAAATGGTAATTTTTTTCAATAGAGATAGATCATTTACTATAGTAAAACCAAGACCCGATATACATTTTAAATAGATGTCTAAACCCTAAGGAAATAGAAGTAACATTAAAAGTCTCCAAAACAAACAAACAAACAAACAAACAAAAACCAAGTGCCATTTGGTTTTAGCACAGAATTCTACTAGATTTTTAAAGAAGAGCTAGCACTAATACTCCTCAAAATATTCCAGAAAATAGAAACAAAATACCAACAGAAGGAACACAGTCAAATTCATTTTATCAGGCCTAATTCTTCGTGCAAATCACATAAAGATTCAATAAAGACAGAGAATTACAGACCAAATTTGCTTATGAGCATAGATTTAAAAATATTTAACAAAATACTTACCAACAGATTACAAGAGCACATCATAAAGACCATCTGCCATAATCTAATGGGCTCATTGTAGAGATGCAGGGATTGTTTTACATATGAAAAAGTCAATGTAATACACCACATAAACAAACTGAAAGAAAAAAAAAAACTACATGATCATCTTATTAGATTTTTAAAAGTCTTTGACAAAATCCAACACCCCTTCATGATAAAAATCTAGGCAATATCTAGGATACAAGGGGCAAACCTAAACATAATAAAGGCAATTTACAAGCCTATAGCCAACTTCAAATTAAATGGAGAGAAACTCAAAGCAATTTCACTAAAATCAGAAACAAAACAAAGCCATCCATTTTCTCCATATCTGATCAATATAATACTTGAAGCTCTAGCTTGAGCAATAAGACAACTGAAGGAGATCAAGGGGATAAAATTTAGAAAGGAAGAAGCCAATATATTGTTATTTGCAGATGATATGATAGTATTCATAACCAATCCTAAAAATTCTACTAGGGAATCCCTACAGGTGATATACAGCTTCAGAAAAGTAACTGAATATAACAATGACTAAAAAAATTAGTAACCCTCCTATACACAAATGAAAAACAGATTGATAAAGAAACCTGAGGAACAATACCTTTTATAATATCCACAAAAAATATAAAAGGGACTACATCCAAGCAGAAGCTCTAGGTTATATCCATACATGGTCCTTGGCTGGAGATATAGTCTCAGAAAAGACCCCTGTGCCCAGATATATTTGGTCCTTGTGGAGCTCCTGCCTCTCTAGGTCATACTAACTCCCCCTTCTTTTATATGATTTCCTGCACCTGCCCAAGGTTTGGTTATGAGTCTCAGTATCTGCTTTGATACACTGTTAGGTAGAGTCTTTCAGAGGCCCTCTGTGGTAGGCTCCTGTCCTGTTACTTGTTTTCTCCTACATCCAATGTCCATCTCAATTGTCTTTCTAAGTGAGTATTGATCATCTTACCCTGGGTCCTCTTTCTTGTTTGTCTTCTTTAGGTGCACAGATTTTAGTATGTTTATCCTATCTTATATTTCTAGTACCCCGTTATAAGTGAGTATATACCATGTATGTCTTTATGCTCCTGGGATACCTCACTCAAGATGATCTTTTCTAGATCCCACTATTTGCCTGCAAATTTCATGATTTCCTTGTTTTTAATTGCTGAGTAGTATTCCTTTGTGTAAAAGTACCACAATTTCTGTATCCATTCCTGTGTTAATGGACATCTGGGTTGTTTCCATGGTAGCTCAATATCCAAGTGGGTTTCCTAGTAAGGGAAACAGGGACTATTTCTGACATGAACTCAGTGGCGGGCTCTTTGACCTCCACCACTACCCCTGCCAGAGGGAGGAGCAGCCTTGCTAGGCCACAGAGAAGGACATTGGAGCTGGTCCTGAGGATACCTGATAGGCTAGGGTCAGATGGGAGGAGAGGAGGACCTCCCCTATCAGTAGACTTGAAAAGGGCAGGGAGAAGATGAGGGAGGAAGGGTAGGATTGGGAGAGAATGAGGGAAGGGGCTAGGCTGGGATACAAAGTAAATAACCTGTAATTAATATAAAAAATAAAAATTATTTTAAAAATACGTAAAACGTCTTGAGGTAACCTAGCCAAGCAAGCAGAAGACCAGTATGTCAAAACTTCAATCTTTGAAGAAAGAAATTGAAGAAGATAGTAGAAGATGGGAAGTATCTTCAATGCTCATAGGTCAGTAGGGTTAACACAGTAAAAGTTGCCATCCTACCAAAAATAACCTACAGATGCGTGGCAATTACCATCAAAATTCCAACACAATTCTTTGCAGATCTTGAAATTTCACACAAAAACCCAAAATCCCAAGAGAGCTAAAATAATACTGAAGAATAAAAGAAAGTACAGAGGTGTCACCATTCCTATTTTCAAATTGTATTGCAGAGCTATAGAAATAAAAACCACATGGTATTGGCATGAAAACAAACACATTAGTCAGTGGAATTGAATCAAAGACCCAAACATAAATCCACACACCTATGAACAGAAGATTTTTGAAAAAGAAGCTAGAAATACAAGGGAAAAAAGCATCTTCAACAAATGGTCTAACTGTATTCTCTATGTAGAAGATTGCAAATAGATCTGTATTTATCACCATGCACAAAACTCAAATCCAAGTGACTCAAAGATCTCAACATAAAATCAGACACACTGAACCTGATAGAAGAGAAAGTGAGGAATAGCCTTGACCCAGTGTGGTACAGGAGACCACTTCCTGCCAAGACCATCAGTAGTGTGGCCACTGACAATTAATAAATGGGATATATAAAACTGAAAAGCTTTGGTAAGGAAAAGGACACTGTCAAAAGGACAAAACAGTAGTCTACATAATGAAAAAAGATCTTTGACAACTCCACATCTGACAGAAGACTAATGTTCAAAATATCTAAAGAACTCAAGGAAGTAGACATCAGTAAAGTAAATAATCATTTTAAAAATAGCGTACAGATCTAAACAGAGAATTCTCAATAGAAGAATCTCAAATAGAAACACTTAAACAAATGTTCAACATCTTTAGCCGTCAGGGAAACGCAAATCAAAACGACTTTGAAATTCCATCTTACACCTGTCAGAATGGCTAAGATCTATAACAAAGTGACAGCTCATGCTGGTGAGGACACGGAGCAAGGGGAACACTCCTCCATTGCTGGTAGGAGTGCAAAATTTTGCAGCCACTGTGGAAATCAATTTGTCAGTCATCAGAAAGTTGGAATCCATCCACTTCAAGACCCAGTATACCATTCATGGGAATACACCCAAAAGATGTTCCATCCTACCACAAGGACACTTGCTCAACCATGATAATTGCAGCTAGCCAGGAATTTGAAACAAGCCAGGTGTCCCTCAACTGAAGATAAAGAAAATGTGGTACACAATTTACACGTTTACACAATGGGATATTATTCAGCTTTTAAAAAATTGCCATCATGAAATTTTCATGCAAAAAGATAGAATGAGGAAAACAAAAAGCAAAAAAGAAAGACAACTGAGTATGGCAACCCAGATCTGGAAATACAGATATGGTATGTACTCACTTATAAGTGGATATTAGCTGTTAAGGATAATCACACTACAGTCTACAGACCAACAGAAGCTAAGTAACAAGGAGGGCTTAAGGGGAATGCAGAATTTCCTTGGGAAGGAGAGATAGAATAGAATTTGTTGTTGGACTGGGCCAGGTGGAGATGTGAATCAGTGATCAGGTCCAGTTAGGAGGGATAGAGGGAGCGAGTACAGGGAGAGATGAATGGAATTGGCACATTTGGGAGATATATGGGAACCTGGTGCCGTGGAAACTTCCTGGAATCTCTGGGGGTGACCCTAGTGAGAACTACCAGAAATAGACTGTGTGGAGCCTGGACTGGCCATAGTCTGTAAACAGGCAAAGATTCTCCACTGGTGGAACCAGGACGCTAAACCAACCACAAAACCTTCCACCTACAACCTGTCCTTTATTCAAGACGCGTTGGGGCAATTGTGGCTTAGAGCTGTGGGAGCAGCTGGCCTAACTTGAGGCCCACACCATGGGATGGAACAATGCTTGACACTGCTTGGATTGCCAGGAACTGGAAGCTGCATAACCAAGAGACCCAGTGGAGAAGCAGACATGACAGGGGAAAAAATCAACGAAAATATGATGCTGTACTCATACCTGGCCCAATCATCATCAAAGAGGCTTCCTCTGGCCACTGATAGGAGCAGATGCAGACTGACAGCCAAGCATTAGGCAGTGCTAAGGAAGGTGAAACTGTGGTCTGGTTCAGATACATTGTATGAGAGAAGAATAAATAAAAAGAAAAAAGGATAGGTTAGAGTGTCATCAAAGCCTTAAAGTTCTTCCCAGGTCAGAATGCAGAACAGCACTGATCAGACCCTTTTTGTTCAAAAGTGGAAGCTATGGCTACAGGAACGTTGTCAAGTAATTGTGTATCTGCACCAAGGTTACCCAGCACCCATGAGCCCATGGGTGCTTGACTGTGTTACACTGCTCAAGTGAAGGGCCTGCCTTTCACTTGATGATTCTGTATACACTAGCTGTGCAAAACTTTGTTTTCTTCTTCACTTCTCTGGTGTAGGTTGTCCTGAACTTTTTAATAACTACATCTCTGTCACATTCGTGACCAGCCCAAATGATACGTCTTTCTTGTTTTATTTTCAGAGCTGATCCTCATTGTACCAAAATGATGAATTTTATTACAATAGTGTATGCTTATGTGTATGAGAGAGATGTGATTGTTCATATTCTAGTTAATAGCCTGTAGAAGACAGATACTTATTTGTTGCAAATTTTTTTACTAAAGGAATATTTGCAAAAAAAATAATAAACACGCTAAACTTATTCGTAAGATTCCCAAATCTTTCTGCCCTCCTAAGGAACATAGTCAAACTTGGAATATAGAATAGGTTTGTGGTAACACAAGATGAGGCAAGGAATGAGTCCTGGATGACAAGCAATTTTTTTTAATAAATAATAGAATAATAAATAAATAATAGAAATGGCATTTTATTTAATAATGGAAGCACAAACAGATTTTGTGCTTATTTAAAATAAATAATAGAAATAGCATTTTATTTCATAATGGAAGTACAAACAGATTTTAGGTTGTAGATGAATTTGGAAGTGGCCTGTTAGCATTAACAGTTGAACTGCATTGTTCCATGCTACCTCTTGGAAAGCACTGGGTTATACTTGGGGAAAGCATGCTACTCCTCCTCACAACAGCTAAGTGAAGTGACCTGAAAGAGGGAGTGGAAATGGGGGAACAGAGACACAAAGAATGGAGACCAAGACAGGCTTTCTGATCAAGGTCTCAGTTTACTGAATGTTCAAACAACACTTATAAAGCAAAGAGGACAAGCAAATTTTTTTTCATGGTAGCAACACATCTGTGCCACCTGGCAAGGAATTCACTCAAGGTTACACAAAGTTTGCTGTCTGGTTCCCAGGGTTGCAGGGAACTTGCTATCTACTTCTCAGGCTCAGAACACCCCTCTTGCAGAGACCGCCAAGGACAGTCTCTGAGAAATCGAACTTAGATAAGACCTGCATCTGCCAAGGCCAGGAGGCAGAATTCCAATTACCAGACTCCTTCAATGAAGTATGGTTTGCTAGAGTCCTTGTTGTGAAGAATCACCTGTGAATCTACTTTTATTCTTTCTAAGCATTTATACTACATGTGCTTCCCCGTTTTCTCAAATAAGTGCTAATTTTATTTTCCCAGATTTTCTTGATATGAAATTACAAGAGTACCATAATTATTTATGAAGAGTGTCAAAACAATGCATTAATAACATTGTCGAGTTTAAAACTCTTTGAGGTGGAATCTATTATTGGGCAATACTAAGCAGTTTGTTAGAAAGATATAAAATAAAGAAAAAGTAAAGATTCATGTTATGAACTTTTGTTTGTATTTTTGATACACTCAAGCCAGTTCACATTCTGTCTGTACATCTAGCCATTAATTGCCCACTTGATGGTTTTTCCCATTTCATGAATCATTATTTTATTTCTAATTTATTTATTTTCATTAATATGCTTTTTGGAAATTTCATGCATGTTTATACATTATGTTTACTCTCCCCTCTCACCCTATTATATGCCTGTCATCTCTATGAGCCCCCCCCCTTACCTTTCCCTTTCTCAGACTTTGGTTTTGTTGTGTGATCCATTTAGTTTGATCAAGGTCATCTACTAGATCATTGGATTGGGACTATTCATTGAAGCCTGGTAGGGTCACCAGCGGTACAACAGAAAGCAATGATTTCCCCTTTCCCAGATCTGTCAGCGAGAGACAGTTGAGGAGTGAGGGATACGAAATCCTGAGTACCTCTTCATTTATGGGTCCATTCTTTTTTTTTAAGTGTTAATACTAATGAATATAATTTATTTAAGCTTATTTTTAGCTCATAATTTTTCTTTTATTTATATTTATATTTTTATTAATTACACTTTATTCACTTTGTATCCCCCGTGTAGCTCCCTCCCTCCTCCCCTCCCAATCCCATCCTACCTTCTCCTTCTCCACCCATGCCCCTCCCCAAGTCGACTGATAGGGGAGGTCTTCCTCTCCTTTCTTCTGATCCTAGTCTATCAGGTCTCATCAGGAGTGGCTACATTGTCTTCCTCTGTGGCCTGGTAAGGCTGCTCCCCCCTAGGGGGAGGTGATCAAAGAGCAGGCCAATCAGTTCATGTCAGAGACAGTCCCTGTTCCCATTACTATGGAACCCACTTGAACACTGAACTGCCATGAGCAACATCTGTGCAGGGGTTCTAGTTTACCTCCATGAATGGTCCTTGGTTGGAGTATCAGTCTCAGAAAAGACCCCTGGGCTCAGATTTTTTGGTTCTGTTGCTCTCCTTGTGGAGCTCCTGTCCTCTCCATGTCTTACTATCTCCCCTTCTTTCATAAGATTCCATGAACTCCGCCCAAAGTTTGGCTATAAGTCTCAGTATTTTCTTTGATACCCTGCAGAGTAGAGCTGTTCAGAGGCCCTCTGTGGTAGCCTCCTGTCCTGTTCTGTGTTTTCTCCCTCTTCTGATGTCCATCCTCTTTGCTCTTCTGAATGGGGATTGAGCATTTTAGCCAGAGTCCTCCTTCTTGATTAGTTTCTTTAGGTGTACAGATTTTAGTATGTTTATCCTATATTATATGTCTAATATCCACTTATGAGTGAGTATATACCATGTTTGTCTTTCTGCTTCTGGGATACCTCACTCAGGATGATTTCATTTTTTTTTCATGATTTCATTTTTTTCTCATGATTTCATTTTTTTTTCCCTGAGTAGTATTCCATTGTGTAAATGTACCACACTCTCTGTATCCATTCCTCAACTGAGGGGCATCTGGCTTTTTTTTCAGCTTCTGGCTTTTACAAATAATTCTGCTACAAACACAGTTGACCAAATGTCCTTGTTATGTACTTAAGCATCTTTTGGGTATATGCCTAGGAGTAGTATAGCTAGATCTTGAGGAAGCACTATTCCTAATTGTCTGAGAAAGCGTCAGATTGGTTTATATATATAAAGAACTCAAGAAGTTAAAGAGCAACCAATCAAGCAATCCAATTAAAAAATGGGGTACAGAGCTAAACAGAGAATTCTCAATAGATGAATATCTTATGGGTCCATTCTTATGCTGACTTTAGCAGTTCTTGAGAGTTTAGGATTGTGGAGATTGTGTGTTGCCTACAAGATGGTATTTCAAATCCCTTCTCTCTATCTTTTGGCTCTTACACATCCTTTTAGCCCTTGGCCACAATGTTCTCTCATACTTAGAGATGAAGGTATAATTGTGTTATTTATGGCTGAGCTCTCAGCTGTTGCTTATACCCGGCACTTTGTGCAGCTGGGAGTCTGTCTACACTGCAATTCACTGGTGAGACAGGCTCCTCTGTGTTATGGCTGAGAGTGTTGTCTGTAGGTATAAAAACATATATTTAGAAGGTGATTCAACACTATGTCAATTTAGCTAAGAACAGAAGCAGTTCCCTCTTAGATACTCTCTATTCGCTTACTATGTGAAAGGAGTTTTAAAGTGCCAGGTCTTGGATCTCTCCTATCAAGGGGGCCTCAAATCCAATCAGACAAGTGTTTAGACATTCTGTAACACTTATTGCACTATGGCACAAGTGGCCTCATCTTGCCTGGTAGGTTGATACTCTACTTTGTAGAGTTTACATCAGGTAAGATCATTGATACCTTTTCTCCCCCAACGAAGCATCTCTTAACACTATGAAATCTGTCTGCAAGAACAAAGCTTCCAATACAGCTTCCAATAAAGCTTCATTTATTTTTTATCATGTATTCAAACATTTTTATCATCTAGTTCGAATGGTCCACTGAGAGCAATGGCAAGAACCTGTGTTTTGTGGGTCTCAATGGCTTCTTGGACCAAAAATCCAGAAGAAATAATCTCGTTCTAAGTATACCTTTTTTTCTTTCTTGCTCTCTTTCTTTCTTACTTTCTTTTCTTCTCCTTCTCCTCCTCCTTCTCCTCTTTCTCCTTCATCTTTTTGAGTGTGCGTGCCTGTGTCTGTTTGTAACCCATATCCTCAAATCGGAGCTTTTTCCAGTCATGCAGGGTGTCTCCCTTCCAACTTTTTAATTTGCTTATTTATTTGCTTTTATTTTCGTTATAACAGTGCAGCTTTCTGTGTGACTTTTGCATATCCCCTGCATTTTGGTGACTCTTTGGTTTCATTATCTCTACTATCCTTTCACCCTTTCTGGAAGAAGACAGCATAGACAGCCAAGAACACCTTTTATGGGATCACTAACGATCCCATATAGGAATCGTTATGCTTGTTAACAAGATGGCACAATGATCAACTGTGAGCATGTGCTTATTATTCCTGTATATGGAGTGTTATAACAAAGCATGAAATTAATTTTAGTGGCTACATTGAAAATTTGTTGATGGCTTTTCCTTTTTCTCATTATGTGAATTTCCAGATGTGGTAGAGAAGTGATGATTAACCGAGTCCAGTGGCTGTGCTCCATCACTCAAGGATTTAAAGTAGAGTGACAAACACTGCTTTTAGTGCCAAGGCTACTAAGCTGTTCACTGGGGGCTCTTTGGAAAGAAGCCACCTGTGGTCGTTTTTGTGTTTTACTGTCAGAAGTGAGAACAGTCTTTGTTCTTTATTGTATTCCGAGTCTGCAGCTTCAACAACTATCACTGGTTGGTTTCAAAAGGGAGGGGTCCTTGAGATGCTAGTGCAGAGAGAGGCTTGGGAGAAAAGGTGGAGCTTACAGATTAAGCATTTATGGTTCATTTACACAATCTATATATTATCAGTTTTGCTTAATCCAAGTTCTATCGTGTTTTCTGTTCCTGGAACTATGTTCTCCTAATGGGTATACTTTTCAGATACCCAAGAACAATGAAACATTTCATATCAGAGATGGGTTTACCAGGGTCCTCTCCCTGTCTAGTTGAATTGATCTATAGCAGAAGTGCATAAACTTTTTAATTTAAGTTTCATAAATAATTTAGCCGAGATACTCTGTAGAGGTTGTCGTATCTCTTAAAGGGGAAGGTGATAACCTAGTGATCAATAACTGTTCACTGAGTACATACTATGTATGCTGGTTAGTTTTTGTCAGCTTGGCACAAACTAGTGTCCTTTGGAAAAGAAAACTTCAACTGAAAAACATCTTACATTATGTTGTCCTAGGATCACATCTATAGGGCATTTGTCCTTTATTAATGATCAAGGTAGGAGAACCCATATCTTTGTGGTCAGAACTACCCTTGGACTGGGTTGTATAAGAAATCAAATTGAGCAAACCATGAAGAGCAAGCCAATAGCCAGCAGTCCTCTATGGTATATGCTTCAGTTTCTCATACAGATTCCTGTTTTGAGTTTCCTATCTTAGGTTTCTGCAATGATGGACTAGGACTGAAAGCTGTAAGTCAAATAACTTTTTCCTCCCCATGTTGCTTTTTGTGATAGTGTTTATCTCCGCATTCAAAAGTAAACTAGAATACTATGTGGCAGTGTCTCTTCAAAAGGGCCTCCAGTTTTACCTTATTTTATTATTTTGATGACCACATTCCCATTTTGAAGAAACCACTATATACATATGTATAAAAATGGCTACTTTAACATAACCTTCTTATCTAAGAGATACCAAATTTGATTTAAAAAAGGAACTAAGTGGTTTTTCTATGTCTCATGATACATTTTTGAGTTTTAAAAAAAAGACTACTTCTGATTCCTTGTCTCAAGTCTTTACCGCCTTCGTTGCATTCCATGACTTGGTCAGACAGACTCAATGCAGGTACAAAGAATGATACAGTATTATTCTTTTTTCCCCAGGCTTTAATTATCTAGATGAGCTTTGTCTGAAAAAGTGAATCAAAAACTAAGAAAACTGGAGTTTCCTATGAAATTTCTAGCACTTCCTATTTTCAGACAGGCTAGAAATACCCTGTGAACAGCCTCTCATGAGATTTTGGCATCTGTCCTTTGCTATGATCAGAAATAAAAACAGTTTAGAGGTTGGAAAAAAGCTAACTAGAAAAATATACCTGAGAGAACTTACATGAATGAAAATTTCAAACAAACTAGACCTTGGTGTCACCCACATTCTATTAATTTCTCACTGGACCAAAGGCTGTCCCCATTTCACAGCAGTCACTTCCCAAGCTCAAGGTACTGTGTGCTGTGATAACCATTCTGCTCTTATTAATCACATCGACTGACCACCTTTTGTTTGACCTTTCTTCTAACAGAAAACTTCAGGGTCCCCTCAGATGCCAGTCTTTGTTTTCCCATGTTCTGTTGACAATAATGCACGTGATGAATAGCAAAATGACACTGGCCTCACATAAATTTCTTTCCCCAGTCTTATAGCAGAGATTGGAATAGTTCTTAACTCCAATCTCAGGAGTGTAGTTTGGTTGCTTACTTCAATATTAATCTTGGGTTGAAGTTTTTGTGGGTGGGTTGGTGTTCCTCTCCCTCCACTAAGAGTTGTGTCTAGGTAGATGGTGGTCGCTTCAGACTCTATGACCCTTGTTGCTAGGAGTCTCAGCTAGAATCACCCTCATATCTTCCCAGAAGCCTAGAGTGGGAGGTAGGTCGTAGGTCTCCAGCTTGTCACACAGAACTTCCCACCCAAGGTTTCTCTTCTCTCTGCAAGCCCTCTGTCTTCTAGCCCCTGCTCTCTCCAGGTCTGGCATGACCTTTATTTCTCTCTGTGCTCCCTCCCTTACCCTGTTCCCTCTCTTTAGCCACTTCCACTTTCTATTCTATTTCTACTTCTGAGTGGGAGTTAAGCATCCTTCCTGGGGTCCTCTTTGTTATTTATCTTCTTTGGATCTGTGATTTTTAGTATGGTTATCCTGAATTATGTGTGTAAAATCCACTTATAAGTGAGTACAAGGCAATTTACCCTGCCTACAAGATGTGCAGGGACAAAATGAAAGCAGAGATTGAGGAAATGTCCAACCAATGACTGGCCCAACCTAAGACTCACACCATCAGAGACAGCCAACCCCTGACACTATTAACAATACTCTGCTATGTTTGCAGACAGGAGCCTAGCATAGTTGTCCTCTAAGTGGCTCCACCAATCACCTGATGAAAACAGATGCAGAGACCTACAACAGAACATTCGTTGGAGAACAGAGAGTCTTGTGGAAGAGTTAGGGGAAGGATAGAAGGATCCAGAGGAGACAGGAGCTTACAAAAAGAGCATCAGAACCGACTAAGAAGGGCCTGGGGGCAGGGCTGTGGAAAGTGAAGCACCAATCAAGGACCATGCATGGACTGGGTCTTGATTCCCTACACAGATGTAGCCAATGGGCAGCTCAGTCCTCATATGGGTTCTCTAGCAAGGAGAATGGGGGCTGACTTTGACATGGACTCTGTTGTCTGCTTTTCTAGCACTTTCCCCTGGTTGGGCTACCTCAAAGACCACAGGGGAAAAGTATGATTTGACTTGATATGCTGGGGGTGGTGGTGGAGGGGCTCCCCTTCTCTGAGGGATAGGGGAAACAAAGCAGAGGGTGGAACTGGGAGGAGAGGAGGGAGGTGGCTACAACCTGAATATAAAATGAATAAATAGAAATTAATTTTTTTAAATATTCATTACACTGACACATTTTATCGTGCTCTGCTATGCTTATTGTATCATGTACCTGCCTTTCACTAATTGTATCTTACATTAATTCTCTTTGATGCCATACTTGATTTTCATGTGTACATAGCTCCTGTCTAATCTGTTGGCTTCCTAAGAGTGATAGGAAATGCTTTATTTTAGTATCGCTGTCGCTCACTGGAGGTGGGGCAGTTAGATTTGCTGCAAGCATCTGTGAATCTATGTGCAGTTCCATTAGCGAACAACATGGGAAATGCGATTTGACCTTACAATTCACTCAAGAACAGGCTGTTTTCATTGTGGTCAAGTAGCAGTGGGTGGTAACTTCCTCCTCTAATAATAGAGATTGTCCTTGGAGATGATTGTTCTAGGCTTTTAAGAAGAGTAATTTCCAAGTTCTGTCTATGAATGGAGCAGTGGGGGAAAAATGGATGAGTAACTACATAGGAAAACTTTCATTTTAATTAAGAATGGGAAGCCCAAACTGAAGAAAAGAGTATTCAGTTTCAACAAAATTTAAAAGAACATTTATTTCTATTTTCTGACTTCTTAAATTTCCAGATTTCATATGATTTTTTCCCTTTTTATTTATTCTTATTTCCTATATTACATTCTGACTTCAGTTTTCTTGCCCTCCCCTTCCCCTGGTCTTCCACCACCCCTCCACCGTTCCTTACCTCCTGATCCATCCCCCTTTAGCTCCACTCACAGAAGAATAGTCCTTCAAGGGACATAAATCAAATACAGCATAACAACCAACAGTAAGACCAGACACAGTCTCACATCAAGGCTGGGGGAGGCAACACAGTAGGAAGAACAGGGTCCCAAAGGCAGGCAAGAGCCAGAGACAGCCCCAATCCCCACTGCTGGGAAACCCACAAAAACACCAAGCTTCACAACCATAACATACATGTAGGGGACTCATGTCAGACCCATCCAGGCTTACTGATCTCTGTTATCCTACTTGAGTCACCATCAGTTGATTCTGTGAGCTGTGTTCTTGTGGTGTCCTTTATCCCTCTGACTCCTCCAATCCTTCTTCAGTCTCTTCTGTAAAACTCCCCGAGCTCTGCCTAATATTTGGCTGTGAGATTCTGCGTCTGCCACCATCAGTTGCTGGATGAAGTCTCTCTGATCTCCCTGGTGACAACTATGCTGAGTTCGGATCCCAGCAAGTTGTGTGGGCATGACAAACTGTAGAGCAGTGATTTTGTGGCTGGGTTGGCGTCCTAATCCTTCCGTTGACACCTTGCCTGGGAACAGAGGATGGCCTATTCAGGCTTCATGTTCCCCATTACTAGGAGTCTTCGAGAGTGTCACCCTCACAGACTCCATGGAGTTTCGGTTGAGCTAGGTTTCTGCCTGGCCCTGAAATGCCCCCAATCCCAACTGTCTCTCCCAGTATTCTCTATCTATTTCCTGCCCCCACCCGATCCCTCCTGTTCCCATTCCCACCCGTCCCCAGTCCACCTGTAAAATCTATTCTATTTCCTTTCCAAGGAAGATAATTGCATCCTCCATTAATCCCTACATGTTACTTAGCCCTTTTTGGTCTGTGATTTGTAACATCATTATCCTTTACTTTGCAACTAAATTTTATTTAGTTTAAATCTGGATAAGGTCTCTCTCTCACACACATACATGCATTTATTAACGTACTATTGTGAATATTATGAAAATGAATAACTCTTAAAAGCTCTAAATCAGAAAACAAATTGACTTTAAATTTTATTAAGGTTAAAAAATGTTTGTAGACTAGAAAAGTTAGTTTATATATTGATAAGTATTTATTTAGTTGACCCGAATAACTGTGGCTGTCTTCTATTCTTCTTGCTACACTCTAAGGAAATTGATAGCACTGTCATCTATACCATTCAAACAACAGGAAGCATGCCACAGTTAGTGTTTGTTTTTGTTTTTGTTTGTTTATTTGTTTTCCCAATTAGGCCTTTCCCAACAACATTCCCCTGAATCCATCCCCTTTGGAATGATTAAACTTGCTAATGTTATAAACAAGAATGAACATTACTCAAGGACTTGTTAGCAATTGGTCTGATGGTGCAGTAACACCCATGTTCCTTTATGCTGGGTTTACAGTACAACAAGCTATGTAGTAAAGCTGAGAGCTTTAGAGTCTCCACATAGGCTCATTTCACTTGGTCAGGCTTCCCCTGACTGGTAACAAGAAGAATCCACAGTGCCAAATACAGCTGCAAGAGATGTGGCCCTCAGTCCTCTTATCAGTGGCTAAGCCTGAGACCATGTATACAAATCCTATGGAGGATTTCAATCAGCAGCAGTTGGGAGGTCCTTGAAGGCAGCACAGTATTTCAGGATGATAACAGTATCATCTTTTCAATGTTCCTCATCTCTAACAAGTTTCTGTGTTTTAACACCATCCCAAAAACTATTAACAAGAATAATATGGTAGAGCCATAGCTTCCAGCTCATTCTGTTTATCAGCAATGGTTTCTAGGATCAAAACCATAGGATGAAGAGAACTGAGGAGCCTAGAACACACCTCAGGTCTTCTCTTTGAACCCTAGTATCTCAGCAATGGTGGCTGGTAAGCCTCTTCTCACCCTAACCAACTGGGATCATATACTTTCCCTCGAGGTGTCTCTTGTAATTAAATCTCTACTTTATATTCATGGGATTAAACTGTAGAGCAAAATCCTAATTGTTTTTTTATTCAGAAAAGCATTTGATGTCCCTTAAGCCTATTTTCAGAAGAATGAGGTCCGACTGACCTCTATGCCCTTCAACACAGCGGCCCCCTCCTTTCCCTAGAAGAGACTCCTCTGTGGACAAGGCACGTGCTGATTTCATTGGCAATCTGCCTACTCAAAACTACGCTTGTGTTGAATGCATGATTGGCATTTGCTCACTTGCTCCAAAGACGTTGGACTCCTTAGGGAGGCTGCACAGTGAGGGAAGTCCACATGTCTTCCATTGTATGTCCACGACCTGCTTAGGTGAGCCAAGTCTCTCATATACCTCTACTCCTATGAGTTATTTTGCTAGACACCACATTTCTCTTTGTTCTTGTTCCTGTGTGAAGCAATTACATTTCACCTTCATAAATTCAGAAAACAAAAAACATATTTTAGTAGAGAAATTACTCTGCTAGCTGCTTAGTTTAATTGTTCACATTAATCCTCTGTACATTTCTAATGCGGTTCCTTTAGACATCCCCAGACTTGCAAATAATGTCTGTATATCTTGGTGGGTGCTTGACTAGCTAATATTTGTTTATTATCACCTTAAATGTTGTCAAATTTAATTTAACTCAATCAAGTAAAAAATTCTCCTTAGATTGCTTATGTAAAAGATTATCACATTTTTAATTCTTTATGACAAGTCAACAAGTCCTTTATTATAGCTCCACAATTTATCTGCAACACAAACTAGAGCAGTTTTGAAGTAGTAGGAATATTAAAACTTGAAATACCTGTTATATTTCTGTCTGGCTACTGTTGAATAATTTTGTTCCTGTCACTTGTTTTTGGTTTTGTTTTCTGGTTTCTTTAAAGTATAATCTATGTTTGAATATAGAGAAAGAGGATTATTCCTGTATTTCAAATTTTAATGAGTATGTTTAGTTAACATCTTTTTTGTCAGAATAATTTAAAACAACTTAAATCTATTTATAATTTATGAAGAAGCAGAATTGAGCTGTGAAAAAAAAACTGGGGCTTTTAATTCCTTTCATTTGTATTAGACAAATAATAGGCAGTTTCATTTCCACCAACTTCCACACCTTCATTTCTTCTGAGGCATGCATGAACCACCTCAATTTGTTATAATACTCTTTCTCAAGGAGCTTGGAAACTTAATTAAGAGGAAGTTTGGCAGTGGCTGGAGCCAGGCCCAGTTCTTGCTGAGACTTCAAAGGGAGTTCATGCTGTGGAGAAGATTCAAGGGAGGGGACTGGGAGGAGAGGATGGGGTCTCTGGGCACTTGCAACTTCCTCTTCCTTTGAAGGGAAGCCTCACAGAAACTAGAGGAAGAGGAAGAATAGTGAGGATCAAGTTGTATGGAACAGCTTGGCTCACCCTACTCCAGAGGCACTTCAGATTTCCACAGGACTGTTACACCTTGGGGTAGGACCAGGGCTTTAAATTTTTCCTATTCTTTATGTAGCTGTCTTATTCTACAATTAAATTGTGCATTACTTAGTAGATATGCCAAACTCTTTCATACTCCAGGTTAGAAATTTGATTGGCTCTGCATATACCATGTTTTACTACTCCACTCAGTGACCTGCCAATTCTTCAGGTCTCATCACCTTCTTATATCCAAAAATGTCCAAGCCACAGAGGGTTAATTGTATGTGGCTTGGTCCCTCATTCCAGTTTATACATATTGCTAATTTACTTTTCAAACTGTAGAGAATGCCAAGCAATCACTCCAGAATATGACCTCTTTGGAGTGTTGACCTTACCTTGCAAAAAATATTTACCTGATCTTAAGAGATGAGTTGCAATTAAATGCAGATATATTTAAAATATTGTATACATTAGTACTACGTATAAAGGATAAAGAATAAATAAATAATTTCATGTTTAAAGTTTGGTTCTGCCTCTGATATATCTCTGTAACTATATATAAATACTCCAAAATACATTTATTTCATTCCTAAAGTTCAAGTGCTTTGGTTTCAAGCATTTTGCATACAATAAACCCAACCTGTAATGATAGTTGTACCTCTTCACCACATGGTAATAAATCTTTTGAAGAAGTGACCAACATTTCTTCACACTTTGTCCTCACTTATCAGGTACTATTCTAAATTTCTATAAATATATGTGAAGTTGTTGTCTATGATTTTATTTATTTAAATCTTTACCTAATACTTACAGTTTTATGCCTGGCATGCAAAGAGTATAAGCAACTCCCTTTTTTATTTTTAAGTAAGAAAATTAAGGCTCATAGAGGTGACATCCCCAACAACTCAAAGTCAAGACCAACACCTAACATACCAGTCCAAAATGAAATCATGTTTGTTAACCTCAAACTCCAAGATCATTTGAAGCACCATTATGCTTGTTTAATGTGATATGCTACCAGAAATTATGTGTTCAGTTCTCATAGAATTAATGAAGCAATTCATTAATTCAACCAATGCTCCAATACACTTGATGATCAACTCCCAGTTACAGACAGAAATGTTTATGTATAGAAATAACAGACCCTAGAATGGAGGGTGAGGACATTTTTCTTGTTCCAAGCCCATACCCACAGTAGGTGTTGTCTGAATATAAATTATGGGATTTACAAAACACAAAGTGCATTTTCCTTATGCTCAGTGGAAAGACCTGCCTCATATTCAACAGCCAAATGGCAGTGAAGTCCATACAGGAAGAGATGTAACCAGATTTCATCATAATTTTAATTTACAGTGTGACGTGGAGCCAACAGATCTTTTGGTTGGTATTTATCCCCTCTGCTCATAATTACCAGGCATAGCTTTACTTTTTAATTTTCTGTATTTCCTTCTCTATTAAAAGAATTAAGAGTTGGTAGTCTGTGCTCTTTGTGCTTATTGCTACATGATGTTTAAATTTAGCATGACACTGTGATGCCAAGCATGAAGTTGGGAAAACCCTCCACAGCCCCAAAGCCCCAAAGTTTCAAAAAGCTATTCGCTCATCTGTGCTAAAAAAAAAAAAAAAAAAGGAAGAATTGATTTTTGACAAAGAAGCCAAAACCATTCAATAAAAAAAAAAAAAAAAAAGACAGCATCTTCAGCAAATGGTGCTGGTTCAACTGGAAGTCTACATGTAGAAAAATGCAAATAGATACATATTTATCTCCCTGCACAAAACTAAAATCCAAGTTGATCAAAGACCTCAACATAAAACCAAACATACTAAATTGGTTAGAAGAAAAAGTGGGGAAGAGCCTAGAACTCATTGGCACAGGAGACAACTTCCTGAATAGAAAACCAACAGCACAGGCTCTAAGAGCAACAATCAATAAATGGGACCTCATGAGACTGAAAAGCTTCTGTAAAGCAAAGGACACTGTTGTCAGAACAACACATGCTACAGACTGGGAAAGGATCTTCACCAACCCTATATCTGACAGAGGGCTGATATCCAGAATATATAAAGAACTAAAGAAGTTAAAAAGCAATAAATCAAGCAATCCAATTTAAAAAATGGGGAACAGAGCTAAACAGAGAATTCTCTGTAGAGGAATACAGAATAGCAGAGAAACACTTAAAGAGATGTTCAACGTCCTTAGCCATCAGAGAGATGCAAATCAAAATGAGCCTGGGATTTTACCTTACACCCATCAGAAGGGCTAAGATCAAAAACTCAAGTGACAAGACATGCTGGAGAGGTTGTGGAGAAAGCAGAACCCTCCTCCACTGCTGGTGGGAATGTAAACTTGTACAACCACTTTGGAAATCAATCAGGTGCTTTCTCAGACAATTAGAAATGGCGCTTCCTCAAGATCCAGCTATACCACTCCTAGGCATATATCCAAAAGATGCTCAAGTACACAACAAGGACATTTGTTCAACCATGTTTGTAGCAGCTTTATTTGTAATAGCCAGAACCTAGAAAAAACCCAGATGTCCATCAAGGAAGGAATGGATACAGAAATTGTGGTACATTTACACAATGGAATACTACTCAGCAATTAAAAACAAGGAAATCATGAAATTTTCAGGCAAATGGTGGGACCTAGAAGAGATCATCCTGAGTGAGGTATCCCAGAAGCAGAAAGACACACACAGTATATGCTCACTTATAAGTGGGTACTAGATAGGATAAACATACTGAAATCTGTACACCTAAAGAAGATAAACAAGAAAGAGGACCTGAGGTAGATGATCAATCCTCACTTAGAAAGACAAATGGGATGGACATTGGATGTAGGAGAAAACAAGTAACAGGACAGGAGCCTGCCATAGAGGGCCTTTGAAAGACTCTACCTAACAGTGCATCAAAGCAGATATTGAGACTCATAAACCAAACCTTGGGAAGAGTGCAGGGAATGATATGAAAGAAGGGGGACTTAGTATGACCTGGAGAGGAAGGAGCTCCACAAGGATCAAATATATCTGGGCACAGGGGTCTTTTCTGAGACTGTATCTCCAGCCAAGGACCATGTATGGATATAACCTAGAACCCCTGATCTGAGGTAGCCCATGGTCGCTCAGTATACAAGTGGAACATGGACTATTTCTGACATGAACATAGTGGCTGTCTCTTTGACCCCTGCCCCTCTATGGAGGAATAGCCTTGCTAGGCTACAGAGGAGAACTTTGCAGCCAGTCCTCAAGATACCTGATAAGCTAGGGTCAGATGGAAGGGGAGGAGGACCTCCCCTATCAGTGGACTTGGAAAGGGGCAGGGAAGAGATGAGGGAGGGAAGGTGAGATTGGGAGGGAATGAGGGAGCAGGTTACAGCTGGGATACAAAGTTAATAAACTGTAACTAATATTAAAACAGTAAAATTTAATTAAAAAAAGAAAAGGAACACTAAGTTTTGAAGTAATACAATTAGACCAAAGGCCCTGGGCCCTGGGCCATAAGTGGCTAATGTTATGCTGTTCTGTTTTCCAAGGTCTAATAATATAGAAAATCTTATTTGCAAATTTTTCCCCTAAAACATCAAGAAAAGATTGTATATCTTTAGATGAGGACAGATAGCTTTTTTCTTGCTGCCTGCAGCACTCATATCTTGCGGCTGCACTAAAGGGACAGAGAAGTACCCCGTCTACCCCTTTGTAGCTCGAAAATAGGACTAGGGAGCACAATGAAGACACAGACCTCAGGCACAGGAAACATTTTTAAACTGAAGCTGGTATTTTTATCTAAATTGATGTGAAACTTGGGTCTGATTTCCAATTGACCTAAGAAATACGGTATTGAAAGTGATGCTGTAAGGGATGTTGGTTAATGGCTAAGTAAACATGCCATATGGTTATCATGCCATGTTGGTAATTTTTGTGGCTCCCAGGCATCAAAGCTGGGCATAACTGTTGGCTGCCTTCCTCCTTTGGAAACCTCCGTTGTGTCTTCTGGTACCATGGGAACTAGTTCTCTCAGAGGAGGTCAGGTCAATTCTAGTTCAGGGGCCTCTGCGCCCTGTTTCTAAAGTGAGCGGTCTCTTCAGTAATAGGGACTTACCTGAAGAGAAATAGCAAAAGTCTGCTTGTTTTTGGAGTCTCTTGGAAACCATGGCCAAAACTCAAAAAAGAGCTTTTGATACCTGCTGTTGGGGGTTTTGATATGTGATCTTTGGCTCTTGGAGGGAGCTGAACAAAGACAATAATAGATATGGAAAGTTGATGGGAGAAAGACGATGAGGCTTCAACCATACAGAAAGAGCTATAGAGAATTAAACAGTGCTGACAGCTGGAGAAATAGTCTTCCCCATAAAAGAGTATATAATTTAGTTATCTACACTTGAAACCCTAGTTTCAAGTGACATTAGACATACTAAACAAGTTATATTTAAAAAATTTATTTATATTTGTATTCATATTTAGACATATTCATGTGTATATATGCCTATTGCAATTGATGAAAAAAGGCCATGAAAAATTTTTTTCACCTTTAGGTAGTTTTTTTTTTTTTTTTTTTTTTTCATAGGAATGGTTACACTGGGGATATGGAATTGTTAAACTTGGTCTTTGAGTAAATGCTGTTACGGGCAGGGGTAGGGGGAGGCTAGGGGAAATAGTGCTCAGAAAAGGCCCTGCTCCTGTTGGCTCCCGTCTCAGCTAATGCTGTCAGGTGTTAGAGGGTAAGTCCCAGTGCCCAAAGGATGTCAGAAGTAGCAAAACAATCACTCAACGTATCCTGCTAGCCTTTTGGGCGGGCTGTCTTCTGGCCTTTTTTAATCTTTTCACCACATCCAGAGGATGGTTTGCAGCTGAACCTAGGGGTCCACGTGTGCATTTCTGGTAAAATACTTGTGGTTTTTGTGCATGGAGTTTATTCCACATCTGAACTTTTTAAGTGTCCTAAAGGAGGGCATACGGTTAAAAGTATAGCTAGTGAATATGGAAGAATTGACAGAAAAGGTTGCTCTTCAACACAGAATTGCTAAGCCATGTCTGGACAGTGTGAGGTAATTCAGGTTGCTACACTGACTGGAGAGGCAGAGGGAGGCTCACGGGCGAGAGCTGCAGTGCTGTGCTGAGACAGGCCTCCTGAGAGCCCCTGCCATAGGTGCGTCTTCCAGTTACTCCATAGGAATACATGTATTGAGCAGGAACACCCCTTCTTCCTCGTACGTTAGTATATAGATCTGATGATGAATTTAGGAATGCTCAACTTAGTGTGCGCTGTTGCTTTGTGTTTCCTCGTAAGCTGAGCAGTGGGGGAATGCAGAATTTAATGGTAACTTAGCCAGTACATCTATCTAAAGTCCAGGAATTTTAAAGAAGAGTAAGGATGGGCATTTAGGAGAATTTGGAAAGAGGAAAAGAAAGAGAGAAATAATAGTATAACCTCAAAAATAAACAAAAAGAATGTTTGTAAAGGTTATCCACCATGTGGATAAAATACAAGTTGGAAAAAGCAATCCACTCTCAAGCAACTAATATCCACCCGGAAAAAAAATATGGTTCCTTCCATGACAGAGAGCAAGTAGGCTACCCAAGTTCCTTGGGAATTTGAATGGAAATGTGAGGTCCAATATGGAAGCCACTGTCTACATATCTACATAGCATTTGAAAAATGATTGGCATGAACCAAGAGTTGCTGTAACAACAGCATGTATGCTAGCTTACAAAAGCTTGTTTAATAAAACATGAAATAATCTCCATATAGATTTTACACTATGCTTAGATATATTATATTATTTATATTTATAAAGAAATGGGCATCTGCATATCTCACAAGGTAAATGCGCTTGTCCCCAAGCCTGATGACCTGAGTTTGATCTCTGGGACACACATGGAGAAAGAGAGAGACAGAGACAGAGACAGACAGAGACATGCACACAGAGAGAATAAAAGAGTAACATTTAAAAATGTAAAAGACGGACTAGGGAAATGGCTTAGTGAATAAAGTGAGCTTTGTGCAATCATGAGGATGTGAGTTTAAGTCTCTGCTGCCAAATATAAACTGTGAGCACAGCAGTACTTACCTATAACCACAGAAATGGAAGAGAAGGGATGGGTGGATCTTGGAGTTTGCTGGCCAGCCAGCCTGACAACCAAACCAGTGAGCTCTAAGCTCAGGGAGAGTCTGTTTCAAGAAGTATACTGTCAGCCTCTCAGCCTCTGGCTTCTACACATGCATGTGTGGGTGAGTATACACACATGAGTGAGTATACACACATATGCTCAAATAACACACACACACACACAAAGATAGAAAAGAAAGTATAATCAAATCTGGAAGCTCTCTTCCGATAACTCTAAAAAATATCAAAGAGTTGCTACAGAAACTTAGAGATGACGCTAATAACTCATCATTTGTGTGTGCGTTGGGTTTTCTGTGTTCTATCCTATTTGTGAGTTCACTACATCCACAGCCAGCCAAGTAGAACAATTTATAACCACAGCATCTTTTGTGGCTGCCTACTCTGTCCTTAACCTCTGGCAACCTCCTCTCTCTATTTCTGTACTTTTGTTATTTGAGGAATATTCTATAAAAAGAGCCATACATTGTATAGCCTCTTGGGATCAATATTTTTAACGGTTAAATTCTTTGGAGACTTACCCAGGTTTGTGCCTTTGAATTACTGAGTGCTGCTCATTGACAGTGCAGGTTTTGCCAGAGGCTGTTTAACCTCCTACCAGGTTATAGAGATGTGGGTAGCTTACAGTCTGTGGCAATTCTAAATACAACTAACATAAACTTTCATCCTTATAAGTGCAAAAATGTTAATTTCTGGATAAAAGTGCATGACTTTATTTGCTGGCCGTTATGGCCAGTCTGTGCTTAATTATACCGTTTAATGCTGGTAGTATTTGAAGTGGTATCCTCTCTTTCATATCTAATACTGATAAAATTTTGGCTTCTCTTGTCGTTGACCAGCCTTCCAATCAGCTTTATCCACTTCTACAAGCATCACATGTTCAATTTTACAGACACCAGATTTTAGAATAATTTTAGACTTTAAAAGGTTCCAGAATGTCTCAGTTCTTCCAACCTCCCACCAACATCGTAAATTAATATAGTGCTTTATCACAATGAAACACCAGCCATGGCATATTACTATGAAGACACTGAGTCAATTTGTTTTGCACTAGTTTATTGTCTCCAAGTTTTACCATTGTGTCTGCTACATTGTGTCACCTGGGACACTAGCTACAGAGCACTGAGTCATCAACTCTTCACAGGTTTTCCCCTGGCTCAGATAGGCTCTCCAAGTTCCCTTGCACTTAGTGACCTTAAGGATTATTGGTCAGATGTCTTAGTTAAGCTTTTATTACTGTGAAAAGACACAATGAGGACAACTCTGATAAAGCTTCAGAGGTTTAATCCATTAACATCAAGGCAAGAAGCATGGCAGCATGCAAGTTGACATGGTGCTGGAGAAGGAGCGGAGAGTACTACATCTTGATCCACAGGCAGCAGAAGGAGATTGTCATATGAGACCTAGCTTGAGCATATATGAGACCTCACCTCACAGCCCACTTCCACAGTGACACTCTTCATCCAACAAGGCCACACCTCATAATAGTGCCACTCTCTATAGGCAAAGAATTCAAACACATAAATCTGTCATGGCCATACCTAGTCAAACCCACCAAATTTCAATTCCTGGCCACCATAGGCTTTTAGATGATATATGACAATGCAGAAATGCATTCTGTCCAACTTCTATAATAGTCTCAAACTTGTTTGAAAGTCCAAAGTTCAAACTCTCTTCTGAAATTAATAAATCTCTTAATGGTGACCCTCTGTAAAAATCAAAATCAAAAAGCATATCATGTACTTCCAACATGCAATGGCACAAGATTTACATTGTCATTCCAAAAGGTAGGGATGGAAGCGTAGTGAGACTGGACCAAAGCAAGACAGAAAACCAGGTGAACAAATTCAAACTCTGCATCTCCATGTCTGATATCAAAATCCTTCTCAGATCTCCAACTCCTTCAGCTCTGTTGACTCCAACACATTTTTGTTTTTCAGTGCCAGTGGCTGGGGGAGGGGGCTGGTTTCACTTCCTGTTAGTAGCTTGACTTGACAGGTATTCCATGACTCCCGTATTTCCAACACTTTGGGGTCTCCAAGGCAGTCCAGGCTTCATCTTCACAGCTTTCCACAGTGGCCTCTTTAGGCCTCCATGCAGGGACATCCCTGACACATGCCTAGCCTCTGCAGTAATTCTTAGTCTCAGAGGGAGATTCCATAATTTCTTTCTTCTATCTTTGACTCTAAAGCCATAATCATGTGTTCTAAGCTATCAAGTTATACTGCTTGCTGGGGCTGGACCAAGCAAGGTCCCATTATTTGATTACATCTTCACCAGCTTTCTGTTTTCGATGGTTTTCATTACTGCATAAGTGTGACTGTCCTGACATTTGATTTGTAGACCAGGCTGGCCTCGAACTCTGAGATCTACTTGCCTCTCTCTCCTTAATGCTGGGATTAAAGGCATGTACTACCATGCCTAGACCTAAGCTGTTCATTAGTTGGTTTTCACAAAGTGGAAGTTTAGCGGGTTGGGATCTTGCCCTGAGGTCACAAATCCCTTACTACATTTAATATCAGGCTTTTCTTTAGTTTGGTTATCTCCATGGACACAGGAATTAGCTCCCATTCCACTTCCTGGTGCCTCTTTTCTTCTCTTTTCTATTTTTCTTGTTCAGCTTTCTCCTTTTCACAAAAGATCAGCATAATAGTGACCACTCATAACCACAGAACAGAGTCAATACTAGGCTGTTTTGAGATTTTATTTGCAAACAAAATTAATCCAAAACTTTTCAGTTGAGCCTTGGGCAGACTTTTAAGACAAAGGCAAAAAGAAGCCACATTCTTCACGAAAATATCACAAGAATAGTCGAGAGGCCACATACTAACTTTCTTCTTCTCTGGAATCTTTGAGCCAGTCCCAACAATTCAAATCACCCTCAGCACCACTGTCTTCTATGTTTCTACTTGCATGGTCCCTTAAATCCCCACTGCTTTAAAGCATTCAATGTCTTCTTTTTTTCTTTTTCTTTCTTTTTTTTTTTTTTTCTTTTTTGGTTTTTGCTTTTTCAAGAAAGGGTTTCTTTTTGTAGCCTTGGCTTTCCTGAACTCCCTTTGTAAACTAGGCTGGCCTGGAATTCACAGAAATCCACCTGCCTCTTCCTCCTTGAATGCTGGGATTACAAGTATGCCCTACCACCCCCAGCTCAACGGTTTTTCTAATCCAAAGTCCCAGAGTCCACATTTCTCCAAACAAAAGCAGAGTCAACAACACCCCACTACTGGTACCAATTTGTCTTACTTAGTGTTTCTGTTGCTATGAAGAGACACAATGGTAGAGTAAAAGAAAACATTTAATTGTGGCTGGTTTACAGTTTCAGGATCTAGTCCATTATCATCATGGCAAGAAGCATGACAGCCTGCAGGCAGACATGGTGCTGGAGAAGGAAATGAGAGTCCTGCATCTTGATCCATAGGTAGCAGAAAGCAACTGTCACACAAAGCCTAAATTGAGCATATGTGAGACCTCATCTCAAATCCCACCCCCACAGTGATAAACTTACTCCAACAAGGCCACACCTCCTCACCTTGGCCCACTCCCTGTGGGCCAAGCATTCAAACACACGAGTCTATTGGAGCCATTCCTATTCAAACCATCATAATGACCTGTCACTGTTAAGACTGGCTTTACTGGGGCTAAGGGGGTGTTGGTAGATTCCTTCCTAAAAAATCATTCACTTGTTCCCATACTTTATTCTGTGTAGGGATTCACTAAGCTCAGAAACACTGAGGAGTACAGTAAGAAGAATTATGCTTCTTCTTCTTCTTCTGAAGGATATTAGATGCCATTTAGTTCTAAAACTTTTAGTTCCAACATCTAAAATAACAAAGTTCTCTCTTATTCAGTCTTATGGCGTTCTAAGATTTGGCCTTAGTGTTGATAGGGAACTGGGCTGTTTTGCAGTTTTTTTGTTTGTTTGTTTGTTTTGTTTTTTTATTACAGACTCACATTTCAGACATGTGGGAGTTAAACATTTTTGCCTGATGAAATCACCATTTTTTCATGGTGTTCCTATTACTTTTTTTAAATACAGTTTGGGTATGCTCACAGCTGAAGCTGCGTCTGGAGGAAGGCTAGTTTACGGGAATGCCCCCCTTTAAAACTGTATTGATCTGTGTACTTTCTGTGTCTAGGAGCCTTGTCCACATGCATGCACACCAGAAGAGGGCATCAGATCTCACTAGAGACAGCCGTGAGCGGCCATGTTTGCACTGGGAGTGAAAATCAGAATCTCTGGAAGAGCAGCCAGTGTTTTTAACTGCTGAGTCATCTCTCTAGCACAGAAAAACGAATTTTTAAAGATGAAATGTCTCACTAACGTACTTCAAAAACAAAGATTTTTATCAGTTGGAGCCATTATGAAATGTAGAAAGGAGTCGCTGCTTTCTTTCTTTCTGGTCACATCTAAATCTTTCCTACCTTTTAAGACACTTCATCTTTTACTCTAAACTATATCTTGTTTTGTTTTTCTTTGCTTCTCTCATGCCATTATGCTAATTTGGAAGTTAAAATAATGCTGTAATTCAACTTTTTTGTAATCTTCTATTGACCATATTTGTTACTTTTTTTTTTTTTTAGCATTAATGTCTTACTTGATTGGCATGGCTTTAAATCTCACTGAACAGCTTTTTTTTTGGTTTGTTTGTTTTTGTTTTTTGTTTTGCACTCCGTAGTCACAATCCTTAAACACTTTAAACACCACCTTGATAGCTCTAATATCCTTGGGAAAGCTGTACACTGCTTCTTGCAGGAAATCAGCTGCCAATTAATGTTCCAGACACTGTTTTGTGGCAGGCATGCAGTATATATGGGAGATGAGTGAAATATCATAAACCAGCATGATTTGTATGAGGTCTCCCTTTTTCTTCTAGGTTGCCCTAATCGTTATTATAAAACACATAATCTCTTACGCAACTCTGTTTTAAATGTTTTAGGGTGTGGTGAAGAGAGAGGACACCCAAATCAAACCAAAACAAAATCCACATTACATTTTCTCACAGTATCCCATAAAGCTGTGAAATTCAGCAGTCTTTGTAAGCCTTTTAAAGCCTTATTTGATCTCCTTTATCACTTAAAGTAAAAATTCTGGTAGTGTATCTATGTCCTCCTGAGTATATCACAAGGCCTTAATGAGGCAGATGTGTTTGAAACAAGCCTAACACAATTTTCATTTCTCTTAGTTTTAAACTTTTTTTGTCATAGTTTTGTATTAGATTTAAGTAGTACATATTACTCTGTTGATTGAGATAGACATCTGAAAAAGTGGTCTTCATTTGTTTATATGATCATGAAAATTTTCTATTAGAGTATATTTATATGCTAGAGTGTACTTAACTCATTTATGAACCTTCAATTTGTTTCTGAAATGAAACCAACTTGTTCATATTTAATCATATTTTAATGTGTTTCTCTGTCCAGTTTGAGCATACTTTGTTGGTGATATTGCCTTTTGAGGATATTAGTCTATCGTTATAATTTTTAGCTGTGTCCTTACTCAATTTTGGTATCAGAGTAACTGTCACTAACAGAACAATTTGGGGAGTGTTCTAGTTTTATAGACTAGCTTATGGAATATTGAAAGTTGTTATTCCCCAAAGTCTGATAAAATTAATCACTAAGTTTGTCCTGTCTTGAGCTTTTCTTTGGCAGGAAACTTTTTGTAGTTTTATTTTTCTAATTATTGTATATTATCTTTTTATATCCTATATATATATATCCTTATTATATGAAGAATTTCAGCCATTTCTTCTGGGTAAAAATATACATTTCCAGAACAATTCCCACTATTATCTATATTTCAGTAGTATCCCTTGTAGTAGTTTAATTTGTTTCATTCCTCGTTCATATAGTTCTCTTCAGCAATCCTTTATCATTTTAGATCTGTCTTTATTATGTCTTCCTTTATGCTTATTTTAGGTATCTATGCTCTTGTTTTTATGAAGCCTCAAGATATAACATTAGGTTATTTATTACATACTTCTCTGTTTTTTAAATGACATATTTATAAACTAACTTCCTTATTAAAACTGCCCCTAATGTTTACCAGAGAGTCTGATACAGTAGTTTCCATTTTCATTTGATTATAGGAAATGTTTGCCAATTCATTTTCAGTAAAATATATGCTTTATTGATGTTTATTAAGGCAATTGCTGAGTCTTGCTTCTTAATCAAATCAGCCAATCTGTATTTAAATTGGAAAATGAAATCCATTTACACTAATGATTATAATGGATAGGTAATAATTACTATTATTTTGTTTTGCTAATGTTTGACTCTTCTTTTGTTCTCTCACTGGCTTATTTACTTTCCCATTGTTTTCCATATTTCCAAATTTCTTTTGCTTTCCTTCCATGTGTATAAGATTTTATTAAGTGTATTTTTTTAAGCTGTCTCCTGATCATGAATTGTTTTGCCTTGTGCTTGTCTCAGCTTCATTTCTTTCTTAATCTTGAGGGTAGTTTTACTTGGTATAGTCACCTAGGTTGGAAGAGTTTTAAGTTTTTATTTATTTATTTTCCTCCAGAATTTGAAGTGCATAATTCTAAGTTCGATAGTTCTTTGGACTTTATGTTAAGACAGTCTTTTATTTTGATGGGTTGCCTTTCTAAATGAATTGGTATTTCTCCTTTGCAGATTTCAATATTCATTCTCTGTCTTGTAATCCTAGTATTTTAGCCATAATCTGTCATGGAAAGTTTGTTTTCTCATTATGTCCATTTGTAGTTATATATTTTGGGGTCATAAATCTTTCCATATACTTGTCCAAATTTAAAAAGTTTTCTTACAGCATTATACTGAATGTATCTTCTATACCTTTACTCTATACCTTGCCACATTCTATACCTATAGTAATTCTGAAGTTTTAATTGTGCCAAGAGTTCTTGAATCTCTGTTCATAATTTTTTCTTTGTTGTTATTATTACTTTATGTTCTAACTTATCAATCTTATCTTCAAAACCTGAAAATTTCTATTTCTTTTGATACAATCAAATGATGATTTAGCCACTGATATTTATATTATTTTCTTCAGGTTTCACATTCCCAATATTTTTGCTTGTTTTTAATAATAAGAAAATATTCTTTTTTATTGAACTCATTCATATTTTATATTTAATTTCTTGTTTGGTTGTTTGTCTGTATTCTCTTGAAATTACTGGTCTGTTTTTTTAAAAAAAAGTATACTTTTAAATTTTTTATTCAGTATTATTTTCAATTTTATCATCTTTGGAATCCGTTGATGGAGAAAAAATGGATTTTTAAGTCTTGTTTTGTTTTTATATTTTATTGTATTTGGGGTCTATATCTTTTATAATTATATGTGGGAGTCTTTTTCATGAAACAGCTTTCTTTGGCTACTGTATCCTGAGATATTGGCTTTTTGGAAAGTTTAGAATATGTTTCCTGTTGGAGTTTTTACTGTACAATGGTTGATTCTTTAAGCTTGATAGTGCAGCTTTTTTTTTTGTAGGTTTCCCAAGAAAAGGGGACTTTTTGTAGATCACACAGATGTTCTGTAGATGGTATCATCCATAGGGTGTGCCCTCTGTAATCATTCCTCTTGTTTCTATCAGCAATGCATGCTTTGAAAAGCTGTGTACTGCCATTCCTCATAGGTGTGTGCTCATGCACTTCTTGCTCCTTATTTCTGCACTTGCTGTAGGGTGGAAGTCCAGGAGTGGGTCTCTTAGACTCTTGTTATATCTATTTGTATCCCAGTCATTGACTTAGAGTTAATTGTTTTTTAATTTCCCCTATTCTTTGGGCTAAGGCTATTTGTTAGTGGCAGAACATCTACACAGGTGACATTGGCCATTCCAGTTCCATGTAGAAAGGAGAAATAACAATATTAGAAACAAATAGCAGTACAACGCATAAAAAAGAAAGCGTCAATGATCACGTCTAAAACTATCACAGGCATAACCGGAATTGTAGTAGCAGAGATAACCAAAACATCTCAAACATAAACAACAATCAATCAATAAACAATTAGGAGAGAAGAAAGTTAATAACTAGAAATTTAGAATAGTTAGTGAAAATTATGTTGCCTCTTTGTTTTAAACTCCAGAAAACTTTTTTTTCCTCCTTCTGTTGTGCAAAAACCCAGAATGAGCAAAGCCCCCAATGAAATAAGGGAAAAGATAGTGAGAATCAAAATGAGATGATAGATGGATGATTGATAGATAGATAGATAGATAGATAGATAGATAGATAGATTTTTGTCATTAAGAGAGAAAAACAGATAAGAAAGAAGAGAATAATAAAATACCTGGAAAAGGAATAAAGAGGAACATATATACAAATCAATCAGTGAAGAAAGACACATTGTGTTAATTTTAAAAATAGTAAGGAAATATTATCTGTGCTGAGCCACTGTGAGGACATGTGTGGATGTTTAGTACATCTTCCTTAGTCAGTCAGTAGTTCCTCGTTTGGCTATGTGTCTCTGGAAGAGAGCAAGACTGGGATCTTCACCTTTATTGTGGGTGTTATTCTCCAGCCAGTCAGTGAAAGTGACCTGGCTTGTGTTAGACCTGGTTGAAATGGCTTTCTTCTCTCTGCTTAGTACAAAAGAAAGAAAGAAAGAAAGAAAGAAAGAAAGAAAGAAAGAAAGAAAGAAAGAAAGAAAGAAAGAAAAAAAAGAAAAATAAGGACAGCTTAGTCTCCAAGTAGGTGTCCTAGTAAGGGGAACAGGGACTGTCTCTCACATGAACTCAGTGGTCGGCTCTTCCATTACCTCTCCCTGAGGCAGGGGAGGATGGGGAGGAGCCTTACTAGACCACAGAGGAAGACAATACAGCCAATCCTGATGATACCTGATAGGCTAAGGTCAGATGAAAAGGGAGGAGGACCTCCCCTATCAGTGAACTAAAGGAGGGGCATGGAAGGAAAAGAGGGAGGGGGCTAGAGCTGCCATACAAAGGGAATAAATTATAATAAATTTTTAAAAAAGAAAAAAAGTATCACAGGAGCAAAGTTCTCTAGGCTGGAATTTTTCTATGAAAAGTTTATCTCAGTTGATTTCTGGAGCTGTGCTTGCTGACATCTTTCTGAAAGGCTTAAATTAACAGAACTAACTCAGTGTTGTTTCTCAGACTCCATCCAAGGTTAGCTTGTCCCTGGAGTACCTTGGTTCCCACCTTTAAGATCTGAGAAAAACAACAACAACAGCAACAACAACAACAAAAACCACAGAATGTTCTCGGCACTTTGCAGCTAGACACAGCAACTGAGGCAGACCAATAAATGGGGTCGGTAAAGAAAACATAAGTTGTTCCCGTGGTCACAGTGTTCCTCTTGGCAAATTGTTCCTCTTTGTGGTTTGGCCAGATGCTGTCAACCAGGTTAAGGTGCATTTCATCCCTTTACCTTTTGTCCAATCATGTAATGCTAAGGAAGCCCCTGCTTGTGGTTTTTCCCTTTAAATCTCTGTTCCCTTGGAGCTGGCTGTTGCTCTCCCAACCTGCTGTGTCAGAAAGGATTACGACCCAAGTTTGAGCTTGAATGAAGACCATTGTGTGTTTTGCATCTTGGGGGTCTTGTGATCTAGGCATAACACTCCCAACCACACACATACCAGGCCTCCAGGTGACTCCATAAAATCCACAAGAAAGTACACCATCTTGTACTGGGTGGAGGTGGGGCCATCTGTGGGCTGACCATCACTCTTTCCATAGTTTCTGTGGCTCAGGCAATGAAGGATCTGTGTGCTTGCTCCATCCCCAAGTACCTCTCTCACTGCTGTCTCAAGCCTCCAGTCTGAAAGGGAATATAAGCTTTCCTCTGTTCTGAGTCACCAACCCAAATCCAATAGCATGTGTTTTTCAATGAGCTCCTTTCACGTTTCACTGGGCTACACTGGAGCACCTAGTGGATGCTGACTGGGTGGTAAGATGATGCTTCTGAGTTCCGAGGACAACATAGGGACTTGTTTCACAAAGCCCACATTAGAGTAACACTTTCTCAAGATCACTGTCACAGTGCCCACCCTTACCTCCAGAGGGCTCTTGAAAATCAGAGTGCTCCCTTGTGACCAGTTCTGCTCACTCCAAACTGCTCTCTTCAGCATCTTTGTCAATTTTTACTTATGATGGCTCTCCCTCTTTCTTCTCTTACCTGTCCATTCTGTTGCCCTACTGAACTTCCGTGTACTCAGCTCTGATACAGTCTTCTGGCCACCTATTCCATAAGCAAGGTTTCTAGGTTTCTCCAAGTCTCTGTCTACTGTCAAACATCAGTCTTGTCTCCCCAGTCTCCCAACTGCCTTCTGAGATGCTGTTGCTTACCTTTAACATGCCATCTTAACTTCTCCCATTATCCTCAGCGTGTCTAAAGCTTTCATTGTATATGTTCATGGTGTTCTGTTACATGAAAATATCTTCATACAAGTTGTTAGGTACACCTGTAGAGTTCCACCTGCCCTTTTCTCCATGCCCTTGCTCTTCAGTTTGTCTTGCTTTGTAAAGGACTCTCCCCAACTGTGGTGCTGATGGTGGGAAAGCAAAGAAGGACACAGTAAGAGGACAAGATGGGAATCCAGGTGAGCTATCATGTGAATCATGTAAGTATATGACCAAGGAAGACAAAAGAAAAGATCAAATAAATCTATTTTGAAAGTAGCACCTCAAATATTTCTGGAAAGTTGGACTTGAGGGCCTAAGGGAAATGTACTTGAGGATGAGGATGTTGACCCCACCGTTTATTTTTGTCTTGAGAACAAAACTCAGCTACAGTGATAAAGAAGGAACAGATGGGGAGATCTGAGTTCAGTTCTGGATAATTTCAAGTCTGAGGTATGTATTGAGCATCTAAGTAAGAATGCAAAGCAAGCACCATGTTTATACATCCTGCCTGAAGATGTGCCAGAGTCACTAGCGTAGAGGGGGTATTCCCACTGTGCTATTTTATCAAACTGTTTAATAAAAAAAAAAGTAAGATTATATAAAGAACAATTTGGGGCCTGGTCTTATTTAAAGTAGAGGAAATGAAGGAGAATTTGCAGATGAACAGAATTGGGAAAAAGAAAGAGAAGCACCTGAAACAGAGAAAGAAAGGCGGGCTGTGTTGTGAAGAAGAGAATTCATCAAGAAAGGAATGACATCCTATGTTAAGTGCACTGAGCCTTAGGAGGAGACTGTGAATGCAGAGGTGTTTTCCTGTTTTTTTTTTTTTTTAAAGATAAAAAAATAAAATAAAATCAACTTTCAAAATCTAAAAAGGTTGCTAGAAAGGAAATGGGGATCAGAAGAAGTAGGCACAGTCACATACGGGTGGCCAAGAAGATGGTGAAATGTGTGAGCTCTGTTCTGATGGCTTTTCAGTTTTCCTCAGTGAAATCAGGACAAAGATGGAAAAGAAGATGTCCAGAGTTTAAGAGAAAAACAAGAAAAATAATTTCAGTAAGTAGAATCTGTATAGATTAAGAAGATGGGGAGAACATGCTGAAGAGCCTTATGTTCTACCTTGGGTTGACAGTGAAGGATCTAAAAGAGATGTAGTGAAGCATAGACTCTCCTCAGCCCAGCAGGTGTGCGTAAGTGCCAATTGCACAGGCTCAGGCCAGAAGGAAGTGGAGAGCAAGCTTTAACCAGTGAGAGTAAGTGTGTGAGCATGTGTGTTTGTGTGTGTGTGTGTGTGTGTGTGTGTATAGGGAATATTTTCTCAATCATGGGGAACTTCAGAGACAAAGATGCATTTAAGCAGTGCTAAACAAAAGATTAAGCAAGGTAAATAGAAAGGGCTAAAGCAAGTAAAGTGAGGAAAAATCTTGATTCAAATGTACACTCTGGAATGAGCTGACCACAGAATAGGGGCTAATCAAAACAGGATGTGCAAAGCTGAGATTGTAAAGCTACCGAGCAATGACAGGCTCAGGTTATGACAAAAGTTCTTAATCTCTGGGAGAAGGTCACTGAAGATGAGATCCCATTTCTGATAGACCAGGGATCTGTGTTGAGCAGGAGTTGCTTCTGAGGAAACCAGTGCAATCACGATGTTTGAAGGTCTAATTTCAAAAGAAGCTAAAAAGCTACACACAAAAAAGTTAGTGAAGCCTGACGTAATGGAGGAATGGAAGAAATGGGGGAATGTAGCAGAAAACAATGCACCCAGTGTGCTGAACATAACATGGGAATGCTCCTTTGCAGTTTTAAAAACATGGCTCTGGTACTGCTGAATTCCAGAGATCAACATCTCTGCTGTAGAAAGAATGAGCGTTGGGGACATGGATGTGAAGAACCATGACCAAGAAAATCTCTGAGTCTGAACTCTGAGCTCTTATCCATTATGTCCATTTTTTGACAGGTGCAGTTATTATGATAAAGTAGGTGGAATTAGTAACTAATTCTGAGATGTGATTACTAGATCTATGCGATTAGAGATGATTGAGAACAATATTGCACAGAAAGCCCAGAAATACACATGATCTTCTCTAATCCTCATAGTAATCCTATGTATTAAATAGTTTGGCAGGATCATGGGGCCGGTGATTAGCAGAGCCTAGATATGAAAGTGCTGGCTCTGGCCTCTCTCTCTACTCCTTCTGCTAGCTATGGGTAGCCATTACTTTTCAGAGATGCACCAGTGCAACTTTAAAGAGACTCTAAATGGTTTTGAATAAATATTCTAATAAGCAAACCTTTACTAGTTATTTCTTTTCAGAATCTAACAGGAAAGTCTAATTCCTATGTTTCCATGGGAACATTTGTCAGCACAGAATGCAGCATTCTTCCTGTCAGGGAATATTCTCTCTAGAAAATTTTGCATTCGCTTCACTAATATTTATTGAGCAAATAGTCCGTGCATGCACGTTCTGTGCGGGGGGGCAGCTGATACCATCTAACAAGAAACTTCCCGGTTCTGCAGGAAGTGTCTGTCGGTCTGTTGATACCGAAAACCTCAGCTACTCTACAGGGCTTTGAGTCTGGTACAATTTAAGACGTTGCATTTGACCTAGAATACACTCTATCTCTGAGGACCTAGTTACCTAAGAGATCTCCCTAACGGTTTCGCACAGGCATGATCAGCCATAGTACCCTGGAGATGGAATGTTAGATTTGAACCCTGGAGAAAAAGAGCCAGGGTGTTTTCCAAAGAGGACTTCCTATTAAAAATGGCCCACTGTTAAAGTTGGATTTCAAAATACTTGACCCTAAGTGGCTTGGGTTGCCCCTTAATTATCACCAATCTTTTACTAGAAAGATTGTTTTAGCGCGTACCGTTTAGTATGATCATTTATGGGCCCCACCCATGGCCACAAACTCTCCTGCCAGGGTGCCAGCGAAATACCAACAAGTAGCAGCAGCCCTGGACCCTCGTCTTTGAGGCCAGCTGGCTGTGCATCCGCCGGGCGAGAAGAATCGCATCTTTGGTCAGATTGGTAAAGTAGCAGTGTTGCAGGATTTAGTGTATGTCAGGGAGGGTTTTTGCACGCTGGGAAATTCCTGCACTTCCACTGCGCGATGGCAAGAATGGCTCTATCTATGGAGCAGTGCAAACTCACCTGGCGCTGCCCCGGGGAGGGGCCAGGAATGGGGAATGCTAAGCTTTATCTCCAGATCCATGAGGAAGCTAATGGGTGCTCTTCTTGGCTGCATCATCAGTGGCTCCCGGCTTCCCTTTGGACCCAACGTGTGTGAGTCACATAGCAATTTCAGAATTACCCTCCTCTTTGTCCCTTAACATTTGCAAAAGCTAAGGGAGACAAACTAAAGAATAGGTTTTCTTGATTTAAAAAAAAAATAATAAAGGAAACCCCATATTTTATTGGGATTTAATTTTTTTTTAACTGCAACGTGTTTCATTCTTACATTCTCTTTGAGGAGAGAGTGAATGCGAGTCACCTCTGTAGTTGTGAGACCACACAGTGAGTCTGTACCTTTGTGGGTTTAACGGAAGGTAACTGCAGTTTTGGAATAAGAGAGGTGGCGTTAGCTTTGCGATCTGCCACTCCCTGCGGGCGGAGGCAGTGGGCTGGGCTGGTCCTAGGTTTCCCCTGGTTGCTCGCCACGTCCCTCCAGGCTGCCGCCAGGGGTGCTGCCTTTTCCCACCTGCGGTTAGGAGTGGCCCAGCTACCGAGTCCGCCTAGTGCTGGTGCCTCGGGCTGGTTGAACTCTCGTGGGGTGGGGGATGGGGAACGCACCCGCCTCCGGAGAGGGCTAGAGCCCCGGGGCCATTGCATCTCCCCAGGCTGAATGGGGTTTAGCAGCACGGGACCCCTGGGGCTGCCCTCCCCTGCCAGCTCTGCCTTGGGTGTTCCAGCCCAGCAGGTCCTGCACCTCCTCGGATCTCCAAAGCCTGGCACGCCCACCACCACCGCTGCCCTGGCTCCGGAGTAAAAGCATGCAGTTCACCCTCGCAGGCGCCAACGACACACCTAGCGGCACAACACACCCGGCAGGTAGAGGAGCGCCGGGTGCTGTACAAAGAGGCCTGCGCTCCGTGGGCCTTCGGCGCTGCCACGCCCGCTCGTGTCCACCGCCCCCTGCCCTCGGCGCTGGCCCAGCGCGGAGAGACTCTTCCACTCGGCGCGCTCTGTCTCCCCTCTGCCCCCCACCCCCAGCGTCGATCAAATCCACCCAGCGCCCTCCGAAATCCCACGAGCCCGTTCCTCCCACTGCCGCGCCGCTGCCCTCCGCGCGCCCAGCACTGGGCCAGCCCGAAGCCGCCCCCCACCCCCCCAAGTCCATCGCTCCCTTCGATTCCCGGCCCCTCCTCCGGTCCCTCCTTCTCCTCGCCCCTCCCCAGCCGGGGTGGGAGCGGCGGCAGCTGGAAGGGAAGGGATGAGGTCATCCTCTCCGTCGGAGTCAGCTGGTGGAGGAGAGGCTGCGGGAGGAGGGAGCGCGCGCGAGGGGAGGAGAGGAATGTGCAGGTCCGAGGAGCGCCGCGGCGGCCGCTGCTGCTCCTGCTGCTGGCGGCGGCGGCGGCTCGTGCTGCAGCCGCGGGGCCGGGCCGGCGCGGAGCGCGGGCGGCTGGCAGGGGCGCGCGCGGCCCGGCGCGAGCAGCTGGGCTCGGCGCAGGCAGCCAGGCGGCGCTCCTGCGGGCCCCGGGCGTGCGGCTAGCCGGGCCCAGCGCCCAGCCCCGCGGGCGGGCGGCGGCGGGCGAGCGGACGCAGGAGCCAGGAGCGAGGAGAGCGGCGCAGCCGGGAGGGAAGCCGCCGGGGCGAGGCGAAGAGGTGGCGGGAGGAGGAGGAGGAGGAGACAGCGGGGACAGGTGTCAGATAAAAGGAGGGCTCTCCTCCGCCGCCGAGGCATCATCATGGCCGCTAAGTCGGACGGGAGGCTGAAGATGAAGAAGAGCAGCGACGTGGCGTTCACCCCGTTGCAGAACTCGGACAATTCCGGCTCGGTGCAAGGGCTGGCTCCCGGCTTGCCGTCGGGGCCCGGAGCCGAGGACGCGGAGGCGGCCGGAGGCGGCTGCTGCCCGGACGGCGGCGGCTGCTCGCGCTGCTGCTGCTGCTGCGCCGGGAGCGGCGGCTCGGCGGGCTCGGGCGGCTCCGGCGGCGGCGGCCCGGGCGGCGGGGTGGGCTCGGGGGCGCTGTGCCTGCGCCTGGGCAGGGAGCAGCGGCGCTACTCGCTGTGGGACTGCCTCTGGATCCTGGCCGCCGTGGCCGTGTACTTCGCGGATGTGGGGACGGACATCTGGCTCGCCGTGGACTACTACCTGCGCGGCCAGCGCTGGTGGTTTGGGCTCACCCTCTTCTTCGTGGTGCTGGGCTCGCTCTCCGTGCAGGTGTTCAGCTTCCGCTGGTTTGTGCACGATTTCGGCACCGAGGACAGCGCCGCGACCGCTGCCTCCAGCTGCCAGCAGGCTGGAGCCGAGTGCAAGACGGTGGTCAGCGGCGGGTCTGCGGCCGGGGAAGGCGAGGCTCGTCCTTCCACGCCGCAGAGGCAAGCCTCCAACGCCAGCAAGAGCAACATCGCCGCCGCCAACAGCGGCAGCAGCAGCAACGGTGCCGCCCGGACCGGCGGCAAACACAGGTCTGCATCGTGCGCCTTCTGCATCTGGCTCCTGCAGTCACTCATCCACATCTTGCAGCTCGGGCAAATCTGGAGGTACTGTATCAGGGTGGGGGTGGAGGGGTGCTGCTGCTCTCACATGCCCACATGCCCACCACTCTGCTTCTGCGTGAAATCGTTCAGGATGGCTGGTAGTAGTACGCCTGGCCACTCGGTTTTTCTTTTTTTCTAAACTGCTCTCTCTCTCTCTCTCTCTCTCTCTCTCTCTCTCTCTCTCTCTCTCTCTCTCTCTCTGCATGTGTGTGTGTGTGTCCCTATCTCTCTATCTCTACCTACCTTCCTGCCTGTCTTCCTACCTAGCCTACCTAACTCATGTCAGGTGAGGACGAGGACCGAAGGGCAGGAACGTGTCTGTGGTTCTTGTGCTTCCCATCTCCTTCCGGGCTCAGTGGCTTTACTCTGTATGCTACAACTTCTCCACAGACTGTAGTGGAGGGTGCCAGTCACACTTTCTAAAAAAATCGTTTTCATTAGATAAATTTGTGGTGTGTTGTAATTTGAATATTTTTCTTTGTTCTGGGGAGAGGGGGTAAGTTTACAAATTCGAGTAAAATAGGAATTGTTGCTGCTCAAAGGAACCCACACTTGAGTGATGACTGTTAAAGAAAGTACCGTGCTCAAAATAGTGTTAGTAAATATTTTATTTGTCATATACATAACATGAATATCTATCTATAATTTTATAGTGTGTGTGTGTGTGCGTGTGTGTGTGTGTGTGAATGTATGTACACTAGTGATGAGACTTTAGGAGACCCTGACTCATATAGAACTTGCGGTATCCCTTTGTCTACTTTCGAATGTCGCCGAGAACCCTTGGAAACGGGGTGGCAAGCACGGGGGTAAACTTTCGCTGTGCTTGGTATTTTCGTTGGCTGATTTGCTGCTCATCACTTGACCTACCACGTCTCTTTGCAGAGTAGTCGCTTCCCTTGCACGCTCAAGTACAAGACTAAATTTATTGGGCGGGCCCCCAGACATGCCTGCGCAGATGTAGGAATGTGGCGGCACAATACGCTCAGAAATCTGTTCTTCTGACTTTCAGGTGTTTGGGAGCTTTGGAACACAGTGCTTAACATATTAAAAAATGTGTGTGGAAGAATATAGAGGCGAAAACCCTAGAGATCCCTTGGTTTTAAAGCGACTTAGTAAATACGTAGAGCAAGGAGTGGAAACTCCCTACCAAGTCCACCAATTCCGTCAATGGTTTGCACTTTGGCCTGCAGTTTCTTATGCTAAAAGACTTTGTAAGCCATCGACACAGTGAAGTGTCCCACGGAGAAACAGCTCAGAGAATTTGTAGACGTGATTCACAGACTTTCTTTCTTTTTTTCTTTCTGGTGAACAGCCACTGCTGTTCACCTCATCTGAGAAGAAGAGTAAGTGTAACAATTCCATTGCTCTGTTTGTGCTAACATTTGTACAGCAGGGTGAGCAGGGCCTTAGTGACCTCTTGCCTCAGAAAGTAGAGAAGATGCTTTCTGGAGAAGTGGTTTATGGTGTGTCCTCAGACAGACTGATGTGGAAACATCCATGTTTCAGACTCAGGGAGACTTTCTAAAACATCGGTGAACTGTGGCAGCTCTATTTCCTATAGACAACTGTTGGAAGGCCCACGTTGGGTATTCTCTTTCAATGATGAGAAGGAACTAGAAGGCTTGTTTAATTGCTGGGATTATTTAGTGGCTTGGATGTACATGGTTAACAATTTTAACCTAGCAATGTGGTACAGAGAACTTGCCATCCTATTTGGTTACTTGTGAAAACTTTTTAAAAGATTTTTCAATCACTTCCTTTTAATTATCTGTAAATCATCACTGCATGTAGTTATTAGTTATAGTCATTGAAAACCTGTGCATGTTTCTCCTACAGATCGATATTTTCTGAAAAGCATGTGGTGTCAAACTCAGTGAACTGAAGAAATAATTTTAATTATAGTCATTATAGTCTTTATTAGACTTTCGAATCTAAACATTTTCCCAATTGAAAATAATGTTCATTTCTTCAGGAAATGATGTTGAAAAAGTGAGAAGTGGGAAAGCCGGTGGTACAAAGCATCACAATGGGACTATAACCACTGGGTCAGTGTGTCTAACTGAGGAGCCATGAGAGAACAAGGAGTGAGAGGGTGAGGCTGACCACAGAAAGGAAACCATAGGCTGTCAGACAAGCGTTTTACATCATGAACCCTTGGAAGAACACATGGCTGCCTTTTTATTAAGCAGCCCTATAAAATATTCCTGTGAGACATCGAGGTTTATTTTGATAATGGGCTCATTCGGGTTGAAATGTTCTTTTTGGAAATATCAGGGCTTTGTCATCACTGTCTAATGAGATGTTCGCTGTGGAGATCTGAATTGTTATTCAACACATTATTTTGTTTTGGTTCAAATATTTAAGGAATCTCAGGGTAGTCTGGTAGCACCAGATCTAAAAATGACCTCATTATTTTTTTTTAAATATGCTTTTAAGTTACTTTGACCTAATGTAGAGAACTGCAAAGAATGAGAATAATGTGAATTTAACACAGAGACGATTTTTGATATGTCTCAATTGCTCCTTGTTAAAACTTGAATAGAACTGTGGGGGTGGGTATGTACCTTTCATAATTAGTGGTAAAAAGGTTATACCTAAGACAATTTCATTAGATACAGTGAATAGCTTAGATCACTGTAGATGTGTAAATCAGAAGTATTACATGGCCCCTTCTGCTCCTACTTTTCAAAGCATTCTACCCAAATACTGCACTAGCACAAGGGTACTGAGTGGTTTAAAGCTCAGGGGCCATTATTCATGTTTTAACATACTACTGTCTTGAAGAAGATAGATTTTCAAGCAGGTGTCTAACTTTTCCTTGCATTGCCCTGAAACTGTAGTTATTTTAGGGAAGGATCAGAGTCGAAAATCTTTCTGTAGATAAAATCTTTTAAAATAACATCCAAGTGTTTGTTTGTTCTGAAATAAGCCATTTAAAATGTTGTGCTCAAAATTTGCATGCATTATATATGCATTATGAATACAACTGCTAAAAGCAATGATACATGTTCATTTTAATTAAAGTTTACTAATGGGAAATTAATGGAAGCTTTTAAAGTCATAGGAGGTGGTGCTGGGAAGGAGCCATACAAAATAATGAAGTGAGTTTTTTCTACCACATGGAAAGAGCAACCATAGTTTTAAGGAACCATGCCTGCAAATGAACGAGAGCATGTTTCTTTATTACTCTCTTTATATAATTCCAGAATGACTAAAATTGCAGCTCTGCCAGTAGGAATCATGAATGGCTATGCCTATAATAATGTCATCTCCAAAGAAAAGTTATTCTATGCCATTTCTAAGCCTGAGTTAAAACACTGATGGTAATGTTATCAGGAAATGTCAAATACTCACCTCTTAATCTCCTAAATTTACAGTAAACTGGAAGGGAATGGTTAGTATCTCTTTATATAAGAAAACCGGCTTAGGATGATTAAGTTTTCCAGGGTCACCCTGATAACCCACGTTATATCTAGCATTCAGACCCAGGTTTATCTTATCCTATAGTTCATGTTCTTTCTGGATTAATTGGCTAACTCCTCGTGCCCACTTGGATGATAACAACAACAGTATGTGTAAAAGATGATTTTCTGCACTGAGGTTGTCAAGGTGGAAAGGGAGTTGCACTTTAGGTACATGGACTGATCTTTTCAATCGACATCGGGTAAGGGAAGACTCAAGACACGTGCTCTTAGTCCAAGTCCGGCTCTGCTCTTGCTCTCTCACTTGGCTGTTTTATTAAGTCCTGGCTGCATAGCGTGGTCCTACAGTGGCCTTTGTGATTCGGGGTGCAATGTGTGCAAACACACCAATAGCGCTTGCAAAGAATATTGGTCCTAGAGATAAGGGAAAGAGAGTGTAGGCCACAGCTCTAAAGTATGTGCTTCACTGGCTAAGTATTAGTTCTGAATCCTGACATAGCTTAGGCCAATATTGCTGGTTCATTGAATGACTATTTCCTGTATATTTGCATTCTTTCCTTGTGTATGCTTATTATTTTATTTATTCAACTTACATTGAACACCTGCTATGTGCAACACACTGTTCTAGATACTAGCTTTCCTAAGATGAATAAAATATACATCTTGGTATCTGTTCTCTATTGAGGAAGACAGAATATACACAGATAACGTCAAACTAAGGCTAAGTCTTTCAACAGAAACAAGAAATTAAAAAAAACCTTGATGGTTCCTGTGAGGCAAGGGGATGTCTGTATAAAAGTTTAAATGATGAGAAAACATTATGATTCACTTTAGAGCTGTGAGTACAACAAAGCATCAATGCTGCGGGGCACAAAAATGATCAGGGTACACATGTGCCCCCAACCTCAGAGTTGTGGAGAGTAGCTAAAGAAGAGACTGAATACTTCTTTGTACTAGATAATGAAAAGGATTGAGATTTTATTCTGAAGTCAAGGAGGAACCTTTGAAGGATTATAAAGGACAGGGTATGCAAAAGTGTTTCAACATTGTTTCATTCAAAGCAATTTTTCACAGCTGAAAGTCTCAGAAGAGATGTCATTATTTCCTCTGATTCACCAGTGTCTCTTCCATTCATAATATACATGAACTTTGCAGGTCTTGATTTGGAGTATTATTGAAACATGTAAAGAAACTCAGTGCAATGAAGAATTATTTCTCAAAGAAACAGACTGTTTAACTGTATCTATACAAACTACAAAAAAAAAAAACTCTGGACCAAAACGTATTTGGGTGTTTTGTAGTTTTCTTTTTTAAAGAGCTATTGCTACAGATATGGTGATCTTTGCCTTATGCAATTTGTATTACATGTTAGGAGCAAATTTGCTTCTACTTTAAAATCTCTAAACACCTGCTTCTGTTTTTCATTTGGTCCTCAACTAATGTTTTAGGTAGTACTTCCATTCTGCATATATGTAAATTGAAACAGAGACTTCTAAATGCTATCCTCTGTAGGTCACATAGTTTTGTACAGATCCTAGGGTAGGGTTTAATGTCCCCAGTCGAGGGAGGGAACAAGCTAAACAAGGCGAGCAAAGCTAAGGGGGATGATGGAGGTAGAAAAGAGGCAAGGAATTCTGAGGGTGATCTGATGAGTGTTGAAGAATTGTGATTGAAAGAGACCATGGAATTTCATGGAGACTCTGGCACATGAGTAGGTGAAGACTGGAGATGTGCATTCTCAGGCAGAGCACTTTTGAATCTATAACAATAAAACTAACAAAAACAGAAAAACAAAAGGATGAGCATCACGAAAAGAGAATTTCAAAGGAATTAAGTAATCAAAAACACCCACAATCATCAATGACTTTCTGTTATAGGGGTGCCTCACCAATTAAAAAAAGTTCGAGCCAAGACCAAGGTACTTTGACTATCATATGGACAAGTGTGCTGCAAGATTATCTTCTAGGCTTGAGCTTTTATGACCATTTTCATCAACATATTTGGCTCCAAACACAGCAGACTAACTTTTGTTTTTTATGGATAAAGAGAGTAGGAAGTCTTTTTCCTTCAAAATAGCAATTGTGGCGCTTTGAAAGCTATCTTTTAGTTTATGGACCTGTTCTCTTCCCCAGGGCACCACAAATCCATACCCTGGCCCTGAGTAATCTCTGAGTTAGCTGATGGGTATAAATCCACACACACTCAGAGAGGTCTTCCCTGTGCATTTCCTTGGGTTGCTGCGTCAGTTGGAATCATTTACTGTTGGTAGGTATATCTATGTGATGTCCTTTCAGTTGAACTGTGAGCTGTGTTAGCATCATGAGAGTGAAAATCTTATCCTTATTCCTCTACTTAAGCTTATCTTAACCAGGCAGTTGAGTATAGCACCCATGTAAGTATGCATACCCCTGGTTCTGAACATTATCATTAATCGTTTGGGCGGTAGTAACTTTGAAGGTTTTGATGAGTCACTTATAAAAAGAATTCTTATTGGGTCTTAAGAGGTGGCTCAGTGGTTAAGCAAACCAGATGTTCTTGCAAAGGAGCTCTGTTCAGTTCTCAGCATCTACTTGATGGCTTACAACTGGCTCAGGGGATCTGATGTCCTCTTCGGACCTCTGCTGCCACCAGACCTACTTCTAGTGCCTAGAGATAAATACAGACCAAACACTCACACATGAAATAAAATAAATCTTTAAAAATTCATCTTGACTAACATATTTCAAATTCCTAATACACTTGCCATTAAATATTTTATGTTTTACAACGTAAACAAGGAATACTTAGTCTATATGTTTAAAGCACAAACTACCATGTAACCAGCTGTGCTGTGCCTAGTGTTTATATGCTTCCTAGCTAATCAGATTATGATTTCTTTGACTTGTTTTAGAAAGTCCTGTGACATTCCCACTAGACCCAGGAAGGCAAGAATAGGGCCTAGAATAGGACAGGATTTCTTGTTCTACAGTGTGAAGTGTGAGGTAGTATACAGAACTCGTCTTGAGAAAGTGTTTATCAGGTCTGAATTTACAGTTCTGACAAGTTGTCAGGGCTCAAGGAAAATCATGTTCAACAATTCTCAGCTGCTCTTGATTTATTTGATCAAGATACTTCATAAATCTGACCACCCTAACAAAGACCTCACCTCATTCCAGCTACTGGAACGTGTCTCTGATACCTTCCCGGTTTAGTCCGTTGGGGAGGAGACCATCAAAAGACTGGATGAAGGTCTTCTGGGGGTTTACATAAAGAAAAACACACTGGACAGAACATGTCATGAACTGTGGGTAAAACCCAGGCTTCTTCTCCCTTCTTTATGGGTATAGCTGAGCTTGCTGTTTGGTTGTTTTGCTGGTTTCCAATGGTATAGAACATTGGAAAAGATATGGCATTTTCTAGAAGGGACAGAACAAATCAGCCTCCTCCTTTTTCAGATTGCTAATGTTAGGGAAGAGGGACTGAATTTCTTTTCATGAAGGAAAAGAATGCATCTATAAGCCCAGATTACTGCTCTATTCTTGGTGATAGGACAGTGAGCTTGTAGAAGCTTTAGGATCAGTGTTTTATTTAAATCTTATGTATATTTGACTGCTAATAGACTTATATGTAGAATTAGCTGGGCAACTTTGGGGGCTTCAATCTTTTTTAAACTTTGGTAGCTTTGTTATTATAAAGCATAATTCTATATGCACAGTATGCAAAAGACTCTAAAGTAAGGTTAAGGGGGATAAAATTGGTGACCTAAACTGACACAATTAGATTTTATAACTCTGAAGTAGAAGGATAAAGTTATAGTTATATCACCACTGGTGGGAATATTTAGAGATGCACTTATCCTTTGAACTCAACTTGGTTTCAGATGAGATGGTTTATCCATGCAGTAGCTGAATATCCACCTGGGTTTGCTGGGACATGTGGAACTCTGTGCAAGAGACAGAGCACAACTTCCACAATGCCGCAACGCTTAGATCTTTTGGTTCACCCTTCTCATTCTTAGGTTATGTTTTAAAGATCCCATTGGTCAAGAATATTATCTAAGGTTCCTTCCAGGTCTAAATCTGATTTTGTTCTTGACATAAATCATTTTATGTATCTGATACCCAGAGTATATGTGCTAGCAAGTCTATATGAGTCTTTTCAGGGCCCTTGAGATAGACACTTTTGTTTCTGTAAGCCACAAGAGATTTGCAGTGATCTCTTCAGAGCTGATAGTAATGGTGTTATAATTTTTATGAATTGACATGGCTGGCACATGAGGAAGGAATCATAAGCTGTAATGTACCTGACTTCATGTCACTCTCAAATTTTAATTCCAATCCAGTGAAGCCATTCTCACGAAAATCCATACTCAAGTATTTGAAGTGGGTGCTAAGAGTGGTGTGTTCACCAATTTGAAAATGTATATCATATAGACTTGGGAATTCAAATTTTCCATCTATACACAGTGTGGCCAGTTGAAGTGTGTCATTAACAAATAAGGACAGTGCTTCTCAGGCTTGGGAAGAATTCTCTGCAATGCTAGTGAAAAGACCATTGCCAGAGCTGGATGTGCTTTACCATTAGAGGCACACCTTAGGTTATACTGTCGCTGTCAATGTGCTGGAAGCTGAATTCAAGTTCCCTGTGAAGGCATTATACCCAGGCCTATGCTGGGACAGGTTGCAGTCTGTTAGAAAAGATCAATGTTTTAACCTTTCTTGGGTGGGAAGTACTTGGATTCCTGAATGTCACATTCGGATTCCATTCCAACATTTGAGATTTGAAAAGTTGTAAAAATTTTAAGCACCTATTTTAAGATTTTTTTCTGAACGAAATATTATGTCAAAGTATGTCCTAGTCTTTGTGATTCATACGTAGACTGAAGCTGTTTCACATCTTTTCTTTAATGTACACACATGCTGTATTTCTCTGCCAGGGGATTCCTTTTGTACAAACACAACAGTGGGCAATGTGTAGGGTGTGTGAGGATGAGTCAAACAATCTCACCCACATGTAGAAAAGTGGGATACACAGAGACTTGAAAAAGACTTTAGATGACTTTGCTTTGACTTCCCATCAAGTGTTTTCTGTTTATGAGGGACAGAGTCACCGATCTGAGCTACCAATCGAAGATTTCATTTGTGTTAAGACACAATTTGACTTCCCTTTTTCCTTTGCAGCTTTGACAATACTCATGAATAAAGATATTAGTTTGAGGCTCAATTCTTTTCAGGTCTTCTATCTACCCAGTAACAGAGAGTAAGCAATCAAAGCCAAGGGGGCAGTTGGAGCATAACAGTCCCAAGGCAGTCTCCCATAATACCAGTCGTTAGTTGTTGGCACAGGCACTGTATCACTGTGACAGTGATAAGGAAGGGGTGATCTTCAGGGAGGCAGGGGAAAGAATTTGGAAAGGCTTCTTTTGTCTTAATAGACTTTCAGCTTGTTAATTAATTTCCTGTTTTGCAAAAGTAAAATTAATAACCATCATTTAGAAAATGTAGGTCAATTGAAAAAGGCTTCCCCCAAACAATTTATCATTATTGGATCTGCCGCTGTAGCACAAATGAGAAGTGGCTCTCCCGGGGCTTGATATAATACTATTAAAACTGGAAATCACAAAGAACATGTGGAGTTTTTTTTTTTTTTTTTTTTTTCTGATACAATGATGGTCTGGTTCAAAATTTATTCTAGGTGTAAGACAGTAGCCTAGCACTGACTAACTAACGTGTATACATTAAATGTGCTTCTATTTTTGAAAACAGTCGACAGTAACAATTAGCTAAAGTGATGTTATTTACTACCTTGATGCTGAAATCACCTGAGCAGGGAGGCTGCAGCCTGGTATTTTTATCGGATGAACATGCCCAAATACTTGAAAAGTTGTATTCTCTGGCTTGCACAGAGGAACTATCCATAGGTCCGCTTTTATTAGCCGGAGAAAGAAAAAATTTAGCCATGAGAGAAATAAACAGAAGTGGAGAGTTTTTATTTCATAACTAGTAGAAGAGTTTTCAAATCTTAGAAACAGGAGTGGAGAAATGATAGTGACACTCTGTCACCACCAAGCTTCGAGTAATGCTTCATCAGTCTGGTCAAGTTTCTGTTAGATGTGTATGTGCCATTGTCAAAGGAGGTAATGTTTGAGTTGTGAAAGTGATCGGGCTGAAGAGATGGACTTGACATTGAGTGGGCTCTGCATCCGAAGGAACTTGACTTGAGGTTCTGTGTTATCAGCTGAAGTCAGGAAGCGACCACTAAGAGGGGCCAGGCAAGCACACAGCATTAAAAAAGAGAATTTAGAACAAGAGCCAGACATAAACGTGTGGCAAAAGTTGAGTGTGCCTTAATCAAAAGTTTTGAGAACAAGGGTGGCTTAGATTTTCTATATTTTATGGAGTTCTGAATATACACAATGAGATATTTTAGAGGTAGGGCCTAAATCTGAACACAGAATTCACGTATGCTTCCAATGCATTTTATAAACAAGTGTGGTTGTAATTTTATGCATTGCTTAGAACAATTTTATTCATGAAGCCTAACTGGTGTGCCTCAACTCAGCAGAGAACAAAGGCATAACTCTCAAACGCACCTGTCTTGTTTAGATTTTGCCAACTTGACAGAAACTAGAGGCACCTGGGAAGAGGAAACCCAATGCTTCCATGAGATTGGCCCATGGCATGTCTGTGGGACATTGTCTTGATTGATGATTTATGTAGGAGGGCTCAGCCCAATATGGGCAATGCCACCACTGGACAGGTGGTCCTGCTTGTACAAGACAGGAAGCCAAACAAGAGCCAAGGAGCAAGCCAGTAAACAGCATTCTTCCATGGTCTCTGCTTCAGTTTTGGTCCCCAGGATTTTTCTTCAATTCCTAACTTGATTTCCCCTGATGGTGGACTCTAACCTGTAAGCCAAAGAAACCCCGTTTTTTCCCCAAGTTGATTCTTATTAGAATGTTCTATCACAGCAACAGAGGAGCAAACTAGGACAGCATCCATATGTGCAGGCTGAGATTTCTGTCAGGTCAGCACTCAAAGGGTTTCTGAGTTTGGAGCATTCCACGTTTAGACTATGCAGGTTAAGGATGCTCAGCCTTTGAAGGCCTCTGTGTCCCCCTCACACACCCCAACCTGTCCCTCCCCACCCCTGCCACTCCAGCTACACTGATCGAAATGTCCAGTCAGTACTTGCCAACTCACCCTACCAAGGAATTCCCCCTTTTTCTCATTAAAAGACTTTCCTGAGAGCCTCCCCTACTATTTCTGCCCACTCTTTGTCTTGTTAGTAAAGGAGCTCTTTGTGCTGGAAATCAGTGTTTGGGTGTGGTCTGTGCCTAATGGGAGCACCCCAGGATGTAAGGATCCTTTCAGCCTCAGTAGCAGCAGGTGATAATTCAATGTTAAGGGCATCAAAATGCAAAAAGGATGACTACAGGCAAGTTGGTCTGATTTTTGGTCTCAATATATAATATCTTCATGGTCAGACATTGAGAACAAAGCCAAGACTGGAGGTAGAACCCTATACAAGTTCACACTTAACAATATTGGTAACATACAATGCCACTAAGAGCCCATTGACTAAATTATTACTTGGTTGGTGTCATCATTTTCCACGACTGGAACAAAAATAATTGATCAGGAATAAGCCTTCAGTTATGGATCCATATGCGCTTAACTTAAATTCAAAATAAGGAAAATATGTGAAAAGAATATTCTCTGAAAATTTACTAGCTGAGGGATGAGCGTGGTCCTCCTCGATGTCTTTTTTTTTCCCTTTTTTTAAAAATTTTTCATCAATTACACTTTATTCATTCTGCATCCCCCCATAAGCCCCTCCCTCCTCCCCTCCCAATCCCACCCTCCCTCCTCCCTCTGCTTGCATGCCACTCCCCAAGTCCACTAATAGGGGAGGTTCTCCTCTCCTTTCTGATCTTAGTCTGTCAGTTCACATCAAAAGTGGCTGCATTGTCCTCTACTATGGCCTGGTAAGGCTGCTCCCCCCCAGAGGGAGGTGATCAAAGAGCAGGCCAATCAGATTATGTCAGAGGCAGTCCCTCTTCACATTACTATGTAACCCAATTGGACTCTGAACTGCCCTGGGCTACATCTGTGCAGGGGTTCTGGGTTATCTCCATGAATAGTCCTTGGTTGGAGTATGAGTCTCTGGGAAGTTCCCTATGTTCAAATTTTCTTGTTCTGTTGCTCTCCTTGTGGAGACCCTGTCCTCTCCAGCTCTTACTATTTCCCAGTTCTTACCTAAAATTCCATTCACTCTGCCCAACAGTTGCCCATCAGGCTCAGCATCTGCTTTGATAGTCTGAAGGGCAGAGGCTTTCAGAGGCCTTCTGTGGTAGGTTCCTAGGTTGTGCCCTCAACTGAAGAATGGATGCAGAAATTGTGGTACATCTACACAATGGAATATTACTCAGCAATGAAAAATAAGGAAATCATGAAATTCGCAGGTAAATGGTGGGATCTGGAAAGGATCATCCTGAGTGAGTTGTCCCAGAAGCAAAAAGACACACATGGTATATACTCACTCATATAGACATACAACATAGGACAAACCCAATAAAACCTGTGCATCTAAAGAAACTAAGCAAGAGAGAGGACCCTAACTAAAATGTCCAATTCCCATCCGGAAAGGCAAAGAGGATGGACATCAGAAGAAGAAGAAAACAGGAAACAACCTAGGAATCGATGTCTTAACTAACACTAGAGCTGTGGCCTTGCTACTGGGGGTGCTATAGATCCAAGCATGGACAGCTTTGGAGAGCTTCTCAGAAAAACAGAATCTCTGTTCCACCTCAGAGTTAATGAACACGGCAGCCTGCACTGTAAAAAGGATCCTGTACTGTAAGCATAAGGTGGTGAGAAGTATGAGGCAATTCCTGTTATTTCACAGAAGGAACCTCTCATCTTAAGTGGTCAGGAAAGGCTAATCTGAGTTGGACAATAATAGAAGATGGATGATTTGACTGAGGTGTGAATCACAACACTTGGGGAATTTGAGGATTTGACATGAGAAAGCACAATAGATGTCTACTAATCATCTCACACTTGTTTAAGGTTAAACTCATGATGTTTTAGGTTACATAAAATATCTGATTAAAATTAATTTCACTTGTTTTTATTTTAGTATATGTGTGTTTGTGTGTGTGTGTGTGTGTGTATGTACACGCCAGTGCCTTGTGTATATTAAGCATATACTGAATGACATGTCCAGCCCTCTTCTCCCTTTTTTATAGCATGGTTATTACATAAAATGACATGTGTAATTTACATTCTGTTTCTATTAGACATTGTTAGGCTTAGGAATGTCAGAGCTTCTTGAGGAAGGAGAAGAAGAATGTCTAAAATGAAATGTTACAAATAACTAGTAAGACTTTATCAGAAATGACCAGGGGAAGGACAATGAGTATTTTTGCCTTATATCAGTCAACAATGGAGTTTACAAAATAACTTACCTTCTGATATACTGTGACTCTTTGATAGTCAAAAACCACTTCTATGTGGAAGCTTATTGTGGTTCCTACCTTTCCTCTGCTTAATGACTCATGGTATGGTGGGCTTCTTTGGTACAGAGTAAATATCATTTGGTGAGGCCAGTAAGGATATTTTTGCAAACAGCAGTGTAGATCATTCATACTAAATCATCCAGCTTTTCATTCCTACCTGAAGCCAACCCAGCTGAGGTTAGGAAAAGGAGAAAGAATTGCCCTGGTGCACAGAACAACCAACTATCAAACACATGTGATCACTTCCCTCAACATGTTGCCATGCCTCGAGCTTCCTTCCTGTTCTGTGACTATTACAGTACTGTGAAGTAGAGAAGCATTTCCCTACCTTTCACCCTAGCTGACAATGCTGATGACCTCAGGGAGTTTGCTTTTACTGTGACACCAGTGGGAACTAGTCAAGACCAACTATACATTGTTCTCTGATAGGAGTAGGAGACATACTATGACTGGTATTAATGTGACTGGTAAAACTTCAAGTACAGGAACTGTGGATCAATTCAATTTTTAATGTGTCATGGTCATTTGATATCTATTGGGAAGAAAATATACAGTGTTTTGTTTTTTTCATTGAGAAATGTGTCACTACAAAATGCTAAGTAAGGACTAGGGCGATATCTCAGCCATTGGGATGCTTACTGCTCTTCCAGGGAACCCCGTTTTGGCTCCCAGTCTCCTTATCTGCTGGTTTACAACTGCCTGTAATTACAGTTCAAGGGGGATCCAAATTTCTGCCGTTCTCAGGCACCCACATTCAAGGGTCTTCATGCTCTTTAATCCAAACATGTACCTTCAGCAATAGTGTCTTTCCAGTACATTTTGGAAGGTAGTCTGTACTGTGTGGGGATCTTTGTGTCCCCATTGACCAACAACTCTAAAAGAGGTAACCCATTCCTGGTACTGGACTTTTACTTTGCTACCATGGACTATATAGCTGAGGGTGTTGTTTCCCCAGTGCAGGACAATTCCATCAAACCTCTTTTTATATGTGTATATTTTTAAATGAAGTTAAAAAAAATACTGTGTGAGGTTCATCCCATGTGAATGCATGTAATTAGCCTGTATTTAAAGTTTCCTTTTCAGGCAGTCATGCTTCAAATATGCTAGTGTCATGTCCCATGAATTAAGAATTAGCTCCACCACAGACACGAAAGCACAGATGAACTCCCTCTCTCTCCTCCCTCACCTTCTCTCCAGTATGTGACATTACTTGAGATTCATGTCCTGAGATCTATCTCAGAGGACCAGCAGATGCAAGTGCTAGAAAATTTGCTCTCAAATGCAAGCAATTCAAAATTTTCAGAATCGGACACATTTAACAATCAAAAGAAATCCGTTGTTACTACTTAAAAGGTGCCCTTTGAATGTAGAATGGCTTGTGGTAATGGGGTTCTCTAGAGGCAGGCTGATCCCACTTTATTATTTTGGTGCCATCCATTAAATATGTCCAGTATAATTTTCATTTTTAGTTCAATGGCATTTTTCTAAAGATTTTAGAGACACTAGGTGATTTCCAATGTTTTATGTCAGAAAATGGGTTTTTATTTACTTAGCTTTTTTTTTTTAAATCCCAAGTCTCATGGTTTAAGAAAAATTTCTATCTATGTTGTCATATTTTTCTGATCTTGTTCTATGGGTACACTCACGATCAAATGGTTGGTCACGTTATGTGGAAAGAATGACTATGGTTTCATTTAACTCAGAATACTTACTTAACTTTGACTTAGAAGTTACCATGCCTACAAGATGTGCAGGGATAAAGATATAGCAGAGATTGAGGGACTCATCCAACCAATGCCTGGCCCAACCCAAGACCCACCCCATGGGAGAGAGCCAGCCCTTGACACTATTAACGATACTCTGCTGTGCTTGCAGACAGGACAATGGCTTAGCTGTCCTCTGAGAGACTCCACCCAACAGCTGACTGAAACAGATGCTGAGACTCACAGCCAAACATGAGGCAGAGGGCTGGAGGTCTTCTGGAAGAAAGGGGGGAAGAATAGAAGCACTCAAAGGAGATAGAAACTCCGCAAGACCAACAGATCCAACTCACCTGGGCCCGGGGGCTTAAGGAGCACCAACCGAGGATCATCCATGGACTTGACGTAGGCCCCTTACACATACATAGATAATGAGTAGCTTGGCCAAAATGTGGGTCCACTAGAAAGGAGAGAGGAGGCTTTCTCTGACATGGACTTTGGACTTTGTTGCCTGCTTTTTAATCACTTCCACCTGATGGGGCTGCCATGCCAGGTCACAAAGGAAGAAGGTGTGCTAAGTCCTGATGCAACTTGATGTGCTGGTGTGAGTTGGTAAGGGGGTGGATCTCCTTATGTGAGGAGTAAGGTAGAGGGTGTGGGAGAAGTGGGAGGGAGGATGGGAATGGGAGGAGAGGAGGGAGGGCCTATGTAAATGTAAAGTGAATAAATGAATAAATACATTAATTTTAAAATAATACTTATGTAATAAATATTATCAAGAACTCATTTCATGTAGGCTCCATGTCCACAAGATTGATAATAATAAGTACATTATGGGTTCCAAGGATTTCCCTGACTTGCAAGACTGTCTCTCATTTCTAATAGTTTATGCTTCAAAGGTGGCCTTGTGGCCTGGAGGTGAGGAACAGAACTGCTTGACAAAGTAGAGTAAATGGGATTTTTGGAATAGCAGCTGGAGGAAGGTCAAGTAGTAAAGGAACAGTAAGTGTGTATTGTGCATTCTGTTAATTGTATCAGGTGCTAAAACAAGAGCTCTGAGGCAAAGGATGTCAGTGTATGGGAAGGTTGGAACTCAAACAGGGTTAAGACTTACTTTCCAAGATATCTTAACTTGGTTTAATTTTTTTTTCTTACAAAATTGACCTTGAATGTAGTGGAGACACTCAGGATACACTTGAACATATGTTCGCAGAAAGCTACCTTTCAATCTCAGTGTAACACTGTGGGGGAAGATGCGCTGTATGCTCTTCAGAGTTAGGTTCAGAGTTAGGGAAACGGAAACATAGCTGGAGGGAGGATTTAAAAACTATTCAGAAGTTCAGAATACTGTATAATGAGTGAACACAACCAAAGTACAGAGGTGGCAACACGGAGTTATCACTAAAGAGTCGTATGGTCGGAGTTAAAGACTCTATTTAACGAGTTATCGGAAAAGGCATAAACATAAACAGAGCTGGGAGCATGTTAAATAAAGATGCTTGGTAAATGCAGCCTAGGCAATTAAAAAGATTTACCAGACAACATCTAAATACAGCGTGTCGGATAATGAATGGGCGTCTGACAACCCGGTAATAACCACTCTGAGCTTGCGCACTGGCGATTAACACATGCGCATGAGGAGGAGGGCTGGCTTCCGTGATCACACCAGTTAGCTAGAACACTCTCAAGAGAAGTTAGCGACTCATGGAGCACAGCTGATAAGTGCAGCTCTTGAGCCACGGTGCCTAACTCTGTTATTTACGCATGTCTTTCCGGTTGCAGTTAAAAAGAGCTTGGTCAAGAATCCATCCCGCCTCGCCTTTGTCTATTGCTCATGCTCCGGGGCCAGAAAATGTTTTTTGATTTTAGTTGGATTGACCTTCTGTACTTTCAGAAGTGAGCTATTTTCTCTGCAGATAGGTGATTTCAAACCTAGATAAGACCTGTGTAGATGAAGTGCAGGCACCTCCTGCTGTGAGCCGTTCGAATTAGTAGGGTGGGATGAATCTTCTCCCTTTGACACTTTTAAATCATGGGCTCAAAACTGCTCAGTAATCAACCTTGCACCAGAAGGGACTTTAGAGACCTCCTCCTTTTATTCCATTGTGTATTCACTTACAGAAACATGGGCTGGAAAGTAGAGAATGTCTCTCGTGCCCCTGTCCCTTTCCCCAGATACCACTTCCAGGTTCCGTGTTAGCGTGGCTCATTTGTTCCAATTCGTATGATCATTGACATTATCATCCTAAGGTGAAAACCTATAGTTGAATATTCTATGGGCCTAGGAAGTGCTTAAGGACATGTATTTACCATTACATTACCATTGGGAATACTTTAATTGACCACCAAAATCATCTCTGCTGCAACCCCTGATGTTCAAACTGATGTTCGTACTGTCTATAGTTTCTGCCTTTTCAAAGTGCCCTGCAGTTGAAATCATGCTTGTATGTTGCTGCATCCATGCATAGCAGCATGCATTTGTGGTTCCTCCATATCTTTTGGTGGCTTGACATCTTATCTTTTTAAATTTCTGAATAATATTCCATTATATGGATTAATCACTAGTTTAGCCATCCACCTACTAAAGGATATGTTGATTGTTTCTGGTTGTAGCAATTATGAAAAAAATGCTATAAACATTTATTTGCCCTGTTTTGCACGGGCATATGTTCTCATGTTATTTTTGTTGAATCCAAATAGCATTACTGCTGTATCACATAGGAGAAGTATGGTTAGTTTTGTAGGAAAATGCCAACTGTGTTTCAAAATGGCCACACCAGCTTTTCACCCTACACTCACTACTTTTTGAGCCACTTGCCCCAAGTGCCAGATGACGTTCTGTCAAGGGAAGCAAATGAAGAGTCCAGATGCCACAAAGTCATTTAAGTTGCAGATGCTCTGTATCTAGATAGTCATTTATAACTTAGGATCTGTGCCGCATCATATAAATGGCATAATTAATTCTTGTCAATAAGTTATAAATTAAAAGCTAAATTATTCTAGTGATAATTGAATACTATTCCGCTGGGTAGCTGTATAAAATTATGCTAAGACACCAATCACTGAGTTCTAGTACCAATTCTGGTTTTTCAGAGTGAAACAAAAAAACTATTAGAAGAAAAAAAAATTCCACATATCTTTGCAATTAATTATTTTGTGGGTAAATTAATTTGCCTAGTAATCATTACTTTAAGATGTAGCTCTATGGGGCTGGCAGGATGCTCAGTTGGAAGAGTTTGCCCAGCATGCATAAAGCTTCATGTTCTAATACCCAGCACCACACAAATTCAGGGTGGTTGTCACATACTGATAACCCCTGCACTTGGGAGATGGAGACAAGAGAATTGGGAGTTCAAGGCTAGCCTGGGCTACAGGACACTGTGTCTCAAAATGAAGTCTATAACCCAAGGTGAATTAAAAAATGCTTTTTCTTTTAGGACAAAATTAAACACCACACACACACACACACACACACACAAACACACACCACCCCCATCCACAGAGAAACAGGGACAGAGAGAGACGTTTTGAAATACCTTGGGGTTTTGCGAAAGACTTGGGCATAGTGTCAGGCCTGCTTCACTTACTCTCTTACATCAGGTTTCATCTCCAATGGACTTGATGGAAGTCATATGCATATGAGTGACAGAAGATTGGTTTTCTTACCTGTGAAAAGGCTTGGTTGGGGTCTTTATTTGAATTGCTATAATTATTATGCCCAGTCTGTGAGACCTCCCCAAAGACCACCAGGAATCCACTCTGCTGAAAACACACGAGGGTTTATTTAATACACACTTAAACCCCAGTCACAACCTTCCTGTTGAAGCAGGAGAGGAATGCGGCACTGTAGTCTAGGGGAATGGGGCTTTTAAAGGGAAAAAGATGCAAGCAGGGAGTTTCCAAGCCTTGAAGTTGCATGATTGGGTAAGGGAAACTGACTTTTGAAATGATTGGTCAAGACCATAATTGGTCCTGTCATGGCCATCTGGGGGATACCTGATCATGAGCAACACCTGGAATGTGCTGATTACTTGTTGCTAGGGGAGAAGAGCAATTAGCACACTCCGTGGTCACATGCTAAGGGCCATCTGGGCGAGTTGGGAGGAAAAGCTACCTCTAAAGTGCAGGAAGGAGTGCTGCAAGCCTGATTACTCCCTGCAGTAGGCTGGACATGTCTCAATTTACCTGGTCCTTTGTCTAAACTTTTAACCAGGACCTCAGCTATGCTGCCCTAAAACTCTAATTTTAAACTTTGGACCTCTCATAATCATGGCAAAAATTGAGATGAATTATTTTCAATTTTTAAAGGCAGAAAAATCACCTACAAGTTTTTTTCTCCCCTCATCTATTGGATGAGTGCCAAAAATGATGACCATGTGAATAAAATTTTTGTTTCATTATTTCAAGAGAGGAATACTCTAGATAGCCCTGGCTCTCCTGAAACTCACTCTGTAGACCATGGTGGCCTTGAGTTCAGAGATCTGCTTGACTCTGCCTCTCAAGTGCTGGGATTAAAGTGGTGAGGATCACCACTGCCTGGTTCCATGTGAGTGATTTTGAACTGAGTTATTTAGTTGGGCATTTTCCAGTTGCTTTCATACTTGATAGAAACACTTTTGTGATAAATGTTGGTGTCTGACAAGCATTAGTTACAGCTGTTCCTGTTATGCACAGATACTTATTTCACTCTGTTAATTACTAAGTTGGTTTCATGTCTCTAATGTTTGTAAAAGTGGGTAGATTTTAAATTGTCGACAGGCTATTCAGGAATCTGAAGTTTTGTGTGGTGTTTTGGTGTGTTCTGACAATTTTCAAATAGCTATCTGCCTGAGAAAGACATTAACACCTTACTGATTTCATCAAACAGAATTAGTCATTCCTTCTGGTGGAAGCCTTGGAGCTTTTAAACGGACTGAGGGAGACCTTTGCCTCTTTGTAATGGGAATGTATGATTAGAAGGGGAATCACTTGTGAATGAGCAGTGTGCGGCACTTCCTGGTTCTGGACATGCTTTCAGAGACTTGTTAAAGAAGTGGGCTTTTCTGTGCTTCTTGGGGAGAGTAACAGTTTGCCTGGCTTAGATGTGAAAGCTCTGAAATCCACTTTCAAGCACGAGATGCACTAATAATAAAAATACTGTTCACCTAACACCTGAGTCTAATCTCATGGTTGTGTGACCTGTGGCACAATGCCTATCTCTCTCCTCTTCCTTTCTTCCTTTCCTTTTTCTTTATTTTCTCAATTAAGCCCACAGTCACCACTTGAAGCTTTTCTGTGGTGTCATTTTGGGTGGAAGAAAAAGTTTTCCTAAAACAAAACAAACACAAAGCAAACAAACAAACAAACTGTGAAGAAACGAAGCAGGGATAGGAGGGAAGAAGGTAGAGGAGCCATTGTTGGTATTTGGGAACACAACCTGCTCCTGGGTTACCCAGCAACTTATGATGTCATCATGTGTCGCCGGCCAGGTGGCCACACCTGGAAGGCATGGTTACCTTGCCCCTTAAAGGGATGACCCTGACCTGACACGTGGTCTCTTTCTTACACTCTTACACTTTTCTTGCACACACTCTGTCTCCTACTCTCCTCTCTTACTTTCTCCCTCTCTCCCCCCCCTCTCTCTCTCTCCGCACACCTTCCCTTTTCTCTCTCTCTCTTCATGTCCTAATAAACCTCTTGCAGAGAATATCAGTTGATCAGGCTCATGCTTTTTTAATAATAACATTACATTGGTGCTGAAACATGCGAAGGGCTCCCCTAGCTTTGCTAGGGTCCCTTTCGGACTCCTGTAATCTAATGGGACGGTTTCAACCAATAGGTTCCCCAGGTCTGCGGGAAGATTTCCTGTATGCTCACTGGAATCCAGCTTCTGTGCAGGGCCTATACTTGCACAAGGACCTCTTCTACCTTCTGTGAGATAGAGGTAGTCACTGATTTAGGCTGATCCACACTTGTTAGTTACATTCCTGGATGTTGCCATTTTCTGGAATGTGTTTTCTATTTGTTTGTTTGTTTGGTTGGTTGGTTTTGTTTTGTTTTTGTGAGGACAGCAAGAGATTTGTTCATGGCAGTCTTCAGGATTTAAGACAGTGTCTGATGATGGTTACTGTAATGGTTGATTAAATGAATGGAATTAAAAGTTAAATGCCTAGAGGACTTTACCCTCATCCTAACCATAGTTAGATTCATTCTTAATTTCTATATGTTCTATGTTATGTGTGAATGACATCCTGACAGTGGCATGGTCCAGGCAAACACCATGAAGCATGCTCAGTGCTATGGCATTTATAGTAGGCATTAGGCAGTGGATAAAAGAAGCAGGTTTCTGTAGCCTCAGACAGACTTTGAGTTCAGAGTGTGGAGCTTGGAGAAAGAACCACATGGCATCACAGTCAAAGTAGCCCTACCTTGTCTAAGGTTGCCTATCAGTTTCCTTTGAGACCATCTCGGGAGCAGCAACCACGGAGAATATTGAGTACCTTTCATCAAAGACCAAGCCAAACAACCCTTAACAAACAGAGGGTTGGTCCCGATGTTAGCTTTATTTACTTCAGAAGCCTCAGAGTGCTGTGTAGAACATACCCCTGTGATGTGTTTGCAGGGAGTGACACCATGCCTCTGTGTGACAGCATGATTAATTACAGCAGGTGGTCCTCATCTTCTTTTCCCTTGTGGGGAGAGAAGGAGCAGATGATGAAATTTGTGCCTTTATTTGAGATTCTAAAATTACATTTCACATTTAACAGGTCGGTTAAGGGGAAAAAAAAAATACTGATCCACCCGCTTTTCTTTTATTCCCTTGTCAGATAACAATAGTTTATGGCATTTCTTCTGCCCTTAGCCATTATATGTAAAACAAGGTGAAATCTCTTGGGTTGTGTTGTTGTTGTTGTTGTTGTTTTGCCATGTATTTTAAAAAGATTTATTTATTTATGAGTGCTCTATCTGCATGTACAACTGCATGCCAGAAGAGGGCATCAGATCCCAGCATAGATGGTTGTGAAGCACCACATGGTTGCTGGGAATTACCTCTGGAAGAGCAAGCTGCGCTCTTAGCCATCTCTCCAGCCCGGTTTGCTTGGTTTAAGATTTACCTTTATTTTATGCACATGAATGTTTGCCTGTGTGTACGTAGGTGTTCCGGTGCCTGTGAAGGCCTGAAGAAGGTCTAAAGTCAGATCCCCTGGGACCACCATCACAGATAATTGTGAGCCATCACTTAAGTGAACCTAAGTCCTCTGTAAGTTTAACAAATGTTCTTAACCATTGATCCATCTTTTCAGCCCCATGAAGTTTCTTAACTGTGGTGTGTCCCTTAAAAATTTTACCAAATGGTTTTTAACTTCAGTTACATTATAATTGTGTGTGTGTGTGTGTGTGTGTGTGTGTGTGTGTGTGTGTAGGGGGCATGGAGTGATGCATGTGCCATGTGGGGCTTGTGGAGGTCAGAAGACAACAGTTTTCTGGCCACCGTGCTATAATCTTAACACTGTGCTGCTCAGCTACCAAACACATCCCATTCCTTGGCTCTGCCTGGCTTACGGTGCTGGTTGCAACTTTGCCCAAACAGCAGGAATGCTGTCTGCCCCTGTGGTCCCTTGGCCATTTCCTTGCACTTGCTAATTCTGACCATCCCATCTTGCAGTGCTTGCTCTACCTGTAAGACGCCTTGATGGAGCAGGAAACTCCTCTACCTTTGTCCTCAGTTTCTGGCTGCCCTAGAGGAAATAGAATCCTCTCACATCCACGCCAGGGCCAAAGAGCCTTTAAGCATTTGACAGTCTCTGGCTCTCTTTACTTTGTTTCTGAAACCTGACTGCCACTTGACTTAAAGCCAATTGTGGTTAACCTGTTTATAGTGATATAATAGTATCTCCTTTCATTAGTTCAATTAAGGTGTTTTCTTTTTCTTTTTTTTTTAACCCTTCAAACACACATTCTCTAGAACATTTAAAGCCACATGTATTTTTTAATTACAATTACTCTTACTTCTGTAAGAGAAGAGCTATGAGACTGCTTCTGACAGCATAGAAGTTCAGCTGTGAGATAGAGACCTCTTCTCTGAGACATGTGGGCCGTCCCAGCCTTTCTCAATGAAGACCTAAGTGAGGTTGTCTAGGTTGACAGGATCACTGTCGTTTTCTACCATAATGGTTACTGTGTGCTTGAAACATTGCCCTCAGTCACTCATCAGAGTTTTCCATGAGGCCCTGCCAAATACGGGACAGCCACCTTGGCTCTGCTAATGTTACAAAGAAATTTTAAACTCAAATAAGTTTTATCACGAAGTTATTTTCCTAGAAATTCTGTGGATGGGAATCAACAATTTTCAGAAAAAAAAAAAAAAACTGAGTTAACAAGGTTTGTTTGCTTGCTTGCTTGCTTTTTGTTGTTGTTTTGTAGTGACACAGTTAAATTTTGCTGGCTTACAAATTGTCACAACTTCTTGGTTTATTTTTTTTTTAATTCCATAGGTCCAGATGATCTATCTATTAAGATTATAACATTATTTTACAAAATATAGATAAAATCAGCAGCAGCCAAGACAAATGGAAAACTAGAGAAATGACTTGGAACATACACTCCCAAAAACCTACATTGTCTCAGGAAAATTCTCACCAACAAATCAGAAAAACTGACAATAATCCATGAAAACTGAGCCAAGAACATGCAGAGACAGTTCATAACGGGAATAAAGACAAGTAAATCAGCTGTTATGTCTGAAGTCCTGTGTGTTTTCTCAGTATATCTAAAACCTCAGTATGGTTAGGGTCTTTCGAAGCCAGGGAGAACCATTTGGCCTACACATGGCCCTATGTTACTGCTTGAGGCTTTTAAAGTGGACCCTGAAGTGCAAGAGGTTTTTTTTTTTTTTTCTTTTTCTAATTCCTTTTTTGTTTCTATAGAAGATAATAGAGCTGGCTCCCCAAATGGCCACACCATTTTTCATCTTTACATTTTAGATGACAGAGGCCGGAAAGTTATGAAAAAAAAAAAAAGTAGAGCAAAAATTTCAATCTTTTCATGCAGTTCAGAGCACAGTGCTGCCAAAAGGCAGCCCATGATGCAGTGGGTACTTTAGGAGCCAGCTTGTGCTTTGCTCTTCCTGGGATGCCAGCAGAGACTGCAATATCCTACCTATCTCTGCTGTGCTCCTACGGATCAGCAGGCGGTAGGTCATGAACCTCTGATGTTTCTGGTCTGTGTCCAGCTGCATTGCCTCTAGCCTCGGGACATCTGTGCTTGATTCCTTGATCACTCCCTGAATACCTTGCACTAAATCTTTCCCCATTTAAGCCAGTTGGAGTGGACTTAACAAGGAAAATTGTGTCTTGGCACAGGGCAAAAGCAAGAGAAGCACATTAATTTTCAGTTTTAGTCTCTACACTGTTAAAGAAGAGAGTGTTTAGCAATTAAATCTAAATTTGCTTTCAGGTCTCCTCACCAAAACCTCAGATAATGCTGTTTTCTGAGTACTCACTCGTTCATTCAATTGAACAACAATACTTATCAATCAATGCTTCTTCAAATTAGCTACGACTACAGAAATAGGCATACTTTGATTTATGTGACATGTCATGCTTAAAATATACCAAGCTAGCTAGGTAGTGGTGGCACATGCCTTTAATCCCAGCAGTCAGGAGGCAGAGGCAGGCAGGTCTCTGAGTTCAAGGCGAGCCTGCTCTGCAGAGTAACTTCCAGGACAGCCAGGACTACACAGAGATACCCTGTCTCAAAAGACAAAAACAACAACAAAAGCCAAATAATAATTTGCTACTTTTTAAGTTTCCAATAGTAATCACTTTACAAAGTTAGGGGATTTAAAATATAAATGCTATGTAGTTTCCCTCCTGCAGGGACGTTTCATCCATTTGAGAAAATTTGATAGGAAACCTGCCTCACAGGGCTGGTGGCAGCCCCACAAAATGGGCTACATGGACTACTGAGGCATTCAAGGGACTGGGCGACAGCTCAACATTTTTCCACTTTAAACAAGTTTTCTTGTTGAAAAGAAGTGTTGATGCCTACAGATGAGTGTTATTCTTAAGCAGAGGGGGATGTTCCCTGGAATTCTCATGTTCACACCCCAGGGCCTGTCCTCAAAGATGCACACAATTGCTGAGACAGCGCAGGCAGCCCTGACTTCACTCCAGTCAACTATGTCACTGACTGAAATAGAGTCGGACTTAGAGGCAAACTGAAGTGATTTCATCTTAGAAGAGCATCATGTGTCTTTGTAACAAAAAGAAGGGGTTTAAGGCTGTTGTGGGCGTCTCTATGAACCCTCAGCTTACTTGAACATTGTCAAGTTAGTAAAGAAAAAGGAGCCACCTCAGTGATACAGGTCTGGAGATATGCTCTGGCTGATAAGCCAGGGAAATGGTGATTTTTTTCACCAGAGCAGCAAATAGAAGGCTTCCTAGTTCTCTTTCCGGGAAAGCTTATGAAAGGATTCTTCTTTAAGAGGTAACTGACATAGGTAATGAAGATGTCAGGGTCATCTCATGCTAGTCATGTAGCTAGATTCCTTAGGAATGTTGAAACATGTGCACTCTGAGGTAGACAGAGGACTGGAATCTGAGGGACATGTATTTGCTTTAGGGTTATCTCACTGTATTGCAGTAGGTTGACTGCAAAGGCGACAAGTATAACCAGAACATTAAAAATAGGAAAGTCTATTACTTGTAGCAAGTAAGGGGCCCACAAAGTTAATTTTCAAAGCCAAGGGGCTTGGTGAGGAAATTATGCATATTCACACAAGAAGCACTGATCCCCAGCAGAGGGGGCACATTCCTCAGCGTGTTCAGTTTGAGGTTATCGCACATGTTCAGATTTGGCATGAGGGACATCCTCTACATAAGAAATTCACTATAACAATGAACAAAATTTATTCTAGGTCAGCTAAAAAGCATGAATCAGGGTGATTGGAAACTGTGGCTAATTCTGGGTAAGTTTCAGTGGAGGACTTGATTGATTTTGAAGCATTGACAGGCATTTAAAGGAGCAGCTGCTCTTGGGAAACAGATAGTTGGTCCTGTGTGGGTCTACTAGTGGTTAACAACCCTATGGCAGAATTCCTTGAATTCTTCAGGTACGTGATTGTAAGAGAAATGGAAGCTTTTACAAATATTCTTACAGCCCAGGGACACTCAAGAGGTTTGGAGCTCAAATAGAAAAGTAATAACCTCTTGTCAAGCAAAGTGCTTTTCATCAAAGTCCTGGGAAGACACACATAGCTTCTGAGCTCTGACAACGGAGAGAAGAAAAGGCCACAGTTTTAAAGGAACACATACACTTTTCACTTATGGCTTATAAGGTTGGTCATTCTATATTCGGAGTTAAGGAAAAAAACTGTCTAAGATGAAGCAATGTTCACAAGGGAATTATCCCTGTGGGCAAATTCTGATGAAAATATCACCATCCTTTCTTATTCCTTCAAATCCTATGCAAGGAAGCAGAATGGGTGTGTGTTCTGTGCTATTTCTTGAGGGGCTGGATGTCTGTAGACGTGAGGTAGGATGAAAGGTTTCTATGGGTTCTCACAGTTGACTTCTTCACTGGCATACCACATCATTTGTGGGGATCACCATAATTCATATCTTCGTCATGGGAAGCTTTTTGGCTTTAGTGACTTGAGGATGAGCTTTAGTGAGCGTGGAGACCCAAGCTCAAATTGGTTTTTCTGCAGTTGATGCAGAAACTATATTTCCACAGGTATTGGTGGCCTCAGAGGTAAAGGGATATGGTAAGGTGAGTGGGCCACACAAACAAGATTTCCTGTGAGGATATGAAGAGAGGATGGAAACACATGTGGTCCTAGGAAGGAAGAACAAGTCAAAACCATGGTCTCAAAGGGAATAAGAGGGTTTACTCTTAAGACAAATAGGGTTGCACCTGGTGGTGATTCTGTTCCACTGCGTCAGATTAGGATCACAGTTAGATTACCATGTGGTATATGTGTACTTTAAACCTGAGAATCCATGCTCTTTAGAATCTCAGAGAAAATGGTTTCCCCCTTTGCTTAAGATAATTTTTCTGGTTGGGTGCTGTGATGCACACTTGTAACCCCAGCACTCACGGAGGCAGAGGCAGGCAGATCTCTGTGAGTGCAAGGCCAGCCTAGTCTTCAAAGGGAGTCCAGTACAGTCAAGGCTACACAGAGAAACCCTTTCTGGGAAAAGAATTTTTTTTTTCTGAGATCCTTCCTGTTGCAAGCAGTCCTACCAGTCCTTTGCTGCTTTCTTTGACCATACAGAGACATTTTTGTAATTACTTTCCTCCAAAGTGGAGCATGTATCTTCCAATCTCTGCTGTAATAGGAAGTCATTGCCTTTTTATCTTATCTGTCTTTTCAAGATCCAGATCTTTGTCTTCTAGATAAGAAGACCTTGGCCTTGAGGCTTGCATTACTCCAGCTATATCAGATGTCTCCCTTTAGCTCCCCTTGAATTTAGTCCCGCTAAAGAGCTTATACAACACGATTAATATGCTTATCGTACAGGCTTTATTAAGGTTTCCCAGCACTTCCTGGTAAGTTGAGTCAGAGTGGGACTATTCATGCCTGGCCTTGTGCTCAGTCTTCATGAGAGTCATTTTGTGGCTAAAGAAAGAAGGACCACATTTCTGCCCCAGCTTTGCAGTTTCACTTGGTAGGCAAAGCCCAGAGCCACCCTTGTCATGGGTCAGGCTGTAGAAGTCACTGAACCAAGTGTGGTGATATGGGTTGATAACAATAAGTTTCCCTGAGCTTAAAGTGCCCGTACACTGTGCTTTGCATCTATGACTTCTAATCCTCATAACTCCCACAGTATGCTGTTATCTCTCCCATTTTTCAAAGAGGTTGAGGGAGAAATTAAGGGTCTGTCCATGACCATAAAATTAACGAGCAAAACCAACCTTCAATTCCAGGTAACTCTGAGTCCAGGGAAACACTGTCAATCTCTGTCCTAGAATCACCTGTCAGAATAGAGATAATCAGACCACTGATTTCAAGGAGCTCCTTGTGCTGGTCACTGCTTACATGTCTGCAGGGGAACACTCAGGTGCATCAGGGCAGTGACACGGATGGGATATTATGAGGCTAGAGTTGTGCCCGAGTAGAATGGCTTACAGCAGAGAGAGTACCCAGTCTTCTATGATGGGAGTCTGTCAAGCACTGAGGTGTGCATCCTGAAGAGTTTACTAGTGGGATGTGGTTTAGTCTAAGGACAAGAAATGGCTAAGTGGCCAAGAAGGCCTCAGAAAAATAGATAAGGATACGTATGCTCGAGGAAACAGAATGGGAAAAAAGAGAGAAAAATCTGTTTGCCTGAGTAGAAAAAAAAATATTTCAAATAGCTTACTTCTTCAATTTCTACAAATATATACTTATAAAAATAGGGGCAGTTAGTAGGAAACATCCCTGAATTTAAGAGATGAAGACATAGTGCAGTAGATTGAATACCTTTTATTGCCAATACATAGGGGTGGAAGAGTTTTGTCACATTTAGAAATAGCATCGCATATATACTAGAATGTCTTGGAGATATAATCCACATGTAAGTCAAAAGTTCATTTATGTTTCACATCTACCTCATCATACACATAGTCTTCAAGAAATTTTACAGAGTATTTTCAATGATTTTTATATGAAATAAAGTTTGTATATGCTGAATCATTGGACTTCGGGGATTATATCAGGACTCAAAATTTTCACATTTTGAGCACTTTCGGTTCTCCTGGCATGGGGGTTGGGGGCGGGAAGGCATGATCAACAAATAAAAAAAAAATAGAATTGGTAAAATATTTAGCATGAGTGTAGCCAGACGTGTGGAAGTAGAACTGAGCAGAGAGCGGCTACACGGCCACTGCCTACTCAGCTCTGCCCAGACACGGAGGCCGCTGCTTCTTGTAGAGGGACATGCTTGTACAGTAGTGAGTTGTCTGTTGATCTGGTTCCGTGGCTAGTATTTCAGACTTGGGTGAAGAGATGGTTTGTGAGTGGGAAGTGTGCACTGAGTTGTCACAAGTAAGAGTCTGGTGCTAAGGTAGCTCATGTCTGAATAAACAGAATGACTGACTCTTATTATGATTGATACTAGAGATTATCCAGTCAATTAATACTCGGAGCCTGGGGGATGACAACAGGTTAAATCAGGGTGGTGGCAAAACATGCTTTGCATGGGGATATTTTACAGTATCAGTGTTCTTGTGCCTGGTTTATTTCCTGTAACATGAAGATGCTGTTGTGATGGCAGGGCTCCATTCTTTCTGTGGCTGAGTTGCACCCTGTTTTTAAGCCCATTCTTCTGTCACAGAACAGATTGTTTATATTTCTTGACTATGTGAAGAGTGCTGCTCTGAGCATTGGAGTGTGTGGGTCTCTTTAGCATACTGACTTCATTTCCTTGGGCATATAACTAGCAGAGGCTTTGTTATGAGGTAGCTCATGGATTATAAGGTAGCTCTGTTTTCATCTAGAATGTATTTATTATCGTTTGTGTGTAGAGGTTAGAGGACAAGTCTGTGGAGTCTGTTCTCTACTTCTACCTTCATGTGGGTGGGTTCCAAGGATTGAACTCAGAGCGCCAGGCTTGTGGGGTGAGCGCCCTTACCTGCTGACTTGCCAGCCCCTAGTTTTCATTTTGGAAGAAGCTCATATTATCTAACATATAGGTGTCCTGAGTTTGATTTCTAGAACTGCCAAAAAAAAAAAATTATCTGAATACTTTTTAGCCCCAACAAAAGCATGCTCAACTTAGATTATTTGGAAAAAACATACTTGATAGCAATGCCATATTTTAAAGTGAAGATCTTTAAAAAGTTCTAATGCTAAAAAGAGAATCATCTTCTTGTGTCATCTTTGATAGTATTCTGGATCACCCAGCTACTTACTTGCAAAGTGGAAACAACTGTAATTGCTGCATCAAAATGTTTTCTGAGTATTTCATATGTCGGACAAACAGAATTCAGTAATTGTAAGCTCCTACTGTCCTTCTGCATCTGTATAAAGATAAAATCTGAGAGGCCAGGGCAGCTAAGGCTACACAGAGAAACCCTGCCTCAAAAAAAAGTCTGCTTATTTAATTTAATATGTACACCATTATCCACATGTTCTTTATTTTTCAAATCATGTCTTCTTGATGTTAATGTATTTACAAAGCATTGATTTTTCTACTTCAATTAGGTATCGATTGATTATTAAGCTAACAAAAATGAAGGTTGTTTCTTTGTTAAAAACCAATATGCTGAGCCCTTCAGGACTGTGACCTATCCTGGAGCCCTGTGGGTGGGCTAGGAAATGCAGCAGCTTTTCAGGTTGTTGTTGTTGTTGTCGTGTGTATTAAACACATGCTTTAGGGTCATATGGCATGAAGTAGTGAGCATTGCCACGTGGATCCAGAGGTGGCTGGCCCTCTCCTGCCTCCAGCACTGTGTACCTCTCCTCTGTCATGCTCCAAGTGGAAGCTCAACTGAATGTCCAAAGATGCTTCCCCATTGAAGTACAGCCTGTGTTTACAAGACTGTTTTTTGTTAGCTAGAAGAATGCCATTCTGATCACAAGGCCACCAGAGAGGACCTCTCAGGTGGGCTACAGTTGGTCATTTGTTCACTTTCATTCTGCGCTGTGGAAAAAATTTAAATAGCTCATTGAAATTTACCTATATACCTTACAGTTCATCCACTTTAAATGTACAATAATTGTTTTTCATTAAATTTACAGGCTATAAAAGCATGTTTTTATGCCCTAAGGAGAGAAAAAAATATTCATGTGCAATCAGTTTGGATTCTCTTTCTACCCACACCCGTCTGGCTCAGAGCAACCACTAATGTACTTTCTATCTCTAGAAATTTTGTGGCAAATGTTTTATTTTTAACTGTGTAGTAGGACATCCCTGGCTGACAGCCTAGCTGTTAAGGTATGCTCTCCTCCCTGAACTCCCCCCTCCCCCTTCTGTCTCTTGTGTACATTCTTCATGTTTCACTCTGTTCTGTCCTCCTCTCCGCTAGCCCCATTGTGTTTTTTTTTTCTAGGTGTACCTGGCACACTAGGCATGCCCATTTTCTCTTCGGCATGCTATTCCTTGTTCTTGGCATCCCAAGGGGTGGCAAGGGCACCCTGGGTTTCCCTGAGTGGCTAAGGGCTTGGCTTATGTTTCCCTGCTGTCTCTTTCACCTTGAGGCCTTCCAGGACTTTTCCAGCTACTGGAACAATAAAGATATTTTCCCCCTCCTCTTCACCCTTCTTATCTTAGGAGCCTCAGGACACTGAAGCCCCGAGTTCTTAGCGCTCTGTCTTTAATGCTGCTCATCTGCTGGGCAGTGGGGTTCTTACTGTCTTCTACTTTTCTCACAGGTGCAGAAAGTCTCCATTCTCCCTGAAATTGCAGAGGGAGGAGCAGGCTGCTCTCCTTTAGGCATCCTCTAACCATACTTCTTCCCCTCTCCCTTCCCTCCACCTTCTCCTGGGCCCAGTATGGCACCCCAGAGGTTTTCAGTGGCCTAGTTTTACCTTCTGGGCTCTCCCTAAGGGAAAGCTTTAGGTCTGCAGTGCAACACAAAAGCCAAAAATTGCCTCAAAGTGTCTTCACTTTCTTTTGATTTCTGTATTTTGAAACTTGGATTTATTTTTAAATGTTCATCTGTAACGCACATCCTTCTCACTGCGGGGCTGAGTTATTGGTGTTTTCCTCAACTGCTTTTTTCTGTCACCACTGAAGAATCTCAGCAGATTATTAATTTTGCATCTCTTTGGCTCAATATCCTTCAATAGGGGTTTTATACAAAATTCCTAGGGGCCAATAATAAAAATAAAAATAGCTTTTGCATGTTCAGTAGCAACATTCATTAAGTATATAAATAAAACTTCTAAGTTCACGAGAAAATTTCACTTACCCGTTAACATTACCAACAATGAGGAAGCCCATCAGACCTGTTCCCCTAAAGATAACAACAACCAAAGGGACCACCATGATAGAGAATTGACTAAAGCTCCTTCGCCACCTTCCCTGTTAAGATGTTCTCCTAGTATCCCAATAGTTGTTTTATTTAGACACTGCCTTCTCTTCTGCTTCCTTCATAGAACAAGCCCTCTCATGCCTGTGGCCATCCTTGCTCATCGTAGAACCTGACTCCTCTCATGTTTTCTGCTGTCATTTACCCCTTTCTCTTCTCTCCTGCATGCTTGGCCAACGATCTGTTTTATCCATGAAGTCAAGTATACTATATATCGTTGATGAATGAACTTGAATACTCTTTCTCTGGATACACTATACTTAACATAGCTATATTTAATATCTCTGATAAATACAGTGATTGGTCAAATTAATAACGAATGAGTTAAATTGCCCAAACAGAATTGTTTGCTCTTTTGCTTTAGGCCCATTTAGTAGCACTGTCCCTCCCAGCAACGTTTGTTGCCATTTGGTGCATTGTTGAGAGGGCTTATTTGCCTACATGTTTTAAATAAAACATAAGATGGCATCCACAATCCATCAAATGAATAAAAGTATTTTAGCAAGTATTTGGTTACTATGGTACATATAAAATTTAACTCAGGATATATTGTTTGCCATCTAAAACCTCAAAAGTGATTTCAATATTATGTACATTAAATATGGTCATGAAAGTATCTTTCCCTTTTGAAGTCCTTATGGACCATAGCTGTCTATGTCTCTTTCTCTGGCATGATTTTCTGGATGTGCAGGAAATGAACAAGGAATGCATGTTGCTAGCCAGTTTGTCCCATAGTCTCATGAAGAATTTTGAGTAATTTCAAATCTGTGGAGCCAAGATATTAACACCCATTCAGATTCGGGGAAAAAAAAAGATGCTTTTGATTCATGTAAACATTATCTTGGGTGATTTCACTTGATTTTTTTGAAATGCAAGGCAAAGCTGCTGCTTTGGAAATGTGAACTATGAGATGACATTGACCTGAACGCATCAGTATGGTGTCAGACCACAATGCTTCCATGAGCCTTTATGCTTTGTAAGGTGACTTCAGTCGGCATATTCAATGAAGTCCTGCTGTAGCATTCCTTACCCGCTTTAAAGAAAGGCAAGACTTTCCAGGCCCCCTGCTAACCAGTAGCCTTTAGCTTAAGCACAAAATACAGGAAGGGCAGATTCAAAATGAAAGAGATTGGGCGATAATAGCATGTAGTAACTATAACAATGCTCAAACAAGCTTCCAGTTTGACAGTCTCATTCTGATGTGAAATTCTGTATTTGCAAGAATAGAACTTTCTATTGCAAAACAGTTTGCAATGATAGAGCTGTGCTGTCCAACCTATTTATTTGCAATGTTGACATATGACAAATGTAGCAGCTATGAGGAACTTAAAAAAAAAATAACTTGAATGTAAAAAGTCACATGCTTATGGCCCCTTATAGGGCAGCACAGTGCTGAAAAGTAGATCTCCCTGTGTCTTTTAGAGGAGGCTCAAAATACTTTTTGCTCTTCTGTTTGAATCAAAGACTGAAAGTTTTCAGTCACTCTCTTTACTTCTCAGTGTCAGGATGAAGCATCCCTAGGAAGAAATAGGACATCAGAGTGCTGAATATGAAGCAGAGCTGCTATGCAGCAAGGGAAAAACCAGAATATCCCCTGTCTACTGTTACATTGCCCATCGGCGGCTTCTGCCTAAGTCAGAGCTGGTATTTGGGGCAAAGACACATCACAACACATATGATTTAGAGAGAATTCTAAGAATTCAAGAACATCTGATTCAAGAAAGTGCTACTTTTAAAAACCACTCAGGCATTTTATTAAAGTCACCACAACACATTTCATAGGTCAAAACATTAAACACAGCCATGCTTCTCCTCACAGGATTCCGGGTCTCTAAAGCCAAGCATTTGTTTTCTGTATATGCATCTCACTCATGATAAGATCCAGAAATACAAGCAAATCCAGCTTCAAAAGCTCCACTGAGATCTAAGCAAAACAGTCTGAAAGCTTGTTTGGAAAAAAAATACTATTTATAAAATAACAGAGTAAAGTAAACAATCAAATAATCCAATTAGAGACTTAAGTTAGATTTGGCGAAAGACCTGGACTCAGTGCTCGGTTACTTCCATGAGGAGAGAACGCAGGAATCACACTGAAGAAAGGGCGGTTTCTCCTATGCTAATGACCCATTGCTAATAACCTTTCAATAATCACCTCTTTTAATGAGGAGCATCCTAGTTTGTGCTGAACACCATGATTCGGATTCTAATTTACGTGACCTTCAGATTCTCCAAACTCGTTAACAAAGCTGACACCCCATGTAGCGGGAGAACCCACCGCTCACTGGAATGACTCTCTTTGCTGTGCCTCAGGGTGAGAGTCCTTGACTTGTGGAAAGAGGGAGGGGTCTCCTCAGAGATGTCCCAGTTCCCAGTTCCCATTGGTTGAAATGTGGGTTCTAGTAGGACATTGAGGTCTAGAATTGGGGAGACTATAACTGTGAACAAAAGTAAGAGAGAGCAAGTAGAGGAGTCACCAATAATAAGCAAAGAGCAAAGTACTTAGTTGTTGAAGCTTGGCACTATTTTATATGTATTTTACCACAAGCATATGAATGAAATTGTGCTCTTGCACACATGTAGCCGATGGGCTGCTTGGTCTTCCTATGGGTTGCCTGGTGAGTGGAGGGGGTGGGGGCTGTTTCTAACATGGACTCTATTGCCTGCTTTCAGATAACTTTCCTTTGGCAGGGCTGGCCTCGGGGCTCAGGGGATGAAGATATGCTCAGTCCTTATGTGACTTGATGTTTTAGGGAAGGTTGATGTGGGGGAGGGGGCTCTCCTTTTCTGGGGGGAAAGGGAGAAGGGAAAGGAGGAAAAGGAGGACTGTAAGGAGAGGAAGGAGGGGCACCCTTGAGATGTAAAATAAATTTAAAAAGAAAATAAATAAAAGTGAAAGAAAAAAAGGGGGGAAAAAAGAACAAAATTGTCCAGAATGAAAAACATAACAACAACAACAACACCAAAAAATGACATAAACCAACATAATCAAGGCTACTCCAAGTGTGAGACAAGATAATTATACTGTGAAAAGTTGTAGGTGTCCCAATTCATGAGGAAAACATTCAGGATTTGAGTCAGGATGGGTAAGGGCTGGGCCTTCTCTTCCTCATTTCTCATTTCCCTACCTGTCATAGAAGGCTGGGTTTCACTGGCAATTCATAGTCCTATGTTACATGTTAACATATGATAACAAATGTTCAGGTAGTTCCATAAATCCTAAATTTTTCATACTTAGTTACTTACATTATTTGTTCACTCATTCACTCATTCATTCATTTTTGAGACAGGGTCTCCCTTTGTAGTACAAAGCTTGGAAGTAGTGATGTACATAGCCAGTTTGGCTGTGAACTCTTGTCTTACAGGTATTGGGATTACATACTTGTGCTACCATACCTAGATTTGATGTGCAGATTGTCAGGGAAACACTGACACACAGACAGATAATGTCTGTTCTTAATGAACTCAGGTTAGGTTGACTTGAACTTTGATAAGCCCTTGTCCGCCATGGGGAAGGTCTAATATCTGCAGTGTGCCTCTCTCTTTTAAATCATCACTACATCATCAGGTCAAATTGAGAGACAAAGCATACAATGTTTTAAAAGTTTGCCCTCTTATATATTCGCTAACAAAATTCTATTCAGTTAAATTATCTGCAAGATTATGATTTATCACTTCTCTCTGAAATGAATTTCTTTTTCTCTTATTTTCCTTCACAATCAGTGACCACACCCATTTCATAAACTGGTCAGTGGGCTCACTGCCCTCATTCTTAAGGACATGTAAGAGTAAAAATCAAAATGTTATTAGGAAACCCATTTTATGTTCAATACTTTTTATGTGGAAGAGCCAAGGAAGAGGACAGGCAAGCCCTGGGAAGTCAGGCTGACACAAACCTTGAAATGTGGGCACACGGCTTTAGCTCCCATACAAGCTCACGGATCACTGCATGAGTCTGGATCTGCAGATATCTTAATTAAGTAGAATTTAATTATTTTTGTTAGAGAATATGCAAGACGCCAGAAATTCAATTTTAAAATATTTTAATTTTACTTTAATGTTAATATCCTAAAATACTATGGCCACAAGTTAGCCATAGTCACATCATTTAATTAGGGGCCGCTCAAGCATTACTGTTATGAAAACATAGTATCCTTCCTGTTTTCATCCTCATTTTATTAACTTCTAAAGTATAATACTATTTAATTTTTTTTCTGAGAAATAGGTTTATAATGACATCATTTGGGTAACAGGCATTACAGCTTTAAGGGCAGAGTCTATGCCAATCAAACACCTGTGGTGAATTCATCCTTTGCTTGACTTGTCCAGCTATCCTGGGAAGTCCACTGAGGCTTCTTATCAGTTCTGCCACTTCCCTCTGCCGATTGGTCCTCTTTTGCCCATAGACTCCCTTTTTTCAGCTGCTAGTGGAAGAAAAAATGTATGGTATTGTCAGGAAGAACTTCCTTGGGTAAAGGCAGAAGAGAATTCTGAGAGCCAAAGTGGGTGCAAAAGCACAGAGCCAGTCCATTTGAAAGGTTTATCACACAAGTGGGAGAGAAAAAGAAACAGAAGAAAATGAATGGGTTACATAGGGGGTAATGGGGAGCCTTTGGACTTGAAAAGTTTAAATTTAGACATTACATAATGCTCATCGGGGTTTCACAGCAATGCAAGTCTCGTTTTTGATAACTTAATAGACTGATGGTTCTCAGAATGGTCTTCAGCTTGGAACAGCATTTCAGAAGATGCCACAGGCTCTGCTCTTTGGAGTATTTATAGCTTGGCTGGATGTACAGCTAGCAGGCATGAGTACTAGCCTAGCTCTTATATTAGAGCCAGGTTTTTGCTGTCTACTGCAGAAGCAAATGCCCCTTAATGGTGGTGACTAAACTCAGGGCCTCACCTATGCCAGGCAAGATGTCTTCCACTGGGTTAGTGACACCCACATCCTGACATGTATTCTTAAGGGTTAGAATTCTTTAATTCACATTGCTGGATTCCTGCATTCTTTAATCTCTAGCAGATGTTGCCTTGCTTTTAATCCCTCATTAAGTTCTTTTGGAGTACCTTTCCTTACTGTTTGTTCTGCTTCAGCTTTTATAACTTTAACACAGCTTGAGTTATTGAAGAACCTCGGTTGAGAAAATGCTCTGTCAAGTTGCTTGTGAGCAAGTCTGTGGGCCATAGTAATTTGGAGTGCACTTTTTACTACATTGAAATATTGTTTTTTCATGACGATAAGATGTATTTCTTATGAAAACAAGGAAATTTAGGAAAATTTAAAACACTTTATTCATTATCACTATTTTTGTAGCTTTTAACATTGAAACGTAAAAACGGAGACTTAAGAGTTACAGAAAGAATTAGAACCAAGCTCTAAATGGTTCTGAGCCCCACCATCCCCACCTAAAGTTTCATTGTGAGCTTCAGGTCATATCAAAATGTTCTCTGGAACATGCCTTAATTCCATTTAATGCTTCAGTGGGCAAATTTGCCACGATTTATTTAACCACGTACCGAATGCCTCCATTATTTCTTACTGTCAAAATACAATGAAGCATATTGTGAATCATTCTTTCTATATATCTTTATTTTTAAAAAACCTAAATTCCCAGAAGTATAATTGCTGGGTCAGAATATGAAGATTGTTAAGGTCCCATGAGAGAGGGAGATGAATTGCCCATCTTATCTCACATGTATCCTAATAGCAGCAATGTCTACTTAAACAAAAATAATTTCTGCTTTTACGACCAAAAAAATAGTTTTGAAATTAACCTCAGCTGGGAAGCTTTGTGGGAATAGGGAATACTAAGACAGCAGAGTGCTTTTGCAAGAACTGTTGAGCAAGAACAGGATCACAGTCTCACCAAAGGTTAATGGGTTGGAGCTTTCTGGTCGTTTTACTATCTCTCCAGAGAGTTTGAAGGTCTGAAATCTGGTAAGATGTTCACTCAGTACCATTTCTCTTCCCTTTGAAGAAACAAATGGCAGATTTTGAACAAAATATTGCAATGAGGTAAAAACTAAGAAAATAATGCACTGGCTGTGAAAATTCTCTGTTGTTTTTAAGGAATGATAATTGAATGAGCAGTTATCATTTAGACTCTGAAATTCTTAATTCTTATGAAGAGTGAACACTTAATTGACTGTCCAATTTTCATATAAAATCTAATAATGGTACTTAAGCAAACAGAAAGAATACAAATGATGTGAGAAAGGAGTCAGCAAGATCATTTACTGAAAAGAGGAGGTTTGAGGTGTAGCTCAGTAGGAGAACCCTTTCCCAGAATGCATGGGGATTTAAGATAGGCCCACACTAGAAAGAGGATTTTCTGTAAGTCCATTCATCACCTAAAAGGCCCTAAGATTGTGGCTGACACTGAGATTCAATTCCAGCTCACCCTTGGCTGGATTTGACCCTAGGCCCGTTACTTTAAGGGTGTAAGCTTCCATTGCTCTCACTTGAAATCAGATCTTTAGAAGGAAATCAGTTCTTTATCATGTGAACCCAGGGCTTTGGGTTGAAGTGGAAGAAAGAGAATAGAGGCTCCAATTTAGAGGTGTGACTCTCAACCAGTAATTTTCTGTTCCTCCACTGGGAGAGTCCAGGCTTTTTCTGAGTTGACTGAGAACAACCCAAACTCAAGCTACACACGATGGGGAACCATGACTCTCTTAATTGAAATTATAGAGTCAAAATTTGACTCTTTGCACTATCTACTTCTCATGCTCTCCAGTTCAAAACCAGAATAGTTTCTTTGTGTTTTACTAGCTCACAAGCATTTCTTAGTCCAAGTGTGTTATAGGAAACCTTTTGATAGAGAAGCCATCCAAGAGTTGACATTTCCCATCTTCTCACCTTATATTATATCTCCCAAGGGAAAAGGTAGTGGTGAATGAGCTCTTTATTTATCAAAACACTAGAACCTTAATGGGAGAAATATTCAAAGTCCATTCAGTTGCCTGAGCACCTTCAAAGAGTATACACATTGATACTTTGGGAGAGTGGAGACAAATTAGCATCTGTTCCAAAGAAAACTGTCTGTGCATATGTGTATTTACTTTTGTGGTAAAGATGAAAAAGAGGTGAATCTAATGAAATCACATGGGGTAAGATTAAAAATAGACAGTTAAGGCAATGACTAAATAGTAAAATTAGAAAAATTTGAGTTAAAATGAACATGCAATGACTCACTAGTAAGGGCATGCCATCAGCACACTGAATTGTACATGTAAATGCTACTTATGAAGTACATAAAACATAGTAAATAAGCAGGCAAAGGTGAGAGGAGGGCTGGGGTCCAAATATTTACCTCTGTACTAGACAAACAATAGAAATGTGGGCTCCTAATTGCATATAAAATTCACAAAGCAACGGATAGCAACAGAAAGAATATGGAGAAAGTGCCTCAAGAGAGAATTCAAAGGAGTTGAAGGTGAGATAGGCCAGCCAAGCTAGAAAATGGTGAAACACAAACTTCCTTTTTGTCCCTGGTATGTCTTTTGATTCTGTTTAAATTTAAATTTTTAAAGTGAGCCTTTAAAGTCCTTAAAGAAATGTAGAGAAAGGAAAATGATGTTTGTCTAGAGTCTTCTTACAGCTCTCTAGGCTGGGGTGTGGATTTCAACCTTATGAAGGAGAATACCAACAACATGTTTTGTAAGTGGGCTGTGTAAAGTAGTCAGCAAAAATGTTCACAATGGAGACTACCAAAGTGTAGAATTCCAAATATAATTGCAGACCATAAAATTTACAGCCCAAGAGTCATGTTATTTTCTATGCAAGCACTCAGTGAATATATGCTTTAAGGGTTATGCTGTTCTGTCGTCTTAACTAAAATGCTTAGCTGCCTGAACAACTGACAAGCTAAATTATTCCTTAGCCGCCTAGCCAGGTGACCCAACTGGAGAGTGTACTGCACTTGGAATGAAAGTTTTAGATTTTCTACTCACCCTTCCTGAATTCTTAACTATCAGAATGTGTACAATATGCATGTTTAAGGCTTCTTTTTTCTTTTCTAGGTGAGTTTTTCTCATCAGCATTCACTTGCACATTTATTCAAGGTGTGCATTCTGCCAATTTAACAGTGGACAAACAAGTAGAATAAGATAGTGTCTACCTCACCAACCAAGGCTGACCTGACTTTTATTCTTCCTTGCTCTCTGTTTGATGCCCTCCTTGCTCCTCTTGCAGATAATGGACAGTTGGATGCTAACTCCCCAGCATTCTGAATCGTCTTGCTGACCTTGCTAGAGGAACTTTTCTCTCTCAGGATTCTAGAACTCATAGAGTGAATTGGTGATGGTTGTCCCCACTGTTACTCATGTTCACCAATCCATCTTTGACTGTCCTAGCCTTGCCCTATCCTGGATGTTAGTGTCATTGTGTAGCAACTTGCTTTGGCCTAATAATCCTATGGAATTCAAGAACAAGCCACCACCTACCTTGTGTGACTTTGAACAAGTTATGAACTTAGTGATATTTCTTTCTCTGTTGAGCAAACATTCATCCAAGCCCTACATTATTTATAGAGATATTCATGAATAAGTTTAAAAATAGTAGTTGTTGGAGCTGTGAAGCAAAACTTATGTACTCAGTGAAGAATGTGATATCGAAAAAGGGTTATGAGCCAGGCAAAAGGAAATATAATCAAGAAAGTGTTAGCAAGAGCACAAGCATGATTGCTTTCCCCAACACACCCGATGTTGCAGACAGCCTGTGTGAGACGCATATCCACTAACTCATGGGAAGTATTCATATTTCTTTCTGGTAGCTATCAAGACATCTACAGATGTTGCATTCATATTTTTCCTGTGCAGTACCACAGAATGCCCGCATCCTCCTTTGAAATACCTCCCACTGCCGCTAGGCCAGAAGTCATCACTAAAATAACCACCACCTTCTTCAGACTCTTGAGGATGTAAAGTTCTGTCAGAGATGAGAGAGGCAGTGCTCTCCTGCAAAAGGACAGGCATCCCTGTCCAAATATGACACAATGGATAATAATAAACCAAACCCAGCATGTCAGCCAGACTTTCATCACTCTGATCAAATGTTTGAGAGGCACAGTAGAAAAGATAGAATGTTTATTTTGGGTCCTGGTTTCAGGGATTCTAGAGTTGCTTGGCTGCATGTTCTTGGGCAGAATATCATGGTGATGGAACTATGTATGAGAAGACTGTCTTCACTTGATGACCATCTGGAGATAGAGGGAGGGAAAGGGACCCGAATCAGGTGTAAGGCATGCCTCCAGTAGTTCATTTTCTTCAGATAAGCCCCATGTGCTGACGTTTCTGACAGTTTTCAAAGAGTTACTGTAAGCTAGGGACCCAATGTTGAGCACATGGGCTGTTGAGGACATTTTCTGTTCAAATCACAACACTTAAGATATAACAATGGGCTATGAGGACCACTGGGCTGAAAATATTAGAGAGAGATCAATATGTATGGTGGGCAAAGCTGTTTGCTTTCTATATCCTTATTTCTAACAGTCCTTTTCCCTTTCTCTGATCAGTAAGTAGTCAATATTGCAATAGTTTCAGCAGCGAAAAGGTAAGAGGAGGAGGCCTTTCAGTATCACAGGGCACAGATAATCCTGAGCATGATATGCACTGAACTTTTCTGTACATATTTCTTAGTTGATAGTACCTGAATCCCAGAGATGGTCTTTGGGATTGCTGTTTTTATAAATGATTCTGTAATAATCTTTCCAAATGTTTAGCTCTTGGAAACATGAACAGAGGAGAAACTGTTAAACTACCTACTAAGTATCAATTTTAACTGAATTTAGGGAAATATATTTTCAAATAATAAAATACATCTCTTTCCCATGCAAGTTTATTGTATACTATTTAAAAAGCAAATTTGAAAATAAAGCATAGTAACAATAAAATGATGTGATTACAAGCCCACTGTTTAAAGAGCTCTATGTGTGACATTTATCACAGCTTCTCTTATATGTTGGGATTCATTGAATGTTTGCTGAGTAAATTAATGAAAATCCACCAATAAAATCTACCTAAAATTTGAAGGGAAGACCTGCCATCTTTCAGTGGTTGTGGGGGGAAGCAGAGGTCAGGAAGACAAGGACATAATGATTAGCAAAGAAGTGCAGGAACTTCTTTACTGTAAACAGGTTCTGTTACCTGAGCTTCCGAGTTCATGGATGCATGATGATTCTTTCCCAACTCTCTGGCCAGCCCTAGGGACCTGATGTGACCAACCTCTTAAGGTCAGTACTTCTGAGGGTGGCTTTTCTCATGGTGTGTGTTACTACAGAACACATGGCAGAGTACAAAAGAAACAACTTTTTGCATAGTCCCAGCTACAACACAGATAGAGTAGAACTGGGTGACTCCATATCTGCTTTTCTAGGCACACTTTTTTAATCTTCTGACATGTTTTCTCAACAAGATACATCTTTTATATTTTGCTAACAGATAAATCTGTTAGTTTTGTTGTTGTTGTTTCTGTTTCTGGCAGGTTTTCTCTGTATAGCCTGGGTTGCCCAGGACTGGCTTTGTGGACCAAGTTGGCCTCACAGAGGCATGAGTGCTGGGATTAGAGGGATGCACTACCACTGTGCACAGCTTATCTGTAACATGTGTGTGTATGTGTGTGTGTGTAATGATATTGTGCTGGGATTCCCTGTGCATATCATGTGTGTCATGACATACAGCTTCTCTATGAGGACAGTGAGCTGCCAAGTGTAGGACAGTGATGGGCCTTTACAGCCACCATCTGGAGAAAGATGGGAGGAAAACTCCACCTCTGATTTCTGTACCAGCACATAGGAGCTGTTTTCATTTGTTAGCAATGGCTTCATGGTAGGGTAGATCCACTTTTCCAAGCTGCAATAAGGATTGCAGGTAATATCTGGCCAGTGTTTAGAAGCGCCTTGTACCTCCAATGAATTGCTTTAGGTTACCTACTGATATATGCACTCATTTTATCACCATCAATTTCTTCTCCATTTTACACTGACACTACAAAGTTAAATATTCAAGATCCTAACAACATTTTGGTCACATTTTCCCTTAAATTCTGCAGTACATTAGTGGTTTCAGTAAACTTTTTCATGATGTGCTTTCTATTCTTCCCTATTCCTGCCTTCTGCTCTTCTACCTACCACAGGTCGTGGGTCTACAGAAGAGCTGATTTGCATATGAAAAGGCCATATGTATTTACTTTATATATTACTGCCAGTCATTTCTGCATTACTCTTAGAGAACTTTGTTTGTTTTCTTTTCCTGGCATTTGGCACAGTGTACTGTAGTTCTGGGAAACAGACACAGGGACTGGAAGGACATAAACGACTATGTATATTTATTTGTATCTGAACACCAACGTTTCCCATCATGTTACAGGGGAATATCAATATAGCAGTCAGAGCTTATTAAAAACTTGAGTTAGGACCAGTGACATAGTTCATCTACTAAGCACTCTTGCAGGCTACCAAGCCTGACGATGACATTGGGGAAGAAAAGAGTAACTCCTGAGAGCTGTCCTCTGACTTCCACACATGCTCTTCATCACACAAAGTAAGCAAATGAATGTAAAAACAATTTAGAATGAGTGAGCTAATGAATCTTTTTATGCCATATGACCCTAGCAATCACATCACTCCTGTCGCTTCATAGCTAAGTGAACTATGCTTCTTAAATTCTTAAATCAACACCTATTATTCTCAAAATCAAGCCAATGATGTCTTCTCTCTAGAAGCTTTGTGAGGGTTTAAAAAGACAGACTAAGACTGGGAATCCAACCAAGGACCATGCATGGAGATAACCTAGAACCCCTGCACAGATATAGCCCATGGCAGCTCAGTGTCCAAGTGGGCTCCCTAGTAATGGGAACAGGGGCTGTCTCTGACATAAGCTCAGTGGCTAGCTCTTTGATCACCTCCCCCTGAGGGGGGAGCAGGCTTACCAGGACACAGAGGAAGACAATGCAGAAAGTCCTGATGAGAGCTGATAGAGTAGGGTTAGAGGAAAGGGGAGGAGGACATCCCCTATCAGTGGACTCAGAGAGGGGCATGCTTGGAGAAGAGGGAGAAAGAGTGGGCTTGGGAGGGAGCTACACGTGGGATACAAAGTGAATAAACTGTAATAAATAAGTAAGTGAAAAAAATGAAAAGAGAAAGCAAATAGAGAGAAAAAAAAGACAGACTGAGCTTGCTCACACTAAGCACCACACACATTGTTATGATCACTATTTTGAAAGCCTCGTTCAAGCCAGGATAGTTCTTTTAGTTTCATCTTATCTTATTCTATCCAAAGAGAGATGAACCTAGGTAGGACAAAGCAAACAAACAAACAGAAAATAAATGACAAGAAACATGTATAAATACAGTCATACATACATTTTCACACAAAGGGCTCCTATAAAAACCTAAGAAAGAATCCAAAATATCTATATATAGGATCTATATGGTAAACAAACAAGGCTGAAAAGACGTTTTGAAAGGAAGGACCTCCAAGGGTGCTGAAGGACCTCCAAGAGCTCCATTGAATTTGTTTTGACTTGGCTGTCTACTGCTTGGAATGGGGCCTGCCTTGAGGATAGCTTGTATCCTCAGTGAGATTTATTTGGGGAAAAGTAACTTTTCTTTTGCGAGTGGTTATCAATCAATTGGAGATAGCTTTCGTACTAAGGATGGGGTCTTGTGTCCACTTTTCTCGGCTCTGGGGCTCCACCTGAAGAAAACCCGGGGAAGCTGTGCACATGCCTACATGAACTTTCCAGTATGAATGGAGACATATATGTGCACCTTCAGCCCACACTCCGTTTTCATGGGCAGGTGCTGCATACAGTGCGTATACAGGGCGCATACGGCATACCTGGAAAAATGGATAATTCATGCCATGATCAGGTTGAAGTGAGAACAGCATGAAACTCCAAATTTATGAATTGTTAAATTCTAAAATTGAATTTTTTTTTCTGTCATGTTTTCGGGCTGACATTAGCTTGAAATTGGCTTTTCAGTATGTGTAAGCATCCAGAAGCACATAAGTAGTGACGCTTGGAATTCCTTGCTAAGTAGAACCTATCAAGTGCTTCCTTTAAGCCAAGAAGTGGAAGTTATTGACTTAATGAGTAGAGAAAACAAAAATCACATACTGTGGTTGTTAGGATCACTTTAGGAATATAACTTTTGAGGCTGGGAAATGGGACAGTCAGGAAGTGCCTTTTGTAGAAGTGTGAGGACTAAAATTAAGTCATCAGAACCCATATGCAAAGCCAAAAGCCCAGGACTGGAATGTCAGAGAAGAGGTCATTTCTGGAGCTCACCAGCCAGCCAGATTTAAGCTAATGGATGAGTTAGTATTTGCCTATTAGCTATGTCAACAGAAGACCATGTCAAAAAATAAATTAGACTGTGTTCCTGAGATACAACACATAATGCTGCCCTCTGACCTTCATGTCTGCATATATACTTGTGCTCCTGCACACACATACATATATACAAAGAACAGCTCTACCTGTGATAATTTGAAAAAGTAAAAGAATCTCGTGAGAGTTTTGTCATTATACCTCAACTGCCCGAAAAATAACCATAGTATTTATTAACTACTTAGTGATGATAGAAGACATTAACTGTGTGGTTTAAGAGAGCACAGAAAACATGGGTTTGGGGCTAGCCATGACTTCAGGCATCAACTGAGAGTCTTCAGATGTGTCACCTGAGGTTAGGGAGAATCACTCTGCCCACGCATGCATGCGCGCGCGCGCGCGTGCGCGCGCGCACACACACACACACACACACACACACACACACACACGAGAGTACACACACTCTCACTTGTGATTCAAGAGTTTCTTTCACGCTCATCTGTGACTTACACTGATACTTCCAACCTCTCTTTATCCAGGCCACAGGCCCAGAGGAGCTCCACTGAGAGGCTTGCCAGTCTGCTGCTTTTCACAGGGGCCCCACTTCCTCTTAATGTTGTTCAGCTTCCATCGACTTAAGGACTCAAGCACTTCTGTAGCTTCTTTCTGATGGCACTTGTCCAGCATCCTTCTGTGCAGCTTGGTAGAGATGACCACTGAGTAGAAACAATTCCAAATGCAAAATGTAAATACCTTGGATATTTACAGAGGTGGGTACATTTGCTGTGTGTTCTCCACAGCTGCGAGCACAATGTCTGGAGAAAGTCTTCTTTCAGTAACCCTCAGGAGCCCTATTTTGTCTTAGAAGTGTACATTCAGGCAGAGTGAGTGGGCACTGGCCATTCCTGTGACATCTAGACCATCAGACATAGAAAAGGAGAGTGCAGAGAATTTTCTTTTCTCATTTTTTTTAAGGTATCCAGAGGGAGGGGACACAAGGCATTCACATAGTACATAGACATACATTCTGGCAAAAAACTCATATACATAAAATAAAAAAATAAAGGAAAAGTGAGCCAAACTGATGTTTTTCTTACTTTATGTTTTATTGAATTTCAACAGAAGTTGCCATGTTCCGTTGTGTTCCGGTGGAACACCAGTGATATTTTTCATAACTAAAGTGATGTGCTCTTTCAATTTCTCCTTAGAACACATGCTGATTTATCCCCTTCATCCATACCCTTCAGGCCTGGGATTCAGGTTCAGTGTCTGAACGCAAATAGAGGCAAAGTGGTCATTTATGGTCAATAGGCAAAAACCTGAGAAATAAAGCCCAGTGGTGGAAAGGAAGCAGGAGGCCCATGGGAGGCAGAACAGACAGGTCATAGACAAGACAAGACAATGAAAATTCAGTATGCTTATTCTTTCCAACAGCCCTTTGGGGATAAAGAGACAGATTTGCTAACTAGTCTTTATTTGAAATTAGAGTGCTGATTTGTGACAGCTTAGACACCTCTAATGACACGGTAGAGGTGTATTAATGAGCCCATGTAAAGGAAGATAAAAGTGGAATTAGGGCTAATCAAAATACCAGCTATTTTAAGACATTCCTTGACCATGTAATGACCTTCATGCTTATTGCACACACGCTATTAGTATTCATGACAATTATATATTTTTAAGTTTTTCTGTGTTGTAAAACACCAATCAACAGTGAGAGCAAATAAGATTTTTTTTTTTTGCCAGAATAGTTTATTTATGATTTTGGAGACACTAAATTTGAAAATACATAAAGTATGTTTAAATAAAGACCCAAATTAAAAATAACATAGAAAAGAGTCACTATATGTGAATACTTGACAATAAACTTTTTTTATCATAGTTGGTACCAACAAAAATGGATTGCAAAAATATGTGACCCAACTGTTTACCTGATGCCTGGTAATTGACAGTCAAGATTTGCAGAAAAACATGATGCCAATGTTTATATCACTTAGTGGCACCCAATCTAGGTCAGTCAACAATGGGCCAAGTGTTAAATATTTAGAAATGACTTGACATCACTTTGAGCAAAGTTAATAAAAATAGGGAAACATACACGCAGGAAGTTGGATTTAACTCTTATACAAGCAAAGTAGGGGAAGAGAAGACTTAGCAGTGCTGAGGCTACTGAAGCTGAATGACCTTTTTTTTTCTCCATTGCACCATGCATAATAAGGGGCAATTAGAGCTTGAGTCTACACCAATGTTCTGGCTCTCTCATTCTGTTAATTGAACATGAGGAGACTGCCTGGAATAAGTCCAGGTGGCTGGCCCATGTCCTTAGAGAGAAATGTTTCATTTGTTCATTTCAGAAATATATCAACAAACAGTGCTCAACAATCTTACAGCACTGTGGATACTGTGCTAGCTTGTCTTAGTCAACTTGATACAAACTAGAGCCAGCCGGGATGAGAGACACCAAACTGAGTAACTGCATCCAACAGTTTGGCCTGTGGGGAAATCTGTAGGGATAGTTTCTTGAATGTGGGATGACTCAACTCGTTGTACATGATGACATCTTTGGGAACATTGGGCTGGACTGTAAGAAAGATGGCCGAACAAGCCAGGGGAATCAAACCAGTAAGCAATGTTCCTCCATGGCCTCCTCTTCAGTTCCTGCCTCCAGATTCCTGTTTGAAATTTTGCCTTGACTCCCCTTAGTGATGGACTATGCCAAGGAAGTAGAATTCAGATAATCCCTTTCCTACCCTGAGTGGGTCATGGTTTTATGAAAGCAACAGATAGTCAAACTAAGAGAGAAATATTTAGGAACAAGTATACATGGGCAAATAATGCAAAAATCTCTGATTTAGCTTACATTATGACAAACTAAACATCTTACCAATCATTATAAATTGTTTATAATGATTGATGACTCTGAAGAAAACTTAAAGCAAAGAGCAGCACAAGGTGTCTAAGTGTCATGAGAAATGATTTCTTTCTGCAGGATGGTATTGAGGAGCTTCAAGTAGGTAAGCTATATATGCAGATCTTGGAAGACCTGTTCAAGGGCACCAAAAAGCCCAGAGTGTCTTAAATAGTCAGCACTCCTATATGGGGTAGTGATGAGGGTATGGGTGGGGTCAAATTCAATAGGAATTAGTAGGCAGGAGAAAGGGTTTTCTTTTGCTTTGAGTGAAATGTGGCAATTGAAGTCATTATCAGTTTTATGTTTTTAAAGGTTCTTTGGAATAAGTGTTGATAATAGAAAGAAAAGGCATGTATAAGAGTTTAAAGCTTTTGCAATAGTTTTAAGCTAGAGTAGATGGGAACTTATATAGAATAGATTTGTCAAAATTCATGGGAAGTAAACCAATTCTGGATATCTACTTTGAAGGTAGGTTCAGAGATGTCTTCATGGTCTTGATGTGAGATGCCCAAGAAAAGTAAGAATCATACATTCTGAAAAGGCATGCTTGTAGTTCCATATTTAGGTATGCAAAGGAGGAGATGCTTATTAGGATCTCCTCCTCTTCCTCCTCCTTCTCTTTCTCCTCTTCCTCCTTCTCCTTTTCCCCTTCCTCCTCCTCTTCTTCCTTCACCTCTTCCTCACCCTCCTTCTTCTACATGCAATTTAACTGTAGTTTCTACTTAGTTGCATTTGGTTTGGCTTTCTGACTGAGATTCAAAGTACAGAATGTGAGCAAGTATTGCTTTCGAGTGTGGTCTGTGAAAGTGTCTAAACACAGCGCTTCATGCTTTCTCAACCCTCAGAGGACTTCTGAATGAAGAGGGAAAGTCATGAGATAGAAAGATCTTAAGTCTGAATAATCAAGTTCAAGGATACCTACTGGTGAAGAGTGCATATACAGATTTCGAGAACACTGGAGATTTTTGGCTTATCTTATTCAAAGAATATTTATACAAACCAGAGCAGCATCCAGGGTGGGCCTTGGCGTGTGCTCATCCCCAGCTTGGTAATGCATTTTAGAGTGGGACAAGTGGAATAGCCACCATAGAGCAGCACAGGGTGAGAGGAGAAGCAGTGATTGGCTTTGTGGATGCCAGTGTTTGAAATCAGGAGATGGCATGAGCTAAAGGAATGGCCACCGAAACAGGGCTGCTCAAAAGAGTGATAGGCAGGATCGCTTGCAGCAGAATTCAGGAAGGATGAAGCCGATGGTTTAGGAAAGCTAAAATATTGGCCATTCCATTATGGGAAGCACAAGTGCTGTGAATGGATAAGTCTACAATAGAATACACTATACTCCTGAAAACTGTAAACTCTAGAATATTTTTTCCTTTGTAGCACATATTCAGTTTATTATATTTGCTTGTTTTACTTAATGTTTCTTTGTCACACGTTAATTTCTTAGCTGTGTTAGTGCCTTTCCTTTGTGCATTTGTGTGTTTGTGCTTTTTTTTTTTTTTTTTTTTTTTTTTTTTTTTTTCAATGCAGTTTATTCAGGAACATTGAACAATCCTCGGACCCCGGGGAAAGCCAGCCCACAGTTTAAATAACCTCTGGGTAGCCAACCCAGGCGTGCCACGTGGGCAATGCAGATACGTCCACATACATGGAAGCAAGCCAGATCCTCAGCCTTAGCCAAATGTGGAGTTGTTCGTGACAGAGAGCACTCACCATCGGGAAGGTGGAAGGCAGAAACCAGCTCCATCTTTAAGGCATAACATTCCGCAGCTCTCTACAGTTCCCCCTTTTTGTTTTAGACGCATCAGGCAAGAGTAGAGGTCTGATCTCTGATATTAGAAATAAATTGGGACTTTGTACCGATGTTCATTTAGGTGTCATCCACCCAAAGAGCATCAGACCCGTCCGATACCTTTTTCTCAGAGGCGGGACCTGGGGCATCAACCCGCATGCAATCAGACATGCTCTTCTCTGGGTCCAAAGCGGCTGACCCTGAGTGCAGTGCTTAGCCTCGCATCCTGAGCGTATCATTTTAGCTTTTTATGGTATCCAACCATGCTTGGGGAGAATGTCCTGCTTCAATGGCTGTAAAGGCCTGAATGATCATGGCTGCATCACACTGTTGTGAGACTCTAATCTTGCATATATACCACAGGCAAACCAAGGAGACCAACACCAGAAGGCCTGCTAACGCTCCCATGCCCGCCCATTCCTTCAGATGATTCATGGCTGCAGCAATCCATGTTGATAATCCTGTGGCTAGTCCTGCGTCCACTCTGGTAGAATTTACTGTGACAATGGCCACTCTCAGCTGCTCCATCGTAGTATCGAATTCTCCAGTCCAATTACCTAAAATATAGCTAGACAATTGTTTAGACAGATTTGCAGCACAGGAAAAATTCTCATGTTGTATGCTAGTGACACAAAGTCCAGCATACTTTCATTGACAGCCAGGTTGAGCGATTTGCCATAGGGTATCAATTTGCTCCTGCAAGAGGTCAATCCTCTGATTGAACACCATCAAGCTTCCTTTTAGTTGAGCATTAATTCCTTTATGTACAACTAAGGCATGAGCTACATTGGCTAAATGATTATTCAGGGTCTGAGCAGTCTGCCCAGTATGACTCATGGCTAATGCCCTGGTGGTAGCAACAGAACAAGAAAATTTGAACACATGGAACTTCCAAGAGACTCATACTCCAACCAAGGACTATTCATGGAGATAACCTAGAACCCCTGCACAGATGTAGCCCAGGGCAGTTCAGAGTCCAATTGGGTTACATAGTAATGTGAAGAGGGACTGCCTCTGACATAATCTGATTGGCCTGCTCTTTGATCACCTCCCTCTGGGGGGGAGCAGCCTTACCAGGCCATAGTAGAGGACAATACAGCCACTTTTGATGTGAACTGACAGACTAAGATCAGAAAGGAGAGGAGAACCTCCCCTATCAGTGGACTTGGGGAGTGGCATGCAAGCAGAGGGAGGAGGGAGGGTGGGATTGGGAGGGGAGGAGGGAGGGGCTTATGGGGGGATGCAGAATGAATGAAGTGTAATTGATGAAAAATTTTAAAAAAAAGGGAAAAAAATAATTTAAGAACCGTAAATGACTTTCAAAAGTGGAGGAAAACATGGAGTTAGTCAATTGGTATGGAGCACGTCTGCCCCTGGGGGCAATGGTCTCGTGAACCTACTCAGACCTCGGACACCACCACTGCTAGTTCTAGAACTGACGCAGGATGTTCCAACGAGGGGTTAAGGCTTCTCATAATATTTCCTATAAGCCCACACCTGTTTGTCTATATCCCCCATTTTTATTCATTATTAGCCAGATAGAGCCAAGTAATTGTGGTAATGATACTTGCTTTTTTGCCCAATGCTGGAATGCTAGTAAATTTAGGTATGCCCTGGTTACCCGCATGCCTCACTGGGTGCCTGTGCCCATTGATGCCCCTCACGCTATGACTCTCTTCATACAGAAAAGGGATCTTGGAACTACAGCCACCATTGTTACTACCATCTCATTGGCGGCTGTTGGAGCTACCAACTCTAGAATTTTTAAAAGTTGTTTTCAAATTTTATTTAACATTTAGACTTGAGAAGAGTTCCTCTGAATTATAATTCAGTGAGATATTAATTTCTTGTTTGCTACCTGAGTCTGAGTTTCTTCTCCATTTATGTCCAAGAGAGATTTTTCAGGGTTTTGTTTGTTTGTTTGGATTTTTTATTACATTTTTATTTTTCAGACTATAATATAATCATATAATCTCCCCTGCTCTTTTCTCTACCCAGCTACTCTCATGTGTACCTCCTTGCTCTCTTTCAAATGCATGGCTTTCTTTCCCAGTAATTGTTATTACATGTATGTATGTTATAATACATACACATTTCTAATTATAATCTTTACAGTCATATAATATTGCTTGCATTTATGTTTTCATGTCAAATCATTTGGTATTGGGAAACCAGTTGTTGTGCTTTTTCCTGGAGAAGACTATTTCTCCCACTCTCAGCATTCCTTAGTTGCCTGTAGTTCTTTGTGAATGGTAGAGACCGTTTGGGCTCTACCCTGTCCCTGTTAGCTTGTTTATTGCTGTTGTTCCTGTTCAGATCATGTTTAGGCAGCCATGCTTGTGAGACATTATGTGTGGTGTGTCTGACATTTTTGGAGACTCCATCTCACAGAAATTTTCCTGATCTTCTGTCTCTTAAAATCTTTTTACACTATCTTCCATGATGCTTCCTGAGTCTTTGATGTGGGAAGTATGGGATTGGGCTCCACAACTCTGCATTTTGATTGGATATGGTTTTCTGTCATGATCTCTTTAAATAATGAGCAATAGAAGTCTCCATGATGAGGCGTGAGGACTAATCTGTGGGTATATGAACAAATATTTAGAGAGTACTTAGGGATTATGGTGATTTAATACGGTGGTGATTGTAGGTTCTTCTCCAAGACCTCTGACTTCTCTAGCCCTGGGCAGTTGGCTATGTTTCTAGTGCCACCCATGGATTCCAGTCAGTTGAGTGAGTCTTAAGTTCAATTAGAGAACCACTGGTTGCTGCAAAGATATGAGTGTCACTACTGTACCCTTAGGGTTATTGTTAGCACTCTAGTCATCATTGTGTCAAAGCTGGCCTGACTTTGGAAGCTTGCATAGTACCTTCTGGTATCATGGTAGTCCTCAGGGAGGAAACATTAGCCAGTTCCCTGGGGTCTGTGTCCAGAGTACATACTGTATTAACCAACAGAGACATACCTTCTACATTTATGCCAATAAATGCAGCAGAAGCTTTTAACAAAAATCCAAAATGGCTTCATGATAAATGTCTTGGAGAATTCAGGGAAAGAGGGAACATACCTCAACTTAATACAAGTTATAAATGAGAAACCCGTAGCCAACTTCATCTAAATGGAGAAAAGACTAAAGTCAGGAACAAGACAGGGATGTGCACTATAAATTCTCTATTTTAATGCTGTGCTTAATGTATTAGCAATAAGGCAAGAGAAGAAAATTAAAGGAATAAAAATAGGGAAAGAAGTCAAACTATCCTTGTAAATGACATGATACTATAGAGATTCCCCCCCCCCCAAAGTCTACTAGGAAACTTCTAGATACACTGATTAAACTCAACAATGTGACAGGACACAAAATCATTTTGCACAAAGCAATAGCTTTTTATACACCAACAACAAACACAAGGAGAAAGAGGCCACAGACACAGTCTCATTTACAACAACCTCAAAGAATGGAAAGTAGGTAGGAGTAAACCTAGCAAAGGAAGTGAAGGACGCCTACAGTGGAAACGTTAAACCTCTAGATAGATAGTGAAAAATACCAGAAAATGGGAAGACTTCCCATGCTCATAGATTGGTAAAATCCATTAAGTGAAAAAAAAATTTTTTTTACTAAAAGCTATTTATAAGACTCAGTGCAAACCCAATCAAAATCTCATTCTCATTCTTCACCGAACTAGAAAAAAGCTATCCAAAAATTGTTAAGAGACAACAAACTAACTAAGATAGGTAAATGAATCTTGTTGTTTTTCTAAAAAATTATTTGTTTATTTGTTCATTTCTGACCCTCCATTCCTACAGCATGTGTGTGTGTGTGTGTGTGTGTGTGTTTGTACACCTGTATACCGTGGCATGTGGAGGTCAGATGATGACTTGTAATAATTGGGTTTATCTGGCATATGTTGCCAGGCTTGGTGGCAAGCATCCTCATCCAATGAAACACCTGCCAGCTTAGGGCTTATAAAGAAGGGTGTTGTCATTTCCTTTCCTGTTTTGTCTCATTAAAAACATAGAGGCATAAGAGGAGAAGAGGGAGGGAGGGAGGGAGGAAGGGAGGGAGGGAGGGAGGGAGGGAGGGAGGGAGGGAGGGGAAGGAGTTGGGAGGAGACAAGGGAGGGGGCCACAGCCGGATACAAAGTGAATAAATTGTAATAAATAATTAATAAAAAATTAAATAAAGAAAAACAGAATTGACTTTGCACTTTTCCCAATAAAATGTGAATTACTAAAAAAAAAAGGAATATAGAGAACAGAGTGGATGTTTCAAATTGGAGAGCAGGGTCAAGAGCTCCACTGTCATATATTGGATTTATCAAGCTATCTTGTTTCATTTGAGTAGATTATTACCACAAAATGATCTTAATACTTTAAAAAATGTACCTATGTTTCCATTTCTGTGCCCTTTCTTGCTTGGCTGTACTTTTTTTCATAGTCCAGAAACTGTGTCTGTAAATGTCTCTCTGAGAATTATATTGAATTTACCAAGAGGCTATTTCCGGTTTAATTTTTAATAAGGTGTGTGTGTGTGTGTGTGTGTGTGATTCTTCAGGGGCTGTCCACTCTTTTTTCTTTTTGGCTTGGGACTCACCAATTGGACTAGGCTGGCTGGCAGCAAGCTCCAGGAATTTGCCTATCTTGCATCTCTAGTGCTGAAATCACACATGTACAGTAACACATTCGATTTTTCAACAGTCTCTTTTTGTGTACATGGGTATTAGAGATGAAATTCTTGTCCTCCTACCTGTGCAACAAGCATTTATTGACTAAGCTGTCTCCTCGGCCTCTCACGAGTGACCTTGATCTTCATCTAGGACGACATGATTCCCTGGTGTTCACTCACCTTGTCTCATCTCATCTCTCTGCTTTAACTTTGTCTCAAGATATTGTTGTCAAGTCTTCAGTATCATATCATAGCAAAATCTAGACTGTGAGAGTTGGAGAGATGGCTCAGGAGTTAAGAGCACGTACTCTTTGTTGTTTCAAAGGCTGGTTATGGACATTCACAGTCACCTGTAACCACAGCTCCAGGGCATTCGGTGTCTTCTCCTGGCCTTGGCAGGCACCTGTGGATGTGCACACATACATACATACATAACAATTAATTGAAAACATTATTAATATGTCAAGATTATTACAGATTATGTTGGAGGGACACGGGTAGGACATTTCACTATTCTGTCTCATCTTTCTGTCAAAATCATTCTCTTCTTTGTAATGTGAAATGCCCTCCCAGTGTCCCGGGTGTTTTGTGTCAGGAAGTTTTTAGATTTAACATTTCCTTTGACCAATGTATCAGCATCATCTATTTTTTCTTCTATGCCTAGAATTATTTCTTCCATCTTTTATATTATGTTGTTGATGATACTTGCCTCAGTAATTCCTGTCCACTTACCTAGATTTTCCATCTCCAGTATTACCTCAGTCTGTGTTTTCTTTATTACCTTCCTGCCATTTTTAGATATTAAACAGTTTTATTCATTTCCTTCACAAGCTTGTTTATGTTTTTCTGGATTCCTTTAAGGGACTTGTTCATTTCCTCTATCGTTTTCATAATATAGGATTAAAAGTCATTATCTTGTGCTTCAGCTGTGTTGGCACATGCAGGGCTTGTGTAGCAGGAGAGCGGGGCTTTGGTGGTGCCATATTGCTCTGGCTCTTGTTGATTGTGTTCTTATGCTGGCCTCTTTGTACCTGGGTTTGGTATAATTACTGATTTCTGAGTTTATCTTTGTTAGATGGATGTTTTGGGGGATTCCCTCCCCCCTTGGTTTCTTTACCTGTCTGGTCTTCTGGCCTGAGTGACCTGTGGTTCTGATGAGCAGTGAGTCTTCAAGTCCAGTAGGTTGTCCACACTGGGGGTTTGTTGGCCTGCTTGACCTGTGGGGTTTTGGGTATTGGTGTTGCCTCTGAGGTTCTGGGATTCTGTGTTTCTGGGAACTGGTGTGGCTGCTGGAGATCAAGCTACCCATGTGTCCTCTGAGATTCTGGGTACTAGCTTGCCCTCCTAGGAATCTTAATACCAGTGTGGGGCACAGTTGATCAGGGGTCTTCTTCCATAATTGTATGGTGAGATTTGGAGCTCAAGAAGGATTCCTGATGGGAAGGGCTGGGAGGCCTGTAAGGAGTGTTAGCTGATAGTGTATGTGCATGTGTGTGTGGGGGGTGTCATGCCTGGGGTTCTTAGTATCACTGTGGCCTCTGGTAGAGCAGGGGTCTTCTGGTGGGAGTTATGGGCCGAGATGAGGAACTAAGCAGAATGGATGCTGTTGGGACAGCTGGAAGGACTAGGTTGTGTTTTTTAAATTCTTTCTCGATATAAATTATTAGTACATTTTAAAATGCCACTGGTATTGATAAGGTCAAAGTTCTAGTATTAATAGCCACTTGTTAATGTCTTTATATAGAAGAGGAAATATAAAACATATTCATTGGGTTGATAAGATAATGGATAATGGCACAGGCCTTTCATCTCAGCAATCAGGAAGTAGAGTCCGGAAGATTACAGCAGCTTGAAGGTGGGCTTGGTCTACATAATGAGTTCTATGCCAGCAGGGTTACATCTTGAGACTGTGTCTTGTCTTCCTTTATCTCCCCTCTCCCAAAATAATTAAAAGCCTAAATCACTCATCTTTATTATTTTCCATCACCTATCCAGGGAATGGCTTGCTAGCTTTCTGATACTTACTGCTAATAGTGGATTCTAACAAGTCTGTTTCTACTGAATGCTGAAGGGAAGGATCAAGGAGTAAAATGGCAATAATGTCCATCAGTGTTTCCATCCCTGTACAAAGACTCAATTTGAGCAGTAAATGCCAAAGCCAATATGGAAGTCATCAACTCAGGGTCATAGAAGGCCACCAACTTGTTAATTCCTCGGAACTCTCTGCTTTCTGTGCCCCACTCCCACCACACTCTCAGGTTGTCACTTCCACAAAACCTTCAAGACCCAGTGGGTACCCAGGAAAGGAAAATCTCTCTCTCTCTCTCTCTCTCTCTTTTCTGTCATCAGGAACACAAAAGTATACAAAAATCACATTTCCTTGTGTTCTGTCTCACTGCTCTTTTGGTTTCAGAGTCAGTGGTGGTAATCTCTTTTTTAACTAGATAAAGACTGGAGGCTGAAGCAATTCAGTGATGATCTTATTCAGACTGTTTGCATGCTACATTGCATGAGGATATTTTGGTATCCAAAAAGTCAGATGAAAAAAAAGCCATTTTGTGCCATGAGTTCCTGCTACTCTAATGATATGGCATCTTATAAGAGTAATCACTGTGCTTTACCTTATCTTGACGATAGTTTAACTGACATTAACCTTTTATTTTACAATGTCATGTAAATCTTGAGTTATTGCAGTAGCCAATTTTCTTGTATTCCAACTGAATAGCTATTTCTCTCCTTTAAATTCATGTGCATCCTTTATTATCCAATCATAAGATTGTAGTATATTTGTCATACCACTCTTGGGTTATGAAAAGTTAAACATTTGATATACAGAACACTATACTGGGCAGAATGATGAATGCATTGTCTTTTCAGAAAGGGGCCTACGTGTTAAGCCCTGGAACCTGTGAATATATTTGGTTTCAAATCAAAGGGAGATTAATGACACAGATGAAATTAACGTTACCAATCAGCTGATTGCAGAACAAGGAAATTATTCTGACCTATCTAAAGTAGTCTCAGTTTAAAAGTGATAGAGCAGTTGGTCAAGGGGCCTGTGTTTATAATTCCACCATTCATGAGACTGGGACAGGAATGATGCTATGAGTTCAAGCCTACCCTAGACTACATAGCAACGCTCGATCTAAGAAATAAAAATAAAAACAAAAGTGTATGTTTCTATGTTTTCTTTTTAAAGTAGAAGAGTAAAACAAAAATGGGATCCAGAGAGATGCTGTGCAGCAGGCTTTAAGATGGAGGACCATGATCTCTAATCAAGATATATGGGTGTCTCTAGCACCTGGGTAAGAAAGGAATCATATTTCTTCCCAGAGTCTGTAGAAGGGACACAACAATGCTGACAGCTTGATCAGCCCAGCGGTTATACCAGACTACTGACCCAGAGAACTATGAGAAGATAAAGAGGGTTGTTAGGCTCTGTTTGTGATAACTTTTGACATCAATGACAAAACATTTAAGAAGATACCCCTGTGACATGGGCACTCATTTTTAATACCCACTGGTTGTACTCTCAGCAGCCATGATAACAGACACCTTGGAAGCATTCTGGTCACTTAGTTGAAAATAGAGCATTGGAAGTAGCTGTGTTCTCCCATAGGTTAGTGTCTTAGTCAGGATTTCTATGGCTGTGACAAAACACTGTGACCAAAAGCAACTGGGGAAGGGAACAATTTATTTCATCTTGTACTTCCAGGTAACACTCTTTCACTGGGAGAAGTCAGGGTATGAAATCAAGCAATTCAGGAACCTGGAGGCAGGAACTGAAGCCAAGGCCATGGAAGAATACTGCTTACTGGCTTTTCCCTCATGCCTTGCTTAGCCTACTTTCCTATTCTTTTTAAAACTATAAATCCCAAGAGTAGTATGGCTGCCACAGTGGGCTGGGCATTTCCACATCAATAATCACTCAAGAAAATGTCCTACAGGCTTGCCTGCAGGCAATCTGATGGGAGCATTTTCTCAATTGACATTCCTCTTCTTAAATATTAGGCACCACACTTGGGTTTTTGACTTCACAACATGTTTATTGCCAACAGCCATGTAGCCATCAGAGCTTAAATGCACAGCTTGCTGCTTGCCTGTCAGATTTCAGGAGGTCAAAGACTCTCAACCCTCACCTAACAATGAACTTCCTACTTCCTGTCAGTGTCATAATTGCCTGTCAATTTTTCTAAAGAGTTCTTGGTGTCAGCTCATTATGTTTTTACTTAATAAATTGTGTATTTCCTTCATATAAGGGCAGAAAAATGTGTGAGGATTCATATATTAAGTAGACAGTGAAAATTGGCTATAAAACATCAAAGATGATTTTTGAAGTTATGATTAAAAAAATAAAAATATATTTTTGAATGACTATTTTCAGTTGTTTATATGGACATCTTGTAATGAGGTTTACAATAGAAAATGTTTCTTTATTATCATATTTATTAAATTAAAGTATGTAATTGAAGGGAGAATGAGATAGAGAATGAATGGAATTGAGACAGGTAATCAGCTTTGAGCTCCTCTCCGAATATTTAGCAATAGACCCTCAAAAAGACTGTCAGCAGCTCAAGGCTCTGAGAGTCCACCTGTAGAAGTGACACAGTCTTACAGCATAAGGTCTCATGCCTTTCACCTCCTTAACCCCTTGTGTCTCTTTATTTAAAGTCCTAATGTAACTCAGTTTTTAACTAGGTGCTCCTGAGAGTCTTAATTGTATTTTCAAGATGTAACTCTTCTTTCTTCCTTCTTTGTTTGCTTTACCTGCCTCTGTTTGGACCTGACAATCCTTCTCCCCAGTGATCCACATACCCTTAAATAGCCCTGCCTGTTTGCTATGCTTCTCTAGTCAGTGGGGTAACAAGCAAGTAATATTGATGGTCAGTACTCCTGAATTATCTTTCTGCTTTATGCCATCCTCCTTGTGTTAAAAATCCAGTTTGTCACCCAGCCTGGTGCTGTCACTGGCCTCCTTGTCTCCAATTCTAGCCCCCTTCAGTTCACTCTCTCTGTGGGAAGCTTTATAGTGTCACAATCCTTTCATCAGATTTCTTTAGCAGCCCTTTCCATAGAAAGTATGCAGACCTTGGGAGTTACCTGACATTTTTCCTCCTCAATTTCCTCATCTGTAAAATGGAGATAACAGTAGCTTATATTTGAGTGGATAAATTATTTCACAAATGTAAAAGTACAATCAAAGCATTTGGAAATGGGAAAAATACAAATACTCAGACGCATAAAGAATATATTCAAATTGAAAATAGTATAGCGAGAGTTAGAGGTTTTACTGGTAAGAAAACAGATTCACAAAGACCAATGGTTCATCCAAGACCCACTGCTAGCAAAAGACAAAGCATATATTCAAGCCTATATCTGGTGCTCCACAATCCTTCTTCTTCCTCTTAAGGAAAAATAATCAAACTTTCATGTTTTTAAATGTTAAGTGTTCTGCATATCCCAAGACAATGAGAGTAGAATAGTCTGAGTAGATCTACAATGCTTCAAGAACCAGGGAACATTTGTAACCCAATTGGAAGGAGGAGTTGGGAGTTGTTACTGGTGTATCAGAATCCAGACATGAGTATTGTGGTTTTTGTACTAGTTCTTTGAAAATTTCATCCAATGTGTTTTTTATCATTTTCACACCTTTCCCCCAATTCCTCCCATATCCACCCTGCTTCCCTACCCACCCAAGTTAATGTCCTCTTTAAAAAAAAAATCATAAAAAAAAGAAAATAGTATAGCGATTGGAAAATTATATGAGTACACTTTAAATTTCAAATAATAAAAAATAAAAAACCACACAGCATCTTAGTAAATGTATCATTTATAGTCTATATAGAACACTAACCAGTTTTTACATGACTATCATATCCACAAACTCTATGACATGTCTTCAGGCATCAACAATGAAAAAGCCAAAGACAAATGAGTGTTCGTGGTTTCAACAACTTAGAGGAATACTACTATTTCATTCTTTTGGGAGCCAGAGCTGAATGGTTGCCTCTTTGGATTTTTGTTGGTTAGCTCCTTCGGTTCGGACTCAGCCTTCAATGCAATTATTGCCTTTCTCCTTCTGACTGTGAAGCATGTTTACTCAGTATGAGATGGAAATGTTGCCTTCTCATACATTTTGCTGCTGAGGCAAAGGCCTTCTAACCTGTGTTACTGTGAGTGAGCATTCCCCACCTCTGCCAGTCATAAAGCATCAGATGATGTGGTGGTTTGCATAGGAATGGCCCCCCAGACTCATGTGTTTGGATACATGTCCCCTATATAGGACATGTATAGGAAGTGTGGCTTTATTGGAATAGGTGTGGCCTTGTTGAAGTGTTTTACTCTGGGGGTGGGTTTGAGGTCTCCTATGCTCAAGCTACGACCAGTGTGGCACACAAATTTTTTTTTCTATTGCCTGTGGATCAAGATGTAGAACTCTATGCTCCTTCTCCAAGACCATGCCTGCCTACACACTGTCATGTGTGTTGCATAATGATAATGGGCTAAACCTCTGAATCTGTAATCCAGCCCCAATTAAATATTTTTTCTTTATAAGAATTGCCATGCTCACGGTGTCTCTTCACAGCAATAGAAACACAAATTAAGACATGTGGATACTGTAGACATCAACTTCTTCAGTTATTCTGCATTTATTTTGGAGATTATTCTCCTCCAACACATATAAGTACTCAGCTGATAGATACACGTGGGCTTAACCGCCCTTAGGTAAATCACTCATATTCTTAGCACTATGGTGAGAATGAGATAGGTAAGGCATAAATAGACACAATAAAATGTATTTCCTATATGTCACATGAGCTTAATAAATATTTGTTGTTTTGGTATTGGTAAAACATAATCTGTTTTGTACCCGAAACTGAATAATTTATTCTGTACTATTTAAAAGAATTTTAAAATTTAAATATATTTTGTCATATTCTTTCCCATCCCCATGTCCTTCCAGATCCCCCTCCCTACCCACCTAACTCCAAGCGCTTTCTCAAAAATAAATGAAAAACCAATCCAACAACAGAAACCTCCACCTCCAAAAAAGAAAAAAAAAATAACTCCCCAACCTCCAAACAACAATCAAATAAACTCTCTCTCTCACACACACATACCTGTGGAGTTCATATGTTGGAACATGAGGTCTGTCCTGGGTTGGTTGAGATATCAAGAGTCACTCTATTAGAAAAAGCTCTTTTTCCCTCTCCCAGAGATAAATCACAGTTCAGTTGTTAAGCTTTACACTAGTGGCTAGGTTTTTATTCATTCATTCACTTAAAAAATATAACAAAATAAAATAAGATAAAACAAAAACTAACACACTGAATTTGGACAAGACAAACCAACGGAAGGAAAGGAGTCCAAGAGAAACCACACATTTGTACACTCTGGAATCCCATAAAAAACATTAATCTGGAAGCCATAAGCACAGAGAACGTGTTGCCTATCTGTACAGGCCACATTCCTGGTTCCTCAGTCTCTGTGAGTTCATAAGAGCTTTGATAATCTGGATTTAGAGAGCCTTGTTTTCTCGGTGTCCTCTATCCCTTCTGTCTTTTATTAACTTTCTACCTCCCCTCCTTTGCGGTGTCCTTAGCCCTGAAAGGAGAGATTTGATTGTGACATCCAGACTTATGTCTGATGGTCTCTCTCTCTCCATTCCTTCTTCCTTCCCTCCCCCTCTCCATCTCTCTGTGTTTCTCTCTGCATAATTTCTGGCTGTGGGTCTCTGTGTTTGTACCCATCTGCTGCAGGAGGAAGCTTTTCTGATGATGACTGAGCAAGGTACTGATCTATGAGTATAGCAGAATTTCATTAGGGGTCATTTTATCACCAAATTCATTTTTATTTTTATTTTTTTAGACCAGTATTATGTGGTTTTACCCTAGGTCCTTGGGCTATCTAGGGACTGAGTAATTTATACACAGCAAGTAAGAAAGTACAAAGTTAAAGCACCTAGAACTGGCCAAGGACACTACTTTTTCACTGACTTTGGAAGGTTTGGAATGGTGTGTGTAGCAGGAAGAAAGAAGAGAGATAGCAAACTCATCTCTGTCAGAAATTCCTTCTCATGATCATTAAAGTCCTCCATAAAGAGTCATTAATCGAATTGTCTCTTGGATGACCGAAGTAGTTTATAAAGGTTCTGCTTTTCAACATTGTTCCACTTGAGTATTGTATTCAACATGTAAACTCTAGGGGACATATTCAAATCATAGCAACCCTTCTTACGACTCTGGATTGATTACTAATCATTGCCTTTCCTCCATCCCCTGTGCTTCATGTATCACCAAAGGCTGAATGTGTACAGCTTTAGAGTGTATGGCATGGCTTCATGCTTTATGCCTTGTTTGTTCTGCCTTCTCTGCTGAGACCACAGTCTCCTACTATTTATCCAACCTTTGTTTATTCGTAAAGAAATTGACTTTCATTCTTGCAGGGCTTCAATCTATAACTCCACTGCTAGCGTATTGTTGTGTGTGTGTGTGTGTGTGTGTGTGTGTGTGTGTGTGTGTGTTGGCTGCTGAGAATATCCTTACAAAGAGTCTAATCAGGTTGCTATAGAGACAGTGACATTCAAATCACTATTCACAAGAGCAAATTATGGAATAAGCCTAGGAGCTCACTGAGGGATGAATGGATTTAAAAAAATGTAGAAAATACACTATGGAGTTTAAGCTCTGAAGAATTGGATTATGCCATTTCAAGGAAAATGCATGTAGCTAAAGATCATAACGTTGAGTGCACTAAACCTGATGTAGAGAGACAAATATCACATGTTTTCCTTTGTTGTAGACTCCAGTTAAGGGGAAAAAAAGGAAAGAAAGAAACACATAAAAATAATAAGAAAAGTACTCTGGATGCAATGAAGTACATTATAAGCTTGTACAGAAATACTACAAAGAAACTCTGACTCTGTGCAACTTACATGTGGTCATGACAAAGCATAATCGCTTTTCCCCAGAATTCTCAGCTTAGAGGGCAATACCACCAAGAAACATGCAGTCAATGCTTCATCCAATGACAAGTTTTATCTTTCACAAAAGATTTTTTTTTAATTAGTAATGGGAACACTTAGGGGCTTTTGTAGATTTTTTTGTGTGTGTTAGCCTGTCACACTAAGATGTTATCCACTCAGCTTTTATGGGACAGCTTTCATTTAGAATGAAAGTACTAGGGCAAATGATATACGCTTCCACCACAAAGAAGACCAAAAATGGCTTCATTGCATCCTATGTCATTCTCGTTATAAAGAAAATAAGGAAGATGTATGCCTTAAAGACAGATGGGGACACTTATATCTTACATCTGAGTGTCTACAACCTTGGACAGTGTTGGGCATAAGACATTTAGAAAAGTTGGTTTATTCCTTCAGAAACAATAAATCAGTTTCTGCCACCTTCTATCTGGGGCCAAAGGTTTCTTGTTGTAAGGCGTTGGTCAGTGCAGATTTAAAGAGGAAAGGCCTGGGGCTTTGGCCTAATTCAATCCTATTTTATCAGGTAGTTAAAGCAGAAGGTGTGCATTCCCAGGCCATCTCAGTTGACAGGAAAATCTTACAGCAGTGGAAGATAATTCAGGGATGCTTACGGGGGCGTAAGACAGGATGTGAGTAGCAGGCCAGAAATGTCCCCCAGAGAAGCATGTGACACCATTATTGATCCCATGTCATGGTCTGTTTATCTCAGTTTGTTCCCCTGGATCTCATTAAGAGTCTCAGTTTTAACCTCTGAAAAGAAGGTGATTAAAGAGCAAGGTGACTAATACAATAGGAATTCTAGTAATGATACAAGGGGACGGGGGTTCATTACTAGACTTAAGATGCTCACATGGACACACATTAATGAACAATGGTATAATTCAAAATGACGTGATACAATACTATTTCATTTTACTGAGAGCATGCTGAAAAATGGGATTTTAAACCATACTGTCTTCTATATGAGATTCGGCATGGTCCCCTTGAGATGGTGGTATAGCAGGGATAATAAGAGATCTAAAACCATTTTTTTTTTCTGACTGTTAAAGACTCACCTAAGTTACTTTTAGATTTTGCAATTTAAAACTTTCGTAGAAATTACCTTTCTCAGAAGGGAGCTTTAGATCAAATATTTTTATTGTTTTTAGAGTCCAGGTTATATATTATATATAAAGCAGGTTATATATTATACAAGAATAACCCAAGGGCTAGTTTCTAAAGGCTTGGTGCTAGGTTTGAGAGATGTGCTATTTGAGAAATTATTGTTGATTCCATTTTGAACTGTCCAGTTTTGCAACCAGCAATACTTGCTGACACAATCAAGATTTATGTTTACTCACTCAATGAATCAAGAAGCCTATTTTTGGCACTTAACACATCCAGAATTATGTCACAGTGCTGATCCCACAAAGAAATCGCATCCTAACCAGAATTTAAGCTTTCTTGATGGCTATTCTAATTCTGAACAAATTGGCACACTAAAAAATCTATCACTTCTGTCAATAGAGAAATAAAGTATCATGTTTGTTTAAGGTTTACATTAGGTTTTATTTATAAAGAAATGATGTCTCTTTGAGTCACATATATATTAATATGTGACAATATTTAACTGCTCATAAAATTAGCATATATCCATTATAAAAATGAAGTATTAATTTCTAGGAAAGTGAATATTTAGATATTTGAGAGTGTATTTTCCCTTCATACTGGTTATTATAACTAGGAGAAATGAATTGTCACATATAATTATTTCATACTCCATAGAATGAAATTCTATGTATGCATAAAGATATGAGATATTTTTTTTCTTTCTTTGCTCAGCAAATTTGAAGTAAGCCCAAAGGTGAACAAATATCTGCCTCCTTAGTTACCTAATGGAGTAAATAATAATTATATACATGACCCATGTCAAAATGCAGATCTGTATTTTTGTAACCAACGAACAAATTGTACTTAGTCACTAGTATCTGTAATTTATACTGTATCATATTTCAAAGCTCTTAGAAGTATTTGTTCTGGAGCCATATCATTTTGGGGTGGCGTGTGGCCAGTGCTGCAAAGAATTATTGTTTCTTTGTCACTGAGAGTGTATGCTGTTGAGCCTGACAGCTTTGTGTCCTCAGCAGCCCCCAGCCTTTTCTTTAGCAAATTACATGTTTTAAAGGCAGAAATCCATTCACCAAGCTGGGAAATGGCATGTGTATGTATGTGTGTGTGCATGTGTTGGGTGGGTAAATGTGGTGGTTGTATTGTGTGTTTATGTTGTGTGTGTGTGTGTGTGTGTGTGTGTGTGATTGTCAGGATTGGAAATGCACCACGAAGCCATTCTTGCTGAAGCATGTTTATTTGACTTATGACAGGGACCAGACATTCATAACAGTTATTCTTCTAGACCATTTACATGCTCAAATTCTCAACTATGGACTGGCTCTGATTTTGGTCTGACCTTTGTTCTGTTGATAATTGTATGCTTCTCATTTATAAGCATCTTGGTATGATTTGATATAATGTTCACATTCATTAAAATTTTATACTTGGATAATTTTATGTAAAATAACATTTCCGTCTCTCCTCACCTCTCCAACTTCTCTCGTGTCTCTCACTATTTCATCTCAAATGAATGACTTCTTTTTTAAAATTATTATTGTTAAATTGACATATAAATCATCTATCTATTAATCATGTATCTATCTATCATCTATCTATCAAACTTAATGAGTCCATTTAGTGTTGCTCATCTGTGGATGATTTTATGGCTGATATTTGTGACTGGATAACCTATCAGGGAGGTAATCTTTAAAGAAAACTGATTTTCATCCCTATAGACACTCCAAACACAAACGTAGATCTGAACTCAGAGGTCTTCTCAGTCAAAACCTGAGTGGAATAGCCCAGGAGAATTTGTGTCATTTACAGGGTCCTGTGCTTACCTTTAAATTTTGTCCTAAGTCTCAGCATCTGCTTTGAAAGGCAGAGCCTTTCAGAGGCTCTCTGTGGGAGGCTCCTAACTTGTTTCCTGTTTTCTTCTTCTTCTAATGTTCAACCTCTTTGCCTTTTGCAATGGGGATTGAGCATTTTACCCAGAGACCTCCCTCTAGATTAGTTTCTTTAGCTGTACAGATTGTAGTAGGTTTATCCTATATTATATGAGGACAGGAGGTTCACAAGGAGAGCAACAGAACCAAAAAAATTGAACACAGGGATCTTTCCTGAGACTCATACTCCAACCAAATACCAGGCATGGAGATAACCTAGAACCCCTGCACAGATGTAGCCCATGGCAGTTCAGTGTCCAAGTGGGTTCCATAGTAATGGGAAGAGGGACTGCCTCTGACATAATCTGATTGGCCTGCTCTTTGATCACGTCCCCCTGAGGGGGAAGCAGCCCTACCAGGCCACAGAAGAAGACAATGCAGCCACTCCTGATGTGACCTAACAGACTAGGATCAGAAGGAAGAAAAAGAAACCCTCCCCTACCAATGGACTTGGGGAGGGGCATGCGTGGAGAAGGAGGAGGAAGGTAGGGGTTGGGAGGGGAGGAGGGAGGGAACTAAAGTCGGGATACAAAGTAAATAAAGTGTAATTAAAAATAAAATAATAAAAAATGTTTAAAAAATTTGTCCTATAAATAACTCAGGCATGAAGTTACCAACTTGAGTTAGAATCCTCGGTCACAACGTATGTAGGCATGAAAGCCGGGAAGATGCAGCCCTGAGGTGGAAACATATATTCTCTTATCTTGTAGTTAGCACACACTGGCACCAACCACAGGGATGCCATGCTTCTGAAGCTTAAATGTCACGTTATTTCTCTTTCTGATGATTGAGTTTTAAAGGATAGCTAATTGTGGCCATTAAAACATATATATATTTTTCATTTCTCATTGCTTATTTATTTATTTATTTATTTATTTTTAATTTTCTCCTATGTTCCCAGTCTGACCTAGAACTTACTATGTAGCGAAGGCTGACATTGCATTCTTTTCTGTTTATAATCCCCCCTGTGTGTGTGTTTGTATGTATATGTTTATGTGTGTACCTCTGTATGCCTTGTATACATGGTTACTTGCAGAGGTCAGAAGAGGGCATCAGATTCCCTGGAAATGGAGTTGCAGGCAGTAGCAAGCTGCGCAAAGCGGGTACTGAGATCCAAACATATGTCCTCTGGAAGAGGCACAAGCGCTCTTAAATGCGGAACAATTGCTACATCCTCTTACCTTGAACTTTTTGCTCCTTCTCTCCAGACTTTTTTAGCTCTAGAATTATAGCCACCACTTAAAAGCTGGCTTCTAAAGAATGTAATATCTATAATTTTCCTCCTCAATTTTAGTCCCTTCTTTTCTCAAATGCCTTTGGCCTGGCAATAATTATGTAGGCCCCAAGGGATCAGTGTCCTGACAGGTCCAGCAATGGCTAATTCGTTGACATTCACTACAGAATAGAGGTACTCTTGGATAAACCTCTTTGAAGACTTAACCCTTAAGAACAGCAATTTCTAGGGAAAAGAAATCACTATCCACAGTTTTTGCAGGGTCCTCTTATTTTTAAGCCAAAATTAACAGATTCTTGTGCTGTGTACATACAGGTGGACTTGAGGTACGAAGAAAATGGCTACCAAGCACATAGCATTATTTTCCCATTCAATGATTTCATGTGTGGGTCAGTAGAGATTACAGAACTCAATTTTACAGTTGGCGTGGCCAAGTTATAGCTTTAAGAATCAAACAATCTAGTCACTTAGATTCAAAGACTAACTCAACTTAACTATTTTATACAGTTCTGGTATCAAAACTTTAACACTATGCCTTCATTTTCTATCTCCTCGGTAGTAAGACAGAGACAGTAATATCACCTAACTTGCTGAGCTGTTTTCGAGGTGGAGAAGGATATTGACGATCAAGTGTTTTATATCATGTTCATTATCTTTTAAATAGTGTTCTTCATACAACTCTTACCACCAGTACAAAAATGGGTCTTCCAGCACTAGCTAGGGGAAGGCTTCTTTGTTCACTCCATCCTGTGTTGTCTTCATACAGTATCCTAACCAGGTTTATGTTCTGAGGCAGAGGACAGAGCCTGAGCTGGCCATGAGAACTAGAACCATGAATTATATGCTGTAGTATTACTGAGTCATGTGACCTCCAAAACAAACAAACAAACAAACAAACAAAAAAACATCAAAATCAGGAGACAGAAAATTCTGTCACTCTCACTCAGCCCTAGCTTTACAGATATGAAAGGATCCACTTCTTGATCTCCTGCCTTGCTTCAGGGAATTGGTTATTACTGTGGTTCAACTGCTTTAGCATTTCCCAGAGACAATCTTTCCCCAGAGTGGGTAATCCCTTATGCTAACTCTTTGCATCTTGTCAGCGGAGTGTAATAAAGTAGCACAGATTTGCCCAAGTGCTGGGAGACACGAGCAATAGTGAGAACCTGTTTGTTTTCCCTGAAGAACCAGACAGAATGTGAGCATGGCTTGACAGTGTCAAGCCAGAAGTTGTGAAATTGGACACTGAGCTGGAAAAACAGAATATGAGCTTGTTGTAGAAGAGAAAATGAGACAGGCTAATTTCTATGCGTTGGTTGAAATACTCTTTTGTGGGGAAGATGCATGACAGCATCCTGTCTATCTATTCCCTCATTCTGCAGAGTTGAGGGGTGCCTAAAGTATGCCAGAGCTGACCTGTAGGACTTCCCAAAAATCTTTATTCCTAAAGTCTTCTCGCTTATTGAGAGGGATATTCTTTTGCCCTGATGACAAATAATATTTCCCAGTTGTGGATTTCTACCAATGGTTTTTTTCCCCCCTCTGTACTCCTGGTCACTAGGTCTGAGGTCTAAATATTAATGACTCTAAAATTTAGTTCCTTAACTTTTTGTGAAGATTGAAGGAGTGTGCATTAGTTGTTCATTTAGCTCTGTAAATACCAAAAACACAGAAGCTTAAGGCGGGATGTTTATTTTTATATTTAGGCTTAGAAGAGTACATGGTTTTGTGTTTTTTGTTGTTGTTGTTGTTGTTGTTTTTCTAGTTTGGTTTTTGTTCTTGAATGAGTAGTCACCATGCAGAATAGATGAAATGATGGAGGGCTGATGTCATGGAATATTGTGGGAAGTCTCTCATGCTTGCTCTTTTCAGTTATCATTTGTGTAATTTGCGTTGACGTTATCATAATAAAACTATAAATGTTTATAAGTCTCTCCAATGAAATCTATAAATTTTGAGAAAGCTTTTGAGGAGAGTTTCATCCTGTCTTATCTGATGCTAGGGTAACTAGTTCTCCTGGAAGACCTTGAATGTAATCATTCTCTGGGCAATGATGTTTGAATATAACATTATTATGGCTATGTGCACAGTGGACTATATCTTAATGTCAATACATGGGCAATAAACTTTTATAATTGAATCAAATACTGGTTCAGATTAACTGAATCATCTTTGATTGGGTATTAAGAAAAAACTCCTGAGTCAGAGGTACTCTACAAAGACCATTAATAGCATAACATAGTTTAGCATTTGTCGGCTGTTTGTTTGAGATTATTTGTATGGGCATGGCTCCATGGAGTGGTGTATGAATATACTTGGCTTGGAACTAACACTGGTAGAATGGATATACAAGTCTTTGTTAAGGAAAATCAATATGCAATTTGACAGCATAGTGAGGCTACCTCCTTAGGAGTTATTTTTCTAGATTGTATTTATACAAAATACCATGTCTTTTATGTAATTATTTTTGTCTCCCTAGCCTTTCTTGGGGATTGATTTTGTTTTAAAATATTGAGCATGTACCTTGCACAGTACCACAATCTTCCTAAAGTAGTGGTGATAAATGACACAGTGTCTAATGATAGGAATGCAATTTGGTTGATGAGTCTGTTGAATAGAAATCCTGAAATGATTTGGACTTAGTATCCTATTGGCCATTTTTCTGTGAAATCTCTTCCTCCTGACCTCCCTGTATCCATCCTTTTTCTCCTTCTCTATTTGTCTCACCATGGCCTAACTGCCCTACCTTCAGCATCTCTTCGCATGTCTCATGACTTCTGTAGGTGGTTTCCTCTGATGAGTGTCCCACAAACCATAGGGCTTTGTTAAACCTCCACTTTACTTCCTCTGCCCCCTTCCTGTTTTCTGCTCTTCTTTCTTTGACTCTCCTAGAAAACACTTGGAAACCTGTATTTGTAGGTGTTGGAAACACATTTAGAGAACAAATGTATGAATGTCATTTTAAAATGTTCACCTGGGCATTAGCTTAAGGTTACAAGGAGCCCAGAAGCTTGCTTCATCCCTATGGGCAAAAGGTACTGACAGTGTCTTTGGGAACAGAGAGGCTGAAAAGATGAGCAGAAAAATTGATCGTTAGGTTGAAAAGAGTTGTACTTGGGTTTTTACAGAAGAACTCATGCATATAAATGAAGTGGGCATTATTAGAATAAGAGCTTATGCTCTGGATGGTTTAAGACCTAGTCAGTTTTGACACCCTCTTCTTGGGAATCTTTCCAGTCCATACTCACTGCTCTCCTCTCTTTATTTCTGTGACATCACCTTAAAATCACAATTACTGGTTTCTGCAGAATTTAGGCATGTCCAAGTTATGACCAAGAATGAAGCTAACTGTGATGCAATGGTGCTGTGGTGGCTTCAGTTCATGAGTGCCAGGCAGATACCCATGCAGTGGGATTCCTGTTCTAGGCTGTGTGCCCTGTCCATACTTTTCTGTGAGGTTGTGAAATACATTCCACTCCTGTCAATGTTTCATGCTTCCATGCCCTGTGCATCAGATTTCTCCAGTAGTTTATATTGTCACTAGAAAAATGATTGTGGACTACAAGAAGAGTTGAAAAGATAGTTAAATGGTTCTTGTGTACCACACACATTATAACACCCCTCTGTTAATATCTTACATGGTCCTGGCATAATCAGAAAATTAAAAAAAACAAATAATAATATGTATAATATTCAATAGTTAATATAATTAAAAACTCAGATACGGATGTCAATAAAATACAGATTTTATTACTATTTCCCAAGTTCTCTCACTAATATCCTTTTTCTGTTTCAGGACTTTAAGTTTTATGTTGGTTCTTCGCAGTCTCTCCAGGCCCCTCAGTGTTCACTTCTGAATCGGCACTGGCCAAGTGCCTCAGTTTGTCTTTGGATTTTTCTGATTAGGTCAAGTCCCTGCATTTCAGGGAAGATTAGCACAGGGCACAGCGTTCCCCATCACACAATACCAGAGTGAATGCTGGCACCGTGCCCCTTACTATGACATTAACCTGATCACTTGACCCAGATGCTATCTCTCGGGTTCTTACGTCCCTGCAAAAACTCTATTCACCAACTTTTCAATCTATATTCTTTGCGACAGAAATAACTAAGTACAGTTCATAATTACGGAAGAAGATTTAAATTCAGAGGATTTACGAACATTCTTTAAAACCATTATAGAAATGAGTCCTGGTTTGAAGGTGATACCATGAGACTGTGTAAGTATCTTAGGTTAACTCAAAGTTTCACCTCTAATTTTAACATTTATGAATATATTTTTTGCAGTAATTATTGTCAGAATTATTTAAAGCATATTTTTGTCTCTCTCACTTATTTTCCATTTATTTTTTTTACTTTTTAAAAATTTGTTTATATATATATTTAACTTTCATTAGTTACACTTTATTCACTTTGTATCCCCCCCTAGCCCCCTCCCTCCTCCCCTCCCAATCCTATCCTCCCTTCCCCTTCTCCACCCATGCCCTTCCCCAAGTTCACTGATAGGGGAGGTCCTCCTCTCCTTCCTTCTGATCCTAGTTCATCAGGTCTCATCAGGAGTGGCTACATTGTCTTCCTCTGTGGCCTGGTAAGGCTGCTCCCCCCTCAGGGGGAGGTGATCAAAGAGCAGGCCAATCAGTTCATGTCAGAGACAGTTTCTGTTCCCATTACTATGGAACCCACTTGGACACTGAACTGTCATGGGCTATTTCTGTGCAGGGATCCTAAGTTATCTCCACGGATTTTACTTGGTTGGAGTATGAGTCTCTGGGAAGTTCCCTGTGTTCAAATTTTCTGGTTCTGTTGCTCTCCTTGTGGAGTTCCTGTCCTCTCCAGATCTTACTATTTCCCACTTCTTTCGTAAGATTCCATGCACTCTGCCCAACAGTAAATTACAGTTTATTCACTTTGTATACCTGCTGTAACCCCCTCCCCCAGCCACTCCCAATCCCACTCTCAGTCCCTCATCTCCTCCCATGCCCCTCCCCAAGTCCACTGATAGAGAAGGTCCTCCTCTTCTTCACTCTGACCCTAGCCTATCAAGTCTCACCAGGACTATCTGCATTGTTTTCCTCTGTGGCCTGGTAAGGCTGCTCCCCAATTTGGGGGAGGTGATCAAAGAGCCAGCCACTGAGTTCATGTCAGAGACAGTTCTCATTCCCATTATATGGAACCCACTTGGAGACTGAGCTGCTATGGGTTCTGTGCAGGGGTCCTAGGTTATCTCCTTGCACGGTCCTTGGTTGGAGTGTCAGTCTCAGAAAAGAACCGTGTGCCCAGAATTTTTTTGATTTGTTGCTCTTCTTGTGGAGCTCCAGAATAGAATTTTTATGTAAAGAATATGTGTTCTTTATCTTTAATTTGTTTATTTATTCATTTACTTCCATATGTATAGCCTGTATTTACTTTATTTAGTTCTTTAGAATTCATCAATATCATGGATCAGTTTATGATAGACTGAAGATATAATGAAGTCCTGTAAGATTACAACAGGGATGGAAATTTCCTATCCCTTAGTAGTTTTATTGTGCTCACCTGTGTTTGCGTGTATTTATATATACAAATATCACTGTATTGTGGTTGTCTGCAGGGTTCAGTACAGGAACATGCTGTTCGGGTTTTTAGCCTAGAAGTAATGGACTATACCACATAAACTGATTTTGTGTTATAATAAAGCATCCATGTTTGTGGATATACATTCTACATCATTGCAAAAACAAAATGGCCCGTGGATACATCTATTAGGACACACCATGTAGCTTAAATAATACATCTCTATAAGCTTTTATTTATTTTATTGCTAAAATTGTCATAAGATAATTTTGCAAATAGTTGCCTTATCACTCTTGGCTTCTTGTAAGAATTAGAAAAAAAAAATATTTATAGTTAGTGATCTTTCAGTAGCCACAGGGAATTGGTTCTGCATCTCATGTGAATACCAAAACACTTCCAAGTGTTCAAGTCCCTTAAATGGCACACTTCACATATCCTCCTGTAAACTCTCTAGCTTACTTACTTGCCTAATAATGTATGTGAATGCTATATAAGTTGTTATTATAATGTATTATTTAGGAAACTCTGACAAGAAAAAGAGTGTATACAACTGGTTTCCAAATGTCAATCATGATGATCCTGATTATCAACTCCATGTTAATGCATCTCCATAAATACACCTACCTTTCTGACTTCATCAAAAGCCATTTTTGTTGTAATTTTAGAAATTATTCCTGGGTACTCTATTCTGTTGCAGACATATGTATGCCTGAGCTTTAACCATTACCATACAGCTTTGATTACTATAGATAGGACTCTGTAAAATTATGTAATTTGAATGTTTCATCTTTATTTTTCTTTTAAAATATTGGTTTAGCTATTCTTTACCTTCTACACAAATTTAAAATCAACTTGCGAATATCCCTTAAGCACACGTGCTGGGATTTAACTGGAATTATACAGAATCTTTAGATCAATCTAGAAAACAAACTAGATGTTATCAATAACTATATCTCTACCCAAGATTGTAGCGCCCAATCCCATTTGTTTGTCTTGAATGCTTTTTCACACACTGTGTGCTTGAGTGGATTGCTCTTGCACATATTTCCTTCCTTCAGGCTTTTGTGCTTCCCATTAGCTATTTAGGTGTGGCCTTGTTCCCCAGCCATTCCAGTTGCTCATTGATAGCCTTTAGAAATAAAATTCATGTTAAAATATTAATCATATTCGGTGACATTGCTAAACCTTCTTATCAAGCATAGATAGACCAGTGACGCCACCTGAAATTAAATTTCTTTTTTCAAATATATTTAACCAGAATTTGGTCTCAGTACAACAAGGGTATTCACACAATCTTTTTTCAATGACTTTTCATAGCTTGTGTCTTTCAGGAATTGATTGATTCCACCCAGGCTGTCCAATTTCTGAAGATGGAATTACTCAGACTATCTCATTCTATTATTATCTTTTTAATGTCTGTAAAATCAATACACATTTCCAGGTGTTCATTTACAATATTAGCAATTGTGTTTTCACTCATTTTTCTTGTTCAATCTTTCTTTGGGGTCATGCATTTTTGTGGTATCATGGATTTCAAAATTTATGATTTTTATTTCATTGATTTCTGCTCCAGTATTTATTGCTCTCTTTCTTCTGCATACTTTGCATTTAAATTGATGTTTTTGTCTCGCTTCTTAGGTGAAATTGCAGGTTAAAAATTTGAAACCTCTCTTCTATTTGAAAGTAACCTTCCATGCTTTTGACCCACCTGTACTTTCTACTTTCACTAGACGCCACAAATTTTATGTTACATTTTCATTTTCATTCAATTCAAAACACATTTAATTTTATCTTGAAATGTTCTTCTTGATCCACTGATTATTTATGAGAAGAGTTGAGGATTTTCTGTATCTTTATTGTTGATTTGGAATTTAAGTCCATTAAGTTCTGAGAGCACACACTGTATTATTCTTATTCTTTTAAATTTGTCAAGTTCTATTTGTGCTGCAGACCCTATTTTGTTGTGGTACTGCTCTGAGTGCACTTGAGAGGGATGTTTACTCTGCTGCTGCTGGGTGGAATGCTCTCTAAATGTCAGCTTGGTTCAGTTGTACAGCCTGTTGTTCATGTCATTTATCTCCCTGTTTACATTGTGCCTATTTGTTCTATCAAGCAAAAGAGGAATGCTGAAGCTTCTGATAGAACTGTATGTCTGTCTATTTCTCTTTCCTGTTCTATGTAATGTGAATATCTGTGCAGGGTCACCTCTCTCTCTCTCTCTCTCTCTCTCTCTCTCTCTCTCTCTCTCTCTCATTTATCTATTTGTTTACAACTCTCCTCTCCTCCCTGTCCCATCCTTCACCTTCTTCTCTCCACCCTTCCCCATCCTCTCCACTTCTGTTTTTCTGTTCAGGAAAGAGCAGGCATTCCATGGATATCAACTAGCCATGCCATATCAAATTGTAATAAGACTAGGTACCTCCTCTCTTATTAGGGCTGGATGAGGCAACCCAGTGGAAGGAAAAGAGTCCCAAAAGCAGTAAACAGAGTTAAAGACAGTTCCTGCTTCCATTGTTAGGAATCTCACAAGAAGACAAAACTACACAAATGTAACATATGTGCAGAGGGTGTAGGTCAGTCCCATTCAGACTTTCTGATTGTCGGTTTAGTCTCTGTGAGCCCGTGTGAGTCCAGCTTATTTGATTCTGTAGGTTTTCTTGTGGTGTCCTTGACACCTCTAGCTCCTACAATCCTTCATCCCCATGCTCTGCAGCATTCCCCGAGCTCCACCAAATGTTTGACTGTGAGTCTGCATCTGTTTCCATAAGTGGCTGAGTGAAGCCTGTCTGATGACAGTTGGGCTAGGCACTTATTAATGAGTATAGTAGAATATGATTAGGAATATTTTTGCCATCATATTTGGTTGTATCCAAGGTCTCTAGGCTATCCACATAGCCCAGAGTACACATATTTAAAATAGTATGTCCTATTCCCTCCCCAAGCCAGCTTCATCCAGGATTCTCAGGATTCTTAGCAAACCCTGAAGAATTCCTGACAGTGTGTGGACTGAGATTCTCGGAAAGAGCATGGTTATTCTCACCCTCCATATCCATGACCTTATTTTCAATCCTAGCCCATATTTCATCTCAACAAATTTGATAAAAACGAATTTAGCTGAGTCTCCCCAGCATTGGGCTCCAAAGGTAGGCAGCTGCTGGGCTCTGTTGCTTCTTGTTCACACCTGCACCTTTCTCTCCCCAGCAATTTCTCATGGGCCGCTTCACTTCTTTTTATTCCCATTTTTTAATTTTTATTAATTACAGTTTATTCATTTTGTATCCCACCTGTAGCTCCCTCCCTCCTCCTCTCCCAGTCCCACCCTCCCTCTTCCCCATCCATGCCCCTCCCCAAGTCCACTGATTGGGGAGGTCTTCCTCCCCTTCCCTCTGATCCTAGTCTATCAGGTCTCATTAGGTCTTGCTGCATTGTCTTCCTCTGTGGCCTGGTAAGGCTGCTCCCCCCTTCAGGGGGAGGTGACCAAAGAGCAGGCCAATCAGTTTATGTCAGAGACAGTCCCTGTTCCCATTACTATGGAACCCACTTGGACACTGAACTGCCCTGAGCTACATCTATGCAGGTTCTAGGTTATCTCCATGAATGGTCCTTGGTTGGAGTATCAGTCTCAGGAAAGACCCCTGTGCTCAGATTTGTTGGTTCTGTTGCTCTCCTTGTGGAGCTCCTGTCCTCTGCAGGACAGGACTTACTATTTCTGACTGCTTTCATAAGCTTCCCTGTACTCTGCCCAAAGTTTGGCTATGAGTCCCAGCATCTGCTTTGATACCCTGCAGGGTAGTCTTTCAGGGGTCCTCTGTGGTAGGCTCCTGTCCTGTTCCCTGTTTTCTCCCTCTTCTGATGTCTACTTTGGAAATAATCTGTCATTTTATCAGACAGTTAGGAATAGTGCTACCTCAAGACCCCAGCTATACCACGCCTAGAAATATAGCCAAAAGATGTTCAAGTATACAAGAAGGACATTTGCTCAACCATGTTTGTAGCAGCTTTATTTGTAAGACCCAGAAGCTGGAAACCACCCAGATGCCCCTCAGTTGAGGAATGGATACAAAAACTGTGGTGCATTTACACAATGGAATACTACTCAGCCATTAAAAACAAGGAAATCATGAAATTTGCAGGCTAATGGTGGGAATTAGAAAAGATCATCCTGAGTGAGGTATTTCAGAAGCAGAAAGACACACAGGGTATATACTCACTCATAAGTGGATATTAGACATATAATATAGGATAAACATACTAAAATCTGCACACCTAATGAAACTAATCAAGAAGGAAGACTCTGGGTAAGATGCTCAATCCTCATTCAGAAAGGCAAAAAGGATGGACTGCTTCACTTCTAACTCATCTTCCAACTATTTAAATGCAGAACCTTCTGCTTTTTCAGTCTTTTCCTGGGGGGGGGGGTGGCTAGTGTGTATGCTTTTTGTATCTTTAAGCTGAAACCAGACTTCGGAAATGTTTAGAGATTTATCTTTTGGAGGGGGTGTGTATGGCATAATTCCGGAGAACTGAAACTTCTGTGGGTTTGTTTCTTCGTTGTTTGCCCTTCATGTGAGAATGTGTGCGTGTGCGTGTGTCTGTGTGTGTGTGTGTGTGTGTGTGTGTGTTTGTTTCTTGTGCTGAATTATAGTTCGGCTTTCCTGTTGGAGGAATCACTGTTACCTGATAGTTTCCTCTGGCAGAATTTTCTCTATAGCTTTCTGATCACATCTAACTATTGATTTTCACAATGGAAATGCATTTTTTTTTTTTGTTTCTATCTTTCAGGCTAACATGAATCTGTATGTTCTGTTCCCAGTGTGCTGCATTGTGGAGATGAATCTCCAGGCCATACTGCTTCATTTCTGAGGACTGGTTAAATAAAGGGAGACCTTCTCATGGGTGATAAGGGCACATGCCAATTAGTTTACAATCTCCAAAGAACCATTTTCCACTAGTAATTGCAGACTGAGTGGTTTCTAGTTCGGGGCATATTGTACTTAGGGTTTTGAAATGTTTTTTTTTTTTTTTTTTGTTGTTGTTGTTGTTGTTTTCCCTAAGAAGTACACCTGCTTTTTCTTTATCACTAAATATCTTCTCTCCATGTCATCTTAGAAGGCAACTGAAGGACTCCTCCAAGAGGTATATGTAACTAATGCTGATATACGCTATGCGGTAACAAGTGCCATTGATGCTTAGATATCATTAAATGTTTGTGACTTAAAGTTCAGAGCAATTATAAAGTAAAACATGAAGACAGTAAAAAAAAAAAAAACAGCATTTGAACTCTTAACTGAGACATAGTAACATTTGCAACCAAATAAAATCATTTTCAGTAGCTTTGCTTAGTGGAAAAATGGCCAACATATAAAGACCCTACTTTATTGTTTGAGGCAATCCGATTTGAAAATCTAACTAGAATTCATTTATCACACTGGAAACAACACAGAGTAAATTTTTCCAGTATTGGTACATTTCTGCCTGGTGGGACCAAGGCAATGGTCATGTTCCACTGCTTTATAGAATTTATATATACCTAGTATGCATACTATGTATATATGTAAACTATATAGAGAAATATATTAAAATAAATGTAGAAATAGCTTCTTTATGCATCCAGTGTACCCATACTTCTGATTAAACTCTCTTCATATCTGCTGGGATTTCTAATGGATGCAGAAAGAAAATAACCACAGGTTGAATGACCTTTTAATAACTGTAAGACAATTCAGAAGCTAATGAAAGACCTTTTAGCTAGTATCTCCATTAGTACAGTATTTAAAATAATAAGAATGGAATGCCATCAATTTTGTATGAGAAGATGTTGTAAGTAGTATTATTTGGAATTCAGGAGCATCTGAACTCCTAAGTGTTTGCTGGCACTTCTGTGGTTAGGAAGAAGGCACCCAATTAAATACGTAAGCCCGGGCAAGGCTTGTTGGCGCACATCTTTAATATCAGCACTTAGGAGGCAGAGGCAGGTGGATCTCTGTGAGTCTGAGGCCAGCCTAATCTACATGGTGAGTTCCAGGACAGCCAGGGCTACAAAGAGAGTTCCTGTTTCAGAAAACAAACACAAAATAAAGATAATAATAAAATAAAATATGTAGATCTAGGGAAATTTACATAATTCATGACCACAACTTCATGATACGATCCTTCACTTATTAATAGATAATGAAGATCTCAGAGGAGCACAGCCACTCCCACTAGACACCCTAATCTTAGCCACTTCTACCAATGCTGTACCCTTCATGGAGCTAAGTCAATGCTGAGTCCTTGTGACCTTCTCAGGATCAAAATATTCAATAGTGGGAACGCAAACAAAAAAGATGATGAAAAATTTGGGTGCTATAACTTGGATCTTGAGTGCCACCTTACGTTAAAGCATTGCACCTTAACCTGTAGTGTAATAGGGAGGTAATTTAAAAAATTGACTCATTAATAAGTGGATATTAGACATATAATATAGAAAAAAACATACTAAAATCTGTACACCTAAAGAAACTAATCAAGAAAGAGGACTCTAGCTAAAATGCTCAATCCCCAGTCAGAAAGACAAAGAGAATAGACATCAGAAGAAGGAGAAAACAGGGAATAAGACAAGAGCCTACCACAGAGAGCCTCTGAAAGGCTCTACCCTGCAGGGTATCAAATCAGATACTGAGACTCATAGCCAACCTTTAGGCAGAGTGCAGGGAATCTTATGAAAGAAGTGTGAAATAGTAAGTCCTGTAGGGGACAGGAGCTCCACAAGGAGAGCAACAGAACCAACAAATCTGGGCACAGGGGTCTTTTCTGAGACTGATACTCCAACCAAGGACCATCAATGGAGATAACCTAGAACCCCTGCACAGATGTAGCTCATGGCAGTTCAGTGTCCAAGTGGGTTCTATAGTAACGGGAACAGGGACTGTCTCTGACATAAACTGATTGGCCTGCTCTTTGATCACCTCCCCCTAATGGGGGAGCAGCCTTACCAGGCCACAGAGGAAGACAATGCAGCCACTCCTGATGAGACCTGATAGACTAGGATCAGAAGAAAGAAGAGGAAGACCTCCCCTATCAGTAGACTTGGGGAGGGGCATGGGTGGAGAAGGGGGAGGGAGGGTGGGACTGGATGGGAAGGAGGGAGGATTTTTTGGGGGATACAAAGTGAATAAAGTGTAATTAATAAAAATTAAAATAAAAAAGAAAACTGAAAACAAAATTGAAACCTGGGCCTGGTGAAAGTTGTCATTAGAGGCCCGACCTTGAAAGGAATGTTAGAAACCCTTCTCCTCTTGAATGTCCTTCCTGACACGGTGTTTTTGTTTTGTTTGTTTGTTTGTTTTTGATCAGGTATTCCCTGCCACAATGTACCATAACAAAGTCATCAAGCACGGAACATGAGATACCAAGCCAGGCTATGGTGGTAAAAGGTAGCACATGTGCCAGTTGATGAACTTATGTTTACATTTATGTTGAAATTAAGTGCCAGGCATTCAGTGTGCCCTAAAGAATATGAAGAAGGCAGAATGAAAGCCCAATAGTCTAAAGACCCAATCCTTCCTGGTGATAGCATGAGTCACGTCAGAAAATAATGCAAAAGGTCATTTAAGTACAGGGTTGACCTTTATAATGAAACAGCTAATTGGTGTTTTCCTACAGGGTAGAGCAATGGTAGTTTAGAATTCTCTTATGATTCCTTGCAGACTCACCCACTATAATTATGTTATCAAAGTGCTAATTAAGCCAAATAAATAGTAAAAATCAGAACTGAAATTAAGATTTGGTTTAAAAAATCAATATTGGGCTAATCCATGTGACAGGGAAAACATGCTATGAGTCTTTTGTATTGGATATATATGTATGTACTTTTCACATTTAGATGTGCTTCATAATATAGCTTGCTTTTCTTGAAGGAAAATAAGCTTCCCACATTAACATAATAATAATGAAATAATAGATCGTTATATTTGTAATCAGTAATTATGTACTCACCAAATAAGAGGCTAGTATCTAGCAAATAAGCAATTATACAAGGTATAATTACTAAAGAAATAACAATTAAAGATAAGTCTTTCTTAGTTGTGTTTTTTCTTTTTATTGAAAAGGCTTTTCCTCAAATAGTATATCCTGCTTATGGCTTCCCCTCTCTATTCATTCCAGCTCCTCCCCATCTTCTCTCCTGGCTGGGTCCACATCCTTTCTGTCTTTCATTAGAAAACAAACTGGCTTCTAAGGGATAAAAATGTATTATCTTCTAATAATATATAAGATAAAACAAAAACTAATACATTGAAATAGGATAAAGTCAACAGAATGAAAAGAGCCCAAGAAGTGCACATGAAACAAATATAAACTCAGAGACTCTGTTGATGACATACCCAGGAATCCCATGAAAAACACTGAACTGGAAGCCGCAGCAAAAACCTATAGGGTAAAAAGATATATGATAATTTTTTTAAAAGCACTGGTACTACATTATGAGACAAGGAACCTCCAATAATGCCGTCAAGTTTGTTTTCCATTGGCCATCTACTGTTGGGCACTTAGTCTGCCCTTAAGAGTAGTTTACTTACCTCATGAGAGTCCCTTGGAGAACACTAAAATTTCATTTGCAAGTAGTTATCAATTGGAGATCGCTTCTGGGTTAGAGATGCGGCAATCCTTTCAGCTTTAGGGTCCCCTCTAATCCAGACATGTGCAATGATCCTTCATTGTCTGTGTGTTCATATGAGTTTTGACCATGTTGATTTAGGTGGTCTTGTTTTCTTGCTGTTCTCTGGCTCTCACACTCTTCCCACATCCTCTTCTGCAGGAGCTTCTGAGCCCTGAGAGGTTGTTTTTGATGGAGACATCCTGTTTGGAGCTGAATGTTCCAAGGTCTCTCACTCTCCGCATAATGTCTGGTTATGAGTCTCTGTATTTGTTCCCATCTTCTGCAGAAGAAAGCTTCTTTGATGATGGCTGAGCAAAACACTTATCTATGAGTATAGCAGAATGTTATTAAGAAATATTTTATTGCTCTGCTAGTTTTGTTCTTATAGCACTAGTATTTTGTTTTATACTAGATCCTTAGTTTATCTAGTTTCAGGCTTTCGGTCACCCAGTGTCAGGTATGGGTTTCATCGAGAAGAGAAGGCCTTAAGTCAAATCAGATATTGATTGGTTGCTCTAACATTGGTTGCCACCATTGCACCTGCAGATCTTTCAGGCTGTACACCATTATTGATCCAAGAGTTTGTCCCTGGGTTGGTATTTATATTTCTCTTTCTGTAGCATGCAAAGTACTTTCCTGTAACAAATATGCTAGAATATGGGGGTAAATGCTCTATGTAGGCACAAGGTTGAATTTTCCATGTTCAATGAGTTATGTGAGTTCGGAAATGGGACGTTGCCATCAGTTTGTGGTCTTGGCAAGAGCCTGGATATTTAGGAGTTCTATTGGAACACTGTTAACCAACAACTCAGTTAGGTGCAACTCATTCTGGTTGTACTAGTCAGTGTTCTCTAGAGTCACAATTTATGAAATGAATCTCTTTTTATCCCTGAATATATATTTATAGTAGCATATACGTTATGTCATATTATATATAATACTATATAATACTATACTAATATACTATAATACTATACTAATATAATATATTATATCATAGTATATATGGAATGTATTGTAATGACACACAGGCTGCAGTCCAACTAATCCAACAATGGCTAGCTGTGAATAGCAAGTCCAAGAATCTAGTGCTTTCTCAGCCCCACAAGGCTGAGTGTCTCAGGTGTTCTTCTGTGTATGCCGAGATACCGAAGAATTAGGCTCCAATGCCACTGAAGGAAGAGATGTGCTAGCAAGGCAAGGGCAAGCAGACAAAGAGCAAAGCCTTCCTTCTTCCAATGTCCTTATGTAGGCTTTGAGAAGAAGGTGTGGCCCAGGTTAAAGGCAGGCATGTGACTTCCTGCCTCAAGTCAAAGGCATGATGTCATCCCGCCTCAAAATCGAGATCACAGGTGTACCCTCCATTTCTGGACTATACTTCATTCAAGATATAGTCAAGTTAAAAGCCAACAATAACCATCACCCTGGTAATGGTAGTACCATTTGGTGAAAAGAGTTGGGGATTTATGTCCCCAATTATTTGGCAATTTCATTAGAACCCCTTCATGTATGTATGTGTTTTATGAAGCTTCTACAGTATTATGTTTTATGCTACTGCTTAAATGGCCCTTAGTTTGGGGGTGTCATTCTCTATATTCCCCCCTTCTCTCCCCTCTTCTCTTCCCTCCCTACTTGACACTCCCATTCCAGTCTCATCCATCTATTACTATCCCATTTTTCTCTCCTAAGGAAATCTATCTCCCAACCCTCACCCAGTTCCTTCTTCTGTACTTAACCTCTATGGTTCTATGGAGTCTAGTTATGTTATCTTTTACTTACTAGCTAATATCCACATATAGGCAAATGCATACTATAATTGTCTTTCTGGTTCTGGGTTACCATGCTCAGGATTTTCAGGCCTTATTTTTTCCTGTTTTTTGAGATCTCTTTTATTTATTAATTGTTTATCTAAGTGCTTGTGCTAATGGTGTTCTGTTCAGAAAGTCTTTTCTTGTGCCAATGAGATCAAGGTTATTCACTACTTTTTCTTCTTTCAGGTTCATTGTATCCAGTTTTATGTTGAGGTGGTTTTTTTTTTTCTTTTAAATTCACTTTACATTCCAATCATATCCCCTTCCCTTTTCTCCTTCCAGTCTCACCCTCCATCTCTCTTTCCCATATCCCTCCTCTCCTACTCCTCAAAAAAGAGGAGTCCCATGTTACCAACCCACCTCAGAAATCAAGTCAAATCAGGACTGAGCTCATCGTCTGCTGAGGCTGGGCAAAGCAGCCCTGCCAGAGGGAAGTGATCAAAAAGCAGACAACACAGTCCATGCTCCCCTTACTAGGTAACCCACATGAAGACTAAGCTGCCCATCAGATCCATCTGTGTAGGGGGCCTAGGTCCAGTCCAGGCATGGTCCTTGGTTGGTGCTTCTGTCTTTGTATGCCCACCCCCCCCAGCCCCAGGTTAGTTGAGTCTGTTGGTCTTCTTGTAGAGTTCTTGCCCCCTCCAGGTCCTTCTATCCTTTGCCCCACTTTTTCACAAGGCTCCCCATTCTCCTGCTAATGTTTGGCTGTGAATCTCAGTATTTGTTTTGATCTGCTTCCAGGTGGCGTCTCTCAGAGGACAACTGTGCTAGGATCCCGTTTGTAAGCATAGCCGAGGACCATAAATTGTGTCAGTGATTGGCTCTCTTCCATGGGTGGGTCTCAGGTTGGGCCAGGCATTGGTTGGACATACTTTCAATCTCTGCTCTATTTTTAATCCCTGCACATCTTGTAGGGCAGGATAATTTTGGGGTTGGATTTTTTGTTTTGTTTTGTTTTTGTTTTTGTGGGTGGGTGGGTGGGTATTCTCCTCTTTCCACTGAAATTTTTTTCTGGCTAGAAGGTGGCTTCCCAAATCAAAATGACCCCTTCTACTAGGGGTCTTAGCTAGAGTCACCCCCATATCCTCCCAGGAGCCTACCCTGTCAGTAGGTCTCCAGATTGTCTCAGCAAGGCCCAAGTTTCTCTTCTTTCTCCAAGCCCTTTGATCCCCCACCCATGTTCCCTCCACATCTGCACTCACTCTCCTACCATGTTCCCTCTCTTCACCCACTTCTTCTGTCTATTCTATTTCCCATTCTGAGGGATATTCAAACATCCTCCCTTGGGCTCTCCTTGTTACTTATCTTCTTTGGATCTGTGAACTGTAGTATGCCTGTCCTGTACTGTATAGCTAATATCTGCTTATAAGTGAGTATATCCCATATGTGTCATTCTGGGTCTGGGTTACCTCACTCAGGATTATATTTTTTAGTTCCATCCATTTGCCTGAAAATTTCAAGATGTCTTTGCTTTTAAAGCTGAGTAGTATTCCATTGTGTAGATGTGGCGCATTTTCTTTATCCATTCTCCAGTTGAGGGACATCTGAGTTGTTTCCAGCTTCTGGCTATTATGAATTAAGTTTCTATAAACATAGTTGAGCAATTGTCTTTATCAACTTCTTTAGATTTTCCAACTTGGTGGAATATAGGTTTTTAAAGTATGTCCTTATGATTATCTGGATCTCTTCAAGTGTAGGTTGTTATGTCTCCCTTTTCATATCTGATTTGTTAATTTTGATATTCTCTCTGTATTTAATTTGGCTAAGGGTTTGTCAATTGTATTGATTTTTCTCAAAAAAAATAACCTCAGCTCTTTGTTTCATTGATTATTTTTTTTTCTCATTTCTATTTTATTGATTCCATCTCTGGGTTTGATTATTTCTTGTTGTCTAGTCCTTTTGGGGTATGATGTCTTCTTTTCATTCTAGAGTTTTCAGTTATGCTGTTACAACATTAGTATGCTATCTCTCCATTTCTTTTTATGTAGGCACTTACTGCTATGCTCTTGCCTCTCAGAACCATTTTCATGTGTCCCATAAGTTTGGCTGTGTTATGTTTTAATTTTCATTCAATTCTATAAAATCTTTAATTTCTTTCTTAATTTCTGTTGACCCATTTTTTCATTAGTAGTAAGTTGTTCAGTTTCCACGGGTTTGTAATATTTTTGTTGTTGATATCCAGCTTTAATCTGTGTTGATCAGATTGGATACCGAGAAGTATTTCAATTTTCTTATGTTTGTTGAGAATTGCCCAAGTATGTGGTCATTTTTGAGGAAAGTTCCATGAGGTACAGAGAAGAAGGTATATTCTTTTGTGCTTCGATGAAATGTTCTGTAAATATCTCATAGGTCCTTTTGGCTTATATCATCTGCTAGGTCTAATTTGTGAATTTAACTGTAGTGGCATTTCTTTTATGAACTTAGGTGCCGCTATATATGGTGCATAGTTGTTAAAAATTGCCATGTCCTCTTGGTGGATTTTTTTCCCTTTCATGAATAGATAGTGTCCTTCCTTGTCACTTTTGATTAGTTTTGTCTTGAAGTCTATTTTGTCAGATATTAAAATTGCTACATAAGCTTGCTACTTATGGCCATTTGCTTGGGATTTCTTTTTCCATCCTTTTACCCTGAGGTGATATCTATCCTTGATGTGAAAGTGTGTTACTTGGATGCGGCAGAGGGATGTGTCCTGTTTTACATTCTTTTTGCTAGTCTATGTCTTCTTAATGTGAAATTGAGACTATCAGTGTTGAGATATATCAATGAGAAGTCTTTTTTGATTCCTGTTTTTCTTTATTTTTTTTTCTGTTGTGGTGTGTGTGTGTGTGTGTGTGTGTGTGTGTGTGTGTGTGCTGATTTGCTTCTCTGGGCTTATTTATTCTTTGCATTTACTTCAGTGTAGTTAACCTCTTTAGGTTGGAGTTTTCTTTCTCTACGTCTGGATTTGTAGATAGATATTACTTAAATTTGGTTTCATCATGGAATGTCTTCTTTTCTCCATCTATTGTGATTGAAAGTTTTGCTGAGTAGAATAGTCTGGGCTGGAGTCTGTGGTCTGTTATAGTCTGTAGCATATCTACCCAGGCCCTTCTGTCTTTTAGAACCTCCATGGAGAATTGACATGTTTTTCTAATAGATCTGCCTTTATATGTTTCCTGGTCTTTTTCCCTTTCTGCTTTTAATCTTCTTTCCTTGTGCTCCATGTTTTTTGTGTTTTGATTATTATGTTCCAAGAGGAAGTTCTTTTCTGGTCTAGTCTATTTGGTGTTCTGTACTTTTCCTGTACCTTGATAGGCATCTTCTTTTTTTAGGCTAGGGAAATTTTCTTTTATGATTTATTTAAAAATATTTTGTGCCTTCGATCTCAGGGTTTCTTCTCTCTCCTTTATTTCTATTTTTCTTAGATTTGGTCTTTTCATAATGTCCCATATTTTCTGGATGTTTCTTGCCAGGATTTTTTCTTTTTTAGACTTAACATACTGTTTTGACTGAGGTGTCCATTTCTGCTTTCATTTATTCAGTGCCTGAGATTTCTCTTCCTTCTCTTATATTCTGTTAGTGAAACCCTCCTCAGTTGTTCCTCTTTGCGTTCCTAAATTTTTCATTCCTATATTTCCTTAAGTTTGGGTTTTCTTTATTGATTCTATTTTCACTTTCAAATCTTGAACTATTTAATTCATACCTTTCCACTGATTGTCTCTGTTTTCAAATATTTCTTTAAGGGGCTTATTTATTTCCTTATAAAGTACCTCTACAATAGCCCCCATAAAGGCTATTTTTAATTTATTATTATTATTAATTACAATTTATTCACTTTTTATCCCAGCTGTAGCCCCCTTCTTCTTTCCCTCCCTATTCCACCCTTCCTCTCTCATCTCCTTCCATGCCCCTCTCCACGTCCACTGATAGGCAAGGACCTGCTCCGCTTCTATCTGATCCTAGCCTATCAGGTCTCATCTGGGCTGGCTGCATCATCTTCCTCTGTGGCCTGGCAAGGCTGCATCCTCCAAGGAGAGGTGATTAAAGAGCCAGCCACATGGGAAACAAAGTCCCTGGTGTTTGGGGTCCACAATTTGGTCTCTTGGTCTTTCTGCAGTCACTTCTGCCTTGCTGATCAGACACAGTGTGCATTTGGTGTCACCATCTTGGATTAAAATCTTTATTATGATTTCTACCACTGTGATAAAACTCTTGACCAAAAGCAACTTGGAAAGATAACAGTTTATTTCATATTACAGGTTGTAGTCCATAATCTAGAAAGTCAAGGGAGGAACTGAAGCAGAAGCCAGAGAGGAATGCTGCTTACTGACTTGCTCCACAATGCTTGCTCATCCTGATTTCTTATATATCCCAGGATCACCTTCCCAGTAGTGGATCCAGGCATAATGGGTTGGGTTCTCCCCCATCAATCACTTATTAAGAAAGTGCACTACAACTGGGCCTGGTAGCACACACCTGTAATCCTAGAATTCTGGGAGGCAGAGGCAGGCAGATGGCTGTAAGTTTGTGGCCTGGCCTACAAAGTGAGTCCAGGACAACCAAGGCAACACAGTAAAACTCCGTCGAAAAGAGAAAAAAAAAAGAAAGGAAAAGAAAAGAAAAGATAAGAAAAGAAAAGAAAAGATAAGATAAGAAAAGAAAAGAAGACAGTGCAGTACAAGTTTGCCCATAGGTAAACTTGGCAGGGGCATTTTCTCAGTTGAGGTTCTCCTCTTCTAAATGATTCTAGCTTGTAATAAGTTGACATAAAGCTAGCATGCACGATTTACCAATTTTCTACTTGACCGAGAAACACATTACTGTTAAATTATAACCTTTCCCTTTTTGTTCATCCTAAGAACGCATGTGAATAATAGCATCTTAATATTCTATAACCTTCCAAATTCTTAATATCCCACTCTACATATTTAAACACTAAAAGTCCAGCCTCTTTAAAATATTCAAAGTTTCTCTCAAAGTTCAAGCCTCTCTAAAATACCCAAATTGTCCCTAAAATTCCAAAAATCTCTTAACTATGGTCTCCTGTAAAGTAAAAATATTTTATGTACTTTCTTCTTCTAAGAGAGAAGATTCTGGGCACTGTCACAGTCATACCAAAGCAAAAGCCAATTTCCACTATGTAAAGGTCAGTGCCAGACTGCTGGGATGCAATGATCTCCTAGGCTCCCAAAATGGCTTGCCAGTGGTACTTCTTCAACTCTGCTCTCCACAGCGATTGCAGCTTGTTGCATGTCAGTGGCTCAGGCTATTTCCACTCCCCATCTCCTGTCATTTATGATCATCCCATTTTACTAACATCTCACAACTGAAGGAGTCCCAGCTGCTACTGGCCTTAGCCTCTTTAGGGTCTTCTCAAGACCTCTAAACCTGCCCAGCACCTGGTGCCAAGCCATAGCCCATGACCACTTCAATCCCAAAGCTTTTACTGCAAACTAAAGTTGCACCTTCACCAATGGCCTGGTCTTCACCACTGGCCTGGTCTTCACCACTGGCCTGGTCTTCACCAATGGCCTGGTCTTCACCACTGGCCTGGTCTTCACCAATGGCCTGGTCTTCACCACTGGCCTGGTCTTCACCAATGGCCTGGTCTTCACCACTGGCCTGGTCTTCACCAATGGCCTGGTCTTCACCAATGGCCTGGTCTTCACCATTGGTCTTCACCACTGTCACCACTGGTCTCTCACAGTGCCAAACCTCAGTTGCTTTTCATGATCCCTTTATTCTTACAAAAGCAGTACCACTTATGAGATTCTTACACGTTGCCAAGTTTGACTGTCAATACAAGGTACAGCCTTAATTAACTCTGAACCACATAATTTGTGTGCTCAGTCTGAGGAAATACTTCCCAGAATTTTTCAATTTTTCCAGGAAAGCAAAGATTTCACTTCAGTAATTCTGGTCTCTTAAACTTACTTAGCTGCAGCTGACCAGAATCACCAATTCTTAATTCAAGATGTTACAAAGCCAGCCACAAGACAGTCTGTGATTTTCTCCGAAGCGTCAGAACTCAGGACACCATTCTCTGCCTGGCTCTCAGCATTCTTATCTGCCAAGCAAGCTCCCACAGAACATCCCACCCAGTAGTTTCCCAGTCCAAAATCAAATGCAGAAAGATGGCTGGGTCAAGATCAATCTGGACCACATACAGGAATCCCAGACCAGGTCTCAGAAAATCAATAACAAGCATTAAACAATTTTAAACTAATAATGGGAATTAAGTTATGGTGGGTTTATGTTGAGAAGAATTAGAAAGAAAATTTTATAGATACTTTTATATTTATAGTATATATGTTATTAACATATTTATATAAGGAAGTATAACATGACTGCCTTTGTATAAATTAAGAAAAGCTTCCAACTTTTGAATATATGTTGCTTGCCATCAGAAAACTATAGAAAAAAATAGTGAATTTTGTTAGGAAAACCAGACTCCTATTTTAGAAAATATTAGAAAAATACATTTCTGTCAATTACAAATTGGTACAAATTGAGTACAAATGCAGGTAAATGCTCAGAACCTTTGGTAAGGAATTAGGCAGCACAACAATTTATACTTGATAAATTACCAAGACAGTTCAATACAAGAATATCAGTAAAAAAAAATGTTTCTGGAATAGAAGCAACCATGGTCTTTCCAAGCACTCTAAACTTGTGGCGTTATTTTACCTAGCCAATAAATCATTTACTTTTAAAATTCAGATTTTCATTCTGTTGGCACAGTGGGATTTTACTAGTAAAGGGGGAAAGTGTTGTGTGTGACAGGTATATGTAGCATAGTTATTTCTGTAGCTGAGTGTTACCTGCTTGGTTTCTATGGCACATATCAGCAAGAACAACAGTATTTTCATGTTTTAAGAATAGGTAAACCAGTTAAACCTGGAGGTGTCAAATTCAGACAGAACTTTCTATTTTCTAAACTTCATCTAAGCTATACCAGTACTGAATCCTAGTTAACAACAGACAACAGACTTAACCAAATTGTTCATTTAACATGTATTAACTAATTAGTTACTACTTGAATATCACTTCCTGTGAAAGAATCATGGCATGGCTCTCTTTAGAGATTCTACTGTTGTTGCTGTTTTAATGATTTGCATTGGCTCTATCCAACTAAGGCAATGAAACAAATAGGCATTTACATAGTAATCAAATTAATGATGTTGGCTTTAGATATCCTTACCAAAGGCCTTGAAGAAACTATGATCTGTACTTTCTCTGTATTTTCATCATATATCTACAGACAGTGATGATAAATAAAAGGCAATCAAAATAGGCCTAGCTGCAATCAAATTGAAAAGACAATGCAGCTGTGAGACTGTCACATCACTGGGATGCTTCTATGTCAACAATTGCTATGTTGGCAGAGTCCCGCTGTGATAATGAAGCACTGAGAGAATGCTATATTATGTTTAAGTATCTCTGTCCTCTCTGGATTCCAGAGAAATAGAAACTGTCACATTTGTCATAGCATTCTAGGAATTTTTGTAACTTGACAACAAGCACGCCACGGATGTAAAGCCCGCAGCATGCCCTCCAGTCTGGCCTCTTGTGTAATCTCTGTCAAGCTGGTTGTTTCCTTGAGGCCAATTTATGACATTCTCAGGAACTTTCACAGCTTTGAGCAACAGAGTCAAGCCTTAGACTTTTTCTGCAAATACTCAGCACTTTATGTGAAAGGAGGGCCAGATTAAAAGCCAGCATTCTTGAGGTTCAGGAGTGGCTGTGCAATTGCCATGTATGTCTAGTCAGTCTGTCTAGTCAATCTACTGGCCTGCAGGAAAGTCATTTGTAGGGGGATGTATTCTGATTATTATCTTCAGGTCTTCTGTGCTCCAAAAGGCTTTTGAAAATGCCATTTCTGAGACTGTGAGACTCTGTCCTCCACAGCACACATAGTATATCTTCTATGGTCAAGTCGTTTTATTCCATAACTGTCTTTGGTGTTCATCCCATGGCACTGGTATCTCGAAATTGTTGGAATATCCACAGCAGCTTGGATGAAACTTCACCAGTAGTTTCTCGTGTGCTTTATTCAGGGATGCTGATCCAGCTACATGGTGCCATTCCTCTCACAGTGCCAAGCATCAGCTGCTGTCTGTGACCCTTTCGTGCTTTCAATACCGTTACCACTTGGGAAACTCTTATAACATTACCAAGTTTGTCTGGCAGCGCAAGGTACAACTTCGGCTGCTCTGCAGTAGTATAGCTTTTGTGTGCTGACTCCAAGGAAACACTCCCAAATTTATGACCCTCAGTCATGCTGGTCTCTTCTTAATCACAGCTAATTTCTCAGCTCCAGCTGATCAGCATGACTTTTCCTACCAAAGCAAAACCTTTAGTGGTTCATAATTTAAAATATTACACCAAGAGCTCTGATAGAGTGTTTACTTTACTTTAGTCTCTCTAAAACTGACAAACAAGATCTCCATCATCTGTACTGCTCTTAGCATTATCTTCTACATTCCACAGCAGCTCACTGAGCTCTGAATACTTCATAGCTTTTCTAGCCCAAACTCAAAATGCCACCACGATCTACCAAAAGCCTGTCACAGTAATTGTTCACACCCTGGTAATGATTTCTGTCTTCATTAGAATTACTATTGCTATGACAAAATACTATGACCGATATTAACTTGAGGAGAAAAGACTTTAACATACAACTCTCAGGTCACATTCCATCATGAAGGCAAGTCAGGGCAGGAACTCAAGCAGGAACCTGGAGCCAGGAACTAAAGCAAAAGCCATGAAGGAATACTGGCTCCTGGTTTGTCCCTCTTGGTGTGCTTAACCTGCTTTCTTATACCAGCCAAGGACCACCAGCCCAGGAGTGGTACTGCCTACAATGAGCTGGACATCCCTGCATCAATTAATCAACCATTAATCTAGAAAATACCACATGACTTGCCTACAGGTCAACCATATAGAGGCATATGTTCAATTAAGATTCCTTATTCCCAGATCGATGTCTGGGTTTGTGTCAAGTTCACAAAAATCTGACCAGCGTAACTCCTCAGGTTGTCTCTTAATGCATTTCATATCTGTAGTCACTAGGGAAAGAGTACCTGATACTAAAGATGAAAAAAGCTTGGTATTAATGACTATATGTTGACTGCAATGCCCAATGGGAGTAGCCTTTTGGGCTCACTTCAAGATTGTTGAGAAGAAAAACTCCTGAACGTGGGTGCTTAGATTACACATAGGGAGACACAGCACGATTCCACTGAATGAAGACACAATAGGATAGGTCTCTCTGGTTAAGATGCTGCCAGGTCTTTTTACCTTTATTTTTTTTCCTGGGACGTTTGAAAAATAGAGTGCCATGGAACAGTCAATCTCATGTTTAGCTGAAGTCAACCATGTATAGTTCTAGTGTCAGGGCCATTCACAGTGTGAGGACATTTCCAGATTATCTGGTAGACATTCCTGGTGATGGGGCCTACATCATGGTGTTTTTTAAGTTTCACAAGGAACTTGAATGTGTAGCTCAGAGTGTAACCACTGAGCCAGAGTGTGTGACCCATCACTGGATCAATAGCTTCTGGAAAAATCAGTCTTCACAAGCACTCACTTAAAACTTACAAATAGAGCAAGGTCTGTATGGCCTCTTTTGATCCCTGCCTTATAGAACCCTTATTAACAGGCAGAGATACATGGATGATCCATCAAACCACAACATAAAGCTGTATTTAAAACTAAATCATATAGAACACATTTTATGCCATTATCTAACATTTAACATCATCAGGCATTTGTATTACACTACATTCTGTTAAATTTCATTGTTGTGCCATGCCTCATGCAAGAACCTATGTGTAATTATCTGACATTCTGGATGAGTCCCTCAGGTCTAAAGTTCATGGAAAAAGAATGTTATGTTTTTAAGAGTGTTGATAAATAGTGACAGACTGTCGTTCACAATAGCTTTACCCATTTACTCTAATGCAATTCAAGCCCGAAAGAATATTCCCCACTAGGAGTGCTATTTACAAAATGAAACAAATGAAAGAAACTCTGGCTGCTACATATGTGAGAGCACCGAATAGATAAAAACAGGATATGGATGCATGAGGGAGGATTACTTTGGGGAAGACTCATTCAGGCTCCCATCCCAATCGTACAGTTTTTCGTCCCTGCAAACACCTCTGCAAATGGTAAAGTACAAATTTTTCATATTTTATGATAATAATGGAAATGACAAAATGGAAGACAGGGGATTCATCTGTGTTATTGTTTGGGTCTTACATGTCCCCCCAGACCCACACACCACAGGCTTGTGTTTCTGTTGGAAGACTGTAGAGTTTTTAGGATACGGGGCCTGTTGGGAGGAAGTTAGGCCATTGGAGTTGTACTCTTGAAGTAAATATTAGCATAGCAGTCCCTCTTCTGTTTTCTTTTCTGACTACTATGAGTTAAGCTTCTGTGATGTCCCGTGCTTCTGCCTAGATGGACTACCTCACCACAGACCCAAAAGAGAAGGACCAGAAACCACAAACTCTAATGTAAATCTTTCATCTCAATAAGTTATCTTAAGTAATTTGTTAGAGTGACAGAAAGAGTGCTATGTACCTATCAGTGATATGTTTTGAAAGATAATAAATTTCCCAAAGTCTACCCCCTGAGGCTACTATTGGTGAAGGAATGAAATCTGGTGCATGGTTCGGCATTCAGTGGGATTGCATGTCCTGTATTTCATTTGCCTTCCTGACTGTTGCCATGACTGGTGATGAAGTTTTCCAGAGTTCTCTGATTAGTAGTAGTGTAGATTGAAAAGTGAGAAACACACACGTGATTCTTTGTTTTTTGTTTTAACATGTACTAAAACATCAACAGGAAATAATAGATCTTATTTGGAATGGCTACTGGTCCAGCCTTTTGTGATGCTTTGATTTTTCTAAAGATCAACAGCAGCCAGTTTCCTGCCTGGTTGATCACATTTGATACAAAGTTCGCATTGAACTTTCACATGTTTTGTTGTGTTTTTACAAGGGTGATATTACCTGCAGTTACTGTTGTGAACACTCATCTGAAAACAGAGGAATGTTCCCTCTGTTTTGTTTTCAAACTTGAGTGTTTGTAGTCAAAAGAGAATAAACATGAATACAATGACATCGAAGTAGAAAAAACAAATTCTGGGGAAACACACAGTAGGCTTACTGGGGATACTAGCTAAAGATAGTGTCTTCTAACTTCTGAACAATAAACTATTAATAAAATAATTGACATGGAGAAATCTCCATTTCTGTTCTTCTGAAATATAATTTTTTTTAAAAATAATTTTAAGGAAGCAGTCAGTAAATATACAGTTTCCGTGGTTTCCTAAAATATCTGTGCAAAAGTTCAACTCAGTAATTTTCCTCTTAAATACCACAATCTGCTAAATCAGGGGGGTAGGCAGCAGAAGCCCACAGAACTCACAGCATTTCAACTAGTATTAGAAGTTCAAAAGAAAGGCTTCACACTCCAAGCCCTCCATTCAAATTAGGAATGAATCAGGGCTCTTCAGGACCCCCATTCCGTTTCAATATGTTGATTGAGGTCCTAGATAAAGCAGAAGGACAATAGAAGAAAATGAAAGAGATCCCAATCAGAAAAGAAAAAAAGTCAAATTATCCCAAGTTGCAGATTTTATATTATACATAAGAGATTCCATAAACTTTTCCATAAAACTTTTAGAAGTGATCAATACTTTCAGCAAAATAGCAGTATATAAAATCAACTTCCAAATACTGGTAGCCTTTCTGTGTACCAAAACTGCTAAGAAAAAGCATGGAAACACCCTTATTCATAATATTTAAAACAATAAATCTAGGAATAAGTCTAACCAAGTAGGTAAAAAACCTCTACAACGCAAGCTTTAAATCTCTGAAGAAGACACTGGAAGATGGAAAGACCTCCCATGCTTATGAATTGATAGAAGTAACATGTTGAAAATGACAAAATGTAGTTTACAGATTCAGTGCCATCCCCATGAAAATCCTTATGCCATTCTTCAGAGAAATGGGAAAAAAAATTCCCCAAAGACCCTATACAGCCAAAAGCAATTTTGAGCAAAAAGAACAGTTCCAGGGAGGGAGCTACAGGTGGGACACAAAGTAAATAAACTATAATTAATAATAAATAAAAATTTCAAAAAGAACAGTTCTGTAATGATTTCTGGATACTAAGGAGCCCTGACAATAGAAACGGCATGGCGTTGGCCTCTCTAAATTACAGAACTATGCCGAAGCACATTATTCTTTCCTAAAAATACACAGAGAAAGCAGACACCCAAACCTGCAAGCTTCCCTGTTTTGTGTCTCTTCTATTCTTGCCTCAGTGGAAATGATTTGTATTTCTCTGTAACCTCTACGTTTACTGGTTGTAATTGGACATGTAGAAAACCTGTCTTTGGAACAGGTCAGACTACTGGCAGGCAGGTGACATGCTCAGCAATCCTGTTTTGACACCAGAGTGTACCATTTCTGCCCAGAACCTTCCACAGATGAAGACTGCATACCTACCCCCTCAGCTCCCAGCAGTCCCTGTCTTATATGAGCTGATGCATTTTTGAAATGCTTTCTAAATCTTGCTCTGCAAGGCACCATGCCCCCTACCTGCTGCCTGTTATCAGGTTAGATCTAACTACTTAAACTGTAGCACAATCTGTTTATGGATTTCTTTCTTCTAGACATGGTTCAGCTCCATTACAAATTAAATTTTACTCTATCAGGTGTCATTATCGTTGTCTTGACTTCATCATCCCCATCCTGAGTTCCCACAATTTCTTCCTCTATGCTCCTACAAAACATGGGATTTTTCCCTTTACACACACACACACACACACACACACACACACACGTACACATACACAAACACACACACAGAGCATGATGTTGTAAATCCCACACACTACTGGAAGATGGAAAGACCTCCCATGCTTATGAATTGATAGAAGTAACATGTTGAAAATGACAAAATGTAGTTTACAGATTCAGTGCCATCCCTGAAGCCATAAGCTGATTAACTTATTATCTCAAGTAGATCCATTTTACATGTAATAAGACCACTGAACATGTACCCTCTGAGAATATTTTGAGTGCATAGTAAAAATTATCACAGCCCTCTTTTTGTTTTCTTAGTTGAATGAAGGTAGGTGCTTAGACCACATCAGCAGATCTGTGACAGACACGGCTATGAAGATTTGACAAAAATTCTTCATGTTTAGTGTTTTTCACACTGCATCTCTTTCCCACAACATCTCCTTGCTACTACAAAAAAAAAATAAGCTAAAGGAAATAATTATTATGCAATTTTCATAGGAAATTAAGCTTCTTATTGACTCCACCCCTGCAAGGCATGGTGGGTGGGGCAAGGGGTTACTTAAAATAGTATGGTGCCTGCACTTCCTGTTCTTATTAGCCTGGCATTGTTCACTTAATAAGTGGAAAAAGAGGGAGACTTCTTTTCAGTCAGTTCCAGACCACAGAGAAGGATGTGATCCTTCTGGAGAACAGAAGACAGGGGAGTGTCACAGGTTGGATAGAGAAGTTCTCTGCCATTTTAATAAAGTATAATTTGACCCTGTCATTGATTTTCCTCTTTCCTGGTTTTCCCTCATATTTCAAATGTATTTCTTCACTCAAGGACCAATAGTTGGTTTATAGGCAACCATGCTTATAATGGAGGTATAGCCAAATGGGTAACCATAGACTTGATGTCATCCATTTTACAACCAAGCAGCATGCTCTACTCATGCTTTTGTGGGAAGTCACTGAGCTTAGGGGTGTGTGTGTGTGTGTGTGTGTGTGTGTGTGTGTGTTTGCGCTCTGTGTGCTGTCCTCACTCCCATTTCACTGGGTAAGAAACTGATTTAGAGAGATCAGCTAACCAGCCAAGTAGCATCTCATGTTACCTAACATGGTGATGCTATGTTCCTCCTGGTGATGTTCAATGGGAAGAGTAGGAAGGCAGACAATAACTGTTAATGTAGGGTTTGCAAAGTTCTTTCGTGTGCCTGCTCTGACACTCCCAGCAGATAGCTGCCGGAGATGTCGAGAGCTGTAATTTAGACATGAGTGCTTCCTACAAGTCTCATCTGATAAAGGCTCTATCTTCTGCTGGCAGATGCAATGCTTGAGATGTGATTGGACTATGTGGTCTCTGACTTCATCATTAAAAATGATAAAGTTACCCATTGAAAATTACACAGTTTGATGACGTCATGGGGAGAATGTAGGAGGTGGGGCTGGGGCTGAGGAAGTAGGTCACTGAGAGTGTACATTTGGAAGACAACTTGTCCCTGACTCCTTTGTTTCTCTCTGCTTTCCAGCTACTGTGAGAAAACCAGCTCTGCTCCACTCTGTTTTCTTTACCAGGGACACTATCTCTCATCCCAGTCCTGCAGTGATGAGGTTCATGACTATGGACTAGAACTTCTGAGATTGTGAAAGCAATAGAAACATATTAAATCCATCTTAGGGTCCCCAGGTATGGTCCTGAGTCTTGGAAGTAGGTAGTAGAGCACAGAGCCAGGATTGTGATGCTAGGTGCAGGTATGTGGATTATTACTAGCCAGAAGGTGTCTTTCTCCTTTCAACCAAATGGCCTACACCCCTTGGGTTAGTACCCATATTCTAGGGCAGCCTCTTTCCCAAAGAGAACCCAGAAGGGCCAGAGGTTCCTGCTACACCATTTAAAATCACTTAAGTAAAAGTTCTATTTTGAGACTTTGAGCCTATGTGAATCTAAGTAGCTTGGACTTAAGAGAAGAATCTTTAGAAGGACTTGGTTTTTGCAGATGTCATTACGGAAAGAGTTCCAGTGGTTTCTCCACAGCTTGAGCAACAAGCCCACTCAGAAGCCTGGGTCAAGAACCCAAGTTCATTTGTTGTAGAGTTTTTGTCTCTGCCTCTCCTATCATGTGTGCTAGACTTGTTTGACAAGTCAAGTCTTTAACAACTGTGATCAAGGTTTACTCGTGTATAAACGCAAATCATTCCTAGGATAATTGGTACAATGTTTGTATATTTTTAGTCAATAAATAAAATGGCAGGTTTGTAAGTCATGACTAAAATAATAAAAATAATGAGGAAATTCCAGTGTGATGTTTACAGTATTAATTGGTTAGCTTAGCTTGGCAGGATTGGGGCTCCTTCTGGGACTAAGCTCAAAGTGTATCCATGTTTATTCTTTGAACGACTGTAATTTTTCCTTTCATGTCTTTCATAGAAGATGAAGATTTGATTGAACACTGAAATCATGTATAGGCTTGGAAGTTAATTAGCTACATTAGGCCAAGTTACTTTTATTTTTCAAAATGACTGTTTTATAGGTGAAGAGTCCAAGTACAACCTCTTCAGGAGGTAACTGTCTGGAGGTCTGGCAATCGGAAGAAAGCAGTGCCATTTTCACACTAGGGTGTATGACCTGGCTCTGTTTCAGATTTAAAAAGGATCCTCTCTTTCTCTTGTCAATTAGTAATATGAGAGTTTCCTTTGATAATCTGGTTCATTTGATAATGTGAAAGAATTGGGACATTAGTTCTCTGTATTTAAAAGAGCTTCACTTCCCTTTTTTGCAGTAAGTACAATAGAGCCACTTAGAGTTGCGGTTGAAGTATGCCCGACTCAGTCAAATATCAGTGTCCTGGTTTCAGGTGCAGAACCAGAATGGAATATTCTCCCAGGTGTTCCTCATTGCCATGTTATATCAGCTTTACGCCAGGTGCTAATAAAAGCACTACTCATAACATATAGAAGTACTACATTACTCATATAGAAGTAAATCTCATTAAAACTACATTGTGCAAAGGTGGTAGTTTGTTCCATGTGAGCTTCAACCTGTGGATAAAATTGCCGACTGCTACTCACCCAGTGTTTATATCAAGTTTTAGCAATAACTAAACCATTAAAAAAATCATAATTACCAAGGAATGCCAAACCATTAAATACTGTGAAAATCATTCATTAAAAAATGTTGGAATACTAAAGTATAATTTTCTGAAAATGATTGCATATTACAAGATACAAATTATTTATTATTTTATATATTATAAAACAATAAAGAATTTTCAATAAAGTTGGGATAGGAAATATAGGTTTCTGTCTCAGAAGAAACGGATACAAATTGACATGCCAGTTTTGCAACTCATTTCTTATTTCCGGAGACTTATGTGGGATTTGCCGTTTCCCTACAGTCTTTACCAGTACTAGAATATTATTCATTCTTCTTCTGTCGTGTAGCTTGACATTGTTTAGCCAGTTCCTGTGGAATTTTGATCCCTCCAAGTTTCTATGCAATGCTGGGTGCCCATCCTGCCTATCACCTCTAAATTCATCCCATCTTCTTGTTTGATGCTGTGGTCCTCACTAGGTGTGCTTCCTGTGTCTGCTGGACTTCTGTATCACTTGATCTATTGTGTGTCTCGTGACTTCGTGTTTTCTACATAGGTGAGTCAACAAGGTGTATTTGTTAATAGAATTTTAATGTAGTCTCTTCCTGATTTCAGTCCAATCAGACAGTAGTTTATTCTTTTTACTTATTTCATTCACTTAGTAGTAATTTTCCTGGCATGCTGGATATTTTGGTGCGTGCAGGCTACATTGACACATTTATCGGGTAAGCAACATTGAGTGACAGATCACTACTAATGTTTCTGACTTAGGTCAGACAAAATAAAACAAAACAAAACAAAATAAAACACAAGTAGAAGGTGTGTTCTGGCTAATTTCATGTCATCTTGACACAATGTACAGTCATCAGAAATGGGGGAAGCCACAGTTGACAAAATGCTTCCTTAAGATTCTGGCTCTATGCAAGCCTATGAGGCATTTTCTTAATTAGTGCTTTATGTGGGAGAGAGGGCCCAGCCCATTGTAGGTGATGCCACGCTTAGGCCAGTGTTCCTACATTCTAAAGGAAAGCAGGAAAAGTAAGCCATGATAGGCAAGACAGTAAGCAGTTCCCATCCATGGCCTCTGCATCAGCTTCTTCCTCTAGGTCCCTGCTCTGCTTAAGTTCCTGTCCTGACATCCTAAGATGATGAACAGTGATATGGAAGTACAAGCCAAATAAACCCCTTCCTCCCCAGTTGGCTTTTAGCAATGGTGTTTCATCACAGCAATAAGATCTCTAACAAAGACAAGCTACTAAAATATAATTTGGTAAATGAAGAAGTTCTTATGTGCATATTATGAATAATAACAGACAGATAGCCTGCTCTCTCAGGAGTCCACCAGCACAGCAGTCAGAGATGAATCCTTTGACCTTATGCCAGTACCGTGAAAATGCTGACCATTATACACATTAAAGGAAACATTGTTCCTGAACTAATCAGATGTGACAATACTGCCATATTTGACTCCTGTTTGCCTGTATCCGAATATGATCAAATGCTCGCTCACATAACAGAATATTTTATTTATGCTTCATATTGCAGTCTGATGGGTTTTTATTTTAAAAATCTGTAATTAGGCGAGCAAGCCACACAATCACATTGATCTTGAGGCTTTTATATCCCTGTAATTACCGATACCTGAGTTGCAGGGTTGATTGGTCAACCCGGTTTGTCTGCAGCTCAGTGAACAGTAGCATGGAGAAGGGGGAGGGCAGTTCATACTTTTGACCAGGAAAAATATCAAACTAAAGCAAAGCATCATTTATTGCTAGGTTATTTTTCTTGATGTCTGAAGGACCCAAATTCATGAAGTGCGCATATCAGCATAGAATAGTAACTTGTAATTCACTGTCAGTGTATATTTCCTGTATTGTAAATTCAAGCACTTTTACTTTGTGCCTGTTGGGCTAACTGACAGTTAGCGTGTGATGTGACAATAAAATTCCTAACTCTCAGGCCAGCTTTTGTAGTTTACTTGTCCTTCATTCAGCTCATGAGAGCATTTCTCTCATGGATAGACCAGACCTCTATTATCCTTTAAAAATTAAAATTGATTCTATAATGTTCAAAATATGTCAAAGGCATATAGTTTATTCTGGTCCAGTGAAGTTCTTTAGGTGTGTACAGAATGATAATGCTTTCTCTAGAATTAGCGATAAAGAATTACATCAATCTTACATTTGTTCCACTTCAGGATAACAAGCAATCACACTCCTAATTCATTGTATAATACTGAAACTGTACAAGATCAAACATTACAGCCCAATTACACGCACGGATATGGATGTGAAGTTACTTTACCAAGTATTTGCAAACTGAATCGAACAAAAGTTGGATTTATCTTAGAACATAAGAAAAAATTTAATATTAGGAAATCTACAGATTCAATTTACTGTAATAATAGGCAATGGAGTAGAAAAAGCTCTGAGTATTGGATTTCTATTTTGAAAATCTTTAATAGTCCTCTTATAGGATGTAAAAAATGTAATAAGTTCAACAAATAATCATTATAGAAAAATTCTGAGTCAGTCACAAAAAATCATACTTTCTCTTGTTAAGAACAGGGGCGGTCTCTGACATGAACTCTTGGGCTGGCTCTGTGATCACCTCCACATGAGGGGAGAGCAGCCTTAGCAGTCCACAGAGAAACAATGCAGCCAGTCCTGATGAGACCTGATAGACTAGGGACGGATGGAAGGGGAGGAGGACCTCCCCTATCAATGTACTGTGGGAGGGGCATAGGAGAAGAAAAGGGAGGGAGAGTAGGAATGGGAGAGGGTAGGGAAGGGGGTTACAGCTGGGATACAAAGTGAATAAACTGTAATTAATAAAAATAAAAAAATTTAAAGAACATTTAACAAAAACCTACATCCTATTTTTGATAATAAAATATTAGAAATATTTTCTTTAAAACAAAAAAAAAATAAAAAACAAAACTATCCAATATTGTTGATCTTGTTTAAGAATGCTTTTGAGGTATTGATTAATCCAAAACCACACTCAAAAATAATCAATAGGATTGAAGCTAGTAGCATTGTTCATGTCTGGAATCCTAGAAATCAGGATTCTAAAGCTAAAGAAAAAAGATTGCTGTGGATTTTAGGATTACCCTAGGCTACATAATGAGTTTCAGGACAACCTGGACTCCAAAATGAGTCCCTAGTGCCAAATCAAATGCAGAATCATAAGGCTAAGGCTCTATCATCTCTGTTTTTTGTCTAGAAGCATGTCATGCTTAAATCAATTTCTGTAATTGGCCTGTTGCTGTGGTTCATTAGCTCATATTTACTAGTGATTCATATTCTTTGAGCAATCATCTGTTATTTGGATTAAACCACAAAATTCTATGATAACTCTGCATTACACATCCACTCATGAATAGACCAGTTCAGACAACACTCACAGATTCAGGTTTAGGAGATATTACTGTATTAATTTATAATAATACTCTTGTTCCCTCCCAATACCGCCCTCCCTCCCTAAGTTTTTAGTTTTTATTTGGAATTCTCAGATTACTAATATATGTTAGCATACTTTTATAATTTTTGGTCATTCATGTGCTTTTCTGGAAGTCCATCATGCCTAATGTGCACATTTTTTAAATATTTTTGCTTAAACATGTTTATTTATTTATTTGCAATTCATATGCTTTTTAAAATTTACTTGTGTGACCAATATATCATTTCAATCAGAAACCCTGGTGTTTTGAGCATAGAACTTCATAGTTTTGTCATTGAATTATCAGCCTTTATGGTTAGCATTCTTATTGCCTTAGATTAGACAAATTTTCCTTACTCTGGATTCATAAAGACATCTTTCTTCATAGACCTTGAGATATTTGATTTTTAGTATCTAAGCCTTTAATCCACTTGGAATTGAGTTTTGCTTATAACGTAGCATAAGATCTGTTATCAGTTTTTACACATTACTAAACAATTGGCCCAGAAACACCTGTTCCTTCCACTTACCTGTGATGCCTCCAATATCATAACTGAGTGACAAGTTCATAGGTTTGTCTGGTTCTGTTCCATTATTATATTGTCTGTACCTGCACTAGCACAATGTTTCTTTGATTGATAGGTCATGTTAATTGGGTAGAGTATGTGGCATATCCTTTTAATTTCTTTAGAGTAGTTTGTGGTGATACTTGTCCCTTTCTTTTCAATATATACTTTTTAATTAATTAATTATTATTATTTATAATATATTCACTTTGTATTCTAGTGTAGTCTCCCCCCAGTCCCACCTTCCCTCCCTCTTTCTCCCCAATCCCCCTCCCCTAGTCCACTGACAGGGGAACACTTTTGAATCACATTGTCAGATCCTGGGAAAGTACTCTGCAGATTTTGACTTGATCTTTCTTGATTAGTCTGTGTATTCAGTGACTTCTGTATTTATGCTCTATTGTATGCAATCTTCTTTTTTTTGTGGAGGACAGAGGTTAATTTCCTATGTAGCTAATGTGTGATAGAACAGTTCATTTCTTCCTTTTGAAGCCTCTGTTTTGGTTGAGGTTTGGAGATTTCAGTCCAGTTGATTGATATTTTTAAATTTTAGGCTATAATGAGACCTCATATGTTAGCAGGAGCAAGTAGCCAAACAAAACCAATTGCTTTAGAGAGAGAGAGAGAGAGAGAGAGAGAGAGAGAGAGATATGTCTGGGGTCCAGTCTGAACTTTACAAACATGCCTCCACCAACCAGAAAACCACCTAATATAATAAGCCTTGTTTTTTTTTTTGTTTGTTTGTTTGATTGTTTATTTGTTCAAGTTTCACTTTGTCCCAATAAGCATTAAGCTAAGAGACATGTCTTTACCACATGGACCAAAATATAGCAGACAGAAGCACAGATAGGCAGGTAGGTCAGTGCATTGGATGGATGGATGGATGGATGGATGGATGGATGGATGGATGGACAGATTGTATACTATACATATACAGGTAAACACAATCTCAGAAGACTGGTGAAAAGACAATGAAATCATCATCAAAAATCTTTGGAGAGCATTGACTTCTCTGTGGAGAATGTAGCAAGGTATAGCAAAGATAAATATCAATGAGGATTTTCTACAGAATGTTTTAGTGACAAAAACAAAGAACAGAGAGCCTCTCTAACTCCACACAAACTCTTTCCTTTGCTTTGTTTTGTTGGCTGTTTTCAAACTCTTTTCTCTCAAAATAGATAAATAGATGATAGATAGGTAGATAGATAGATAGATAGATAGATAGATAGATAGATGGATAAATAGATAAATAGATAAATAGATAAATGGAAATGCAGAAAGGAAGCTGTGAGTCTACACTCAACAGCACAATTGCATTCACTGCTCAGAAGGTCCAGTAAGCTGTATGATATTTTACTTTCTGTAAAGATAGAAAAATCAGAGCTAAGAAAGTGTAATTATCTGCACAGTATCTCACAGGTTTGAAATAATGGAGCTAAGGCTGTCCTTTAAGATAATATATATATATATATATATATATATATTTTTTTTTCTCTAAGAGGAAAAATTCTACTTAGCTTTTATCAAGAAACTAAACAGTGTAAGATGACCTACAATGTAAGCAGATGTAAAAATTCATCACCTTTTGATAATAAGAGACAGGAAATTTGTACATTTGTTTTAAAACAGGCTTTCAAATAATCCCCATAGTCATGACCATAGATGCTGCATTTCTTCATTAGGTGAACCTGCATTCAGAATATTTTCATTTTCAGTTTCAAGACACTTTTATGTAAGTTATTATATAACTTAAATTCAGATGAGAATTTGAACAAACAATAGGTATTAATTCCATAATTTTAAGACACTACAGTCTTGTGAAAACAAGTATTCTTATTCAATGCTCCAAGTCCTGCCTTGGCTTGTTGAAGAGCTCTTGGAGTTGTGGAAAAATGGTCTCACTTCTAAGACACAAGATCAGGCTTCCAAACACCCCACACTCAAAGACACATTAGTCTTTGGTGACAGCAAAGTTTGAAAACCTGCATCAAATTCTAGAAATAATCATTCTTTTTCTTTTTAGACAGACAGGATTTTATTCTGGTATGAGCTTTGCAAAGTAGAAGAGTTGTGAACTCCTTGTTAGAATCTGGTATTCTCTGAGCTTTTTAAGTACTCAAGAATTTTCATCTTCTTTTTTGTGGTATTTTTTAATTATTTTTTTATTTTTTTACATTAATTACATTTTATTCACATTGTATCCCAGCTGTTACCGCCTCCTTCATTCCCTACCAATCCTACCCTTCCTCCCTCATCTCCTCCCATGCCCGTCTCCAAGTCCACTGATAGGGGAGGTCCTCCTCCATTCCATCTGACCCTAGCTTATTGGTTCTCATCAGGACTGGCTGCAATGTCATCCTCTGTGGCCTAGCAAGGCTGCTTCTCCCTCCCAGGGGGGTAGGGATTAAAGAGCCAGCCACTGAATTCATGTCAGAAACAGTTCCTTTTCCCCTTACTAGGGAACCCAGTTGGAGACTGAGCTGTCATAGGCTACATCTGAGCAGGGGATCTAGGTTATAGCTATGAATGGACCTTGGTCTTTGGTTGGAGTATCAGTCTCAGAAAAGACCCTTGTGCCCAGATATGTTGGTTCTGTTGCTCTCCTTATGGAGCTCCTGTCCTCTCCAGGCCATACTAACTCCCCCTTCTTTCACATGATTCCCTGCACTCTGCCCAAAGTTTGGTTATGAATCTCAGCATCTGCTTTGATACACTGCAAGATAGAGTCTTTCAGAGGCCTTCTGTGGTAGGCTCCTGTCCTGTATCTTGTTTTCTCCTTCTTCCAATGTCCATCCCATTTGACTTTCTAAGTGAGGATTGATCATCTTACCCAGGGTCCTCCTTTTTGTTTAGCTTCTTTAGGTGTACAGATTTTATTATGTTTACCCTAAAGCAACTAGGTGAAATAGTGTCTGGTACCTGTCAAGCCCACTGTAGTTTTGCTGTGTTCTAACAAACTAAATGCTAGTTGATTTACTCATGGTCCTGCCATGGGCCTTTGTCCCTTTTCCATTCACAATCTGTTCTTCTCATTTCACTCTGAATGTCTGTAGTTCATGCTGAGCAGCACATCCTTGGCTGAGACTTGAATTGCACAGCTCCCCTGTAGCTGAGGTCAACAGGGAGTCTGGTCAGCTGAAGTAGAGTGGGTCTCACTGGTTTTAATTTTTCAAGCTGTCTCAAAACTGATCTGTCCAGCAAAAGGCTCAGATAAATCAAAATATCTGTTATTTTGGCTGCACTCTGGAGAGGATGTGTGTGTTTGCATAATAAATCAGTAAAACATCTGAACTCTAGCTTGCAAACTTGTATGCCCTCAGAGCTCATCAAGTACTGAATCCCTCTAGAGCGCATTTCCCTTCAAGAAGCCAAGTCAGACCTGTAAACTAGTCAATGGATTTACATTCCTGATAAATAACTTCCCTTGAATGACAAGGGCATAACAAATAAAAATAACTTCTTAGTCTTGTTTTGGGGAGCTTTAAGGAAAAGTGAAAATTACAACATCCCTCTACTGTTGTTTATCTACACATTTTCACACGTCCATACTCCTAAAATTATCTAGGATTTCATTTTTATTGAATTTTTTTAGGAAACAATTTTCATTTTAAGATTTATGTATGTGTATGTACAAGTGCATGCGTGCATGTGTGTGCATGTGTTTTCTGGATGGAGGATGTTCACATGTATGTACATGTGATACATGTGTGTATATATGTGCATGCATGTAGAAGTCAGAAGAGGGTGGCATCTACTCTTGTTGATCAGTCTTTCCCTCCTTTGAGGCAATGTTTCTTCCTAAAATGTTGGCTTGCTCCCTAGCCAGCAATCCTCCTGTCTCTGCTCCTTGGGAGCTAGAGTTATAGGTGTTTGGGCGTATACCCAAATTCTCTGTGCATGTTGTTATCTATTTGGACACTGAGAAACACCTGTTCTTAACTACAGAGCCATCTCTCTGGCCCTGTTAATTATTTTCAGTGTGCATAGTGACAATTTCCATAAAAGTAATCTATCTGTCTCGCTCCACCTTATTCTCCCCAGTTTCTTTGTTTCCTCCAACTCCTTTCTTCTTCCCTACATGTGTATACATACACTGGAGAAAGTGGTGTGTGTGGTGTGTGTGTGTGTGTGTGTGTGTGTGTGAGTGTGTGTTTGTGTCAGTGAAGGATATTTGTTTTTCGGAATATGTATTTATTCACTTGTTTAATGTGATGATTTCCAGTTGCAACCATTTTCCATTAAATAATATTTTATTCTTCTTCCTAGATGAATGTAAGATATAGCCATGTTTTAATAATGTACTGGTATGCCACACATTCTTTATCTATTTGCCTGTTGATGACCCCTAGCATTAACCCTCAGTCCTGTGGCTCAGGAAATCAGGCTTGATATGTAGCACCACTTAAAGAGCAAGATACTAATTACAGAAGCAACCACAACTAACTGAGACTCACGATAAAAATGCAGCAATATCCAGCTTAAAATAGTTGCCTCTTCGAGTTTTGTAATGGCGGATAGGCATAAAGAGACAAGGATAATACACTGTGTGAGAGGTATTAGATATAAAGGGTAGGAATGTAAAGAAAAGAAGCAAGTAAGACTGTTGATTAGTGCTAAGCAACAGGAAAAATAGAAGTAAAAATAAACAGACAGTGGGATAATGAAGATGAATGGAAGAGTGAGCTCTAGGTAAAAGCAGAATGAAAAGTATAAGAAATGACACTGACAAAAATAAACAAACACACAAAAAATGATTTTTTTTTTTCAGCACAACCCTATTGCTTAGGGCTTTTGTCCTAGCTCTGTTCACTGTTGTAAGTATAACCACCGTCGAAAGAACGGTGTCAAGATTCCCTTAGCTATGACCCATAGACACACAGCTTTGCTATGCATGATACACTGTTAATATTTTTCTACTCTATTCCAGTCATTTAGATCTCATAAAAAGACTGGCCACTACATACTAAATTAATTTTTAACTTGTAAATAAGTCACAGCTCATACTCTGAAAAGAATATTCTGTAATGAGGGTATTTACATGAAACTGTTGGCAATTTGACATTTGCTGATGTACTACAGAAATCTGGGGTCACAGAATCAAAATAAATTAATATTGCTTTTGATCATACAACTTTACTAATTATCTTCATAACTATTACAGAAATCCATGTGCATTTCGTGCATTTATCTATCCCTTATTTCTGTGTCCTCAGAACAAGAGATTCTGCGAGGCAGAGCTTTGTCTCACTTGTAGCACAAAGCCTTTGGAAACTTTTGGCTAAATGAAACTATCATTACATGTGTATGTAGCAGGAAGGTTTGTTCACCAAAGGCATTTTGATTCTACCAATTTTATTCAGCTGATTTCAGCTATTTTAAAGGAAGGTGATGTTTCAAAGGGCAGAGTAATGACATTTGTGGCCCAGAAAAGTCAGGAACAGAGACATCTTTGGGGATCAGTCAGTGGGTACACGAAGATATGAATCTTCAGGTAACACCATAGCTTGAACCTGTATCTTATAGTCTCTCTTGTCCATGCAAGGCTGCATATAGTGGGAAGGCATGGCTAGCTCCTCTAAGATACTATATGACACTGTGACCACAGGTACAGACAGGAAGTCAGACAAATGGCTGTCCATCATGTGTAGGCTTTTATTCGTGTTGTTCTTCTAGGAGTTAACAGCTGGAATATGATGTTGGCTAAGTACCACAGGTTGTACTGAATAGGGTTCTCAGCTCTTTGAACTTCCAAATCACAGCCACCCAAGAGATCTCCACAGAGGTCTTCTCATGTTCTCTGCTTTTGTATTATCATTATTATTATTATTATTATTATTATTAATGGTGTTAATCCACATACTCTAAAAGCATTTAAAAATGGAAAGATTTTGTATTCAGTATGGGGCACTGTGGACATTGATAAAATAAAAATGAGATATTGAATTCCCCCGCTTTTTATAGTCTAACTCAGAGCAAGGAGATAGACACTAGAAATATGTAATGGAAGTATAGCATTGTATTAAACTTTGTAACAGCTTATAATCACATCTTTATTCTGTGTTTCCAGAAATACACTTTGGTGTCCGAATGAACTTCTAGAAAATAGCTGAAATTCCGCTAAAATCTTTGCACTGGTGACAGTAAAATATTTGACTTTTACTGCAAATGTCTTTATACTATTGATGGAGCTATTAAGTAGGCCAACTTATGGGTACAGAGAGAGTGTGCTCAGGGCAAGGCCAAACCTCCATCAATGGCACAGGTACAGACACTGTTACCTTTATCTGGAGGACATGGATTTCTGGCTCCCAGGGTTGATAGTTGGATTGTGGACCCAGTAAAGTTAGGCTACTTGATCTTCCTCCACATTTTACCTCTGATGCAGAGTATACACACACACACACACACACACACACACACACACACACACACAGACCCCCACAAACACAAACCTACACACTTATTCCTGTAGAGAACGCTAAAAGACAAAATTCAGAAAAGTAATTCTTTAAGTGCACTTAATCGTATTTAGTCAGGCTATAAGAACATTACGTTCCTGAAGTTTTATAAGTTTACACATTTGTTCCTTCTGGTTTTCTTTTTTTCACCCATCTCTTCCTCCCTCCCTATTCATCTTCTATTCATCCCTATTTCTTCTTCTGGGAAGTTTTTCTTATCCTGTGCTGAGTAAGTCTATCTCTTCTTCTCATAATAGTCTTCCTTTGTTCAGACATGGTGACTTTCTGCCACATCAAATGAACTCCAGTTTACCAAGTAATGGATTTTATATAGACACTCCTCAAATAAAGGCTATCAAAATTATGGTTGAATTATGATAGAAATTTTACTTATTATCAGTTTGAAAATGTATAAGCTGAAATACTGGGGTAGAAATTTAAGTGGAATGTGTTTCTAAACAGCGTAGAAGATACCCAGTGGTTTTATTATAGGTTTTTGTTGGCTCTCAACATTTGCTTTTATTTTTAACTGTCCAAAGTTGACCTGGATTATAAAATCTCTTAGAAATACCCTGGATATATTCTACACTATATCCAGCTACATTTTCATGAGAATTTATTTATTTTTCATTGTGAGAGGACATAAATATGAGGGAAACACCAGCTTACATGAATTTAACAAGTTTCGCTTGTGAGGTGCACAGTATTCATGAAGACAGGATAAAACATATAAAACCTTTTAAACTTATTTGACTACACATTCTCTCTCTCTCTGTGTTTGTTTTTACAAAGAATATTTGGCAAATGTTCTGTTAAATGCCACTTCATCCACTTTTGCAAAAAAAAAAAACAACATTATTTCAAATGGTAACATTTACATGTTTTCAAAACTACAAAGGAAGTGTAAATTTAGTTGAGGAACAATAAAGGAACTTTTCAGATGGTGGTTTATTACCAATAACAGTATCAGGACTGATGCCAGGCTTTGATGTAAAGTGTTACGTTAGTGAGTTAAAATAAGTGTAATGTTCATTATTATGTTATATTACATTATGTAAAATAAAGCTCACTTCATCTTTTTCCTCTGTCTTTATTGTTGTACATTTCTGAGCCTATTTTTGGTCTGTTCCCGTATCTGTCTTTTTTAGTACTTGCGCAGCACTGAGTTTTACCATGCAACTTAAATTCCAGAGCCCACAGCTGCAGTGGATGTTTTCTAATTTCCTCACTTGGTTATTCTAACTTCGGCAAGGTGCACAGTTTACAGAGGTAATGCCGAAGTCACTTAGAAATAGCGCGTGCGGTGTCGCACAGTCGTCGTCATATTAGAAACTGTGCCTCAGGAGGTCTACAGTGCAGAACGGGCCAAGTGCTATCTCTGCCTCTCAGTCATCTGTACTGCATACCACCTCGTGGGAGGATGGTTGCTACCATCTACCCCAGCATGGGGTGCTTGGTAGCAAACAGGCACACTGATGGTATTCTACTCAAGGCAAAGCCTGTGGAGCTTATGCGGAGACAGGTAGCCGGTTTAGCAATGACCTATCTTGCTTCTCTTCCTCTTTTCGTATTAGTTGTTAAGTCTTCAAGGGGAAAGCCGAACTCTGCAGGAAACCACAACACCTTTAGCAAATGCCCAGGTTTCCGTGAGCGCATGAAGCTTGTCACACACAGTCACTCATTTTGATTAAGTGGTACTGTGCCACATGCATATAGCTGACAAGAATTTTCTAGAGGTCCCAACCAATAAGTGAAACTAGACTATCCAATCAAATGCATTCTTGTACATACACCTCATGCATTTCAGTTTGTTTGCTTTTTAAGAGATAGACGTCCATTTGACAGGAGACATTGTGTGACTCGGATTGCCAAGAAAAGAGAAAGGAAAGTCTTACTTAGGACCCATGCCTCCCCACGACCAGACACCTCGGTCATCCACTGTAGCCACTTTGCTTCCGGAAGCAACTGTGGTTTACTCAAATGCTCAGGACAAAGGAATAGATGGGTCAGCCTCCTTGAATATAGATCCAGACAGCCCAAAGCCTGAAAAATGGAAGTCTGTAATATCTTTATAAACGAAGATTAATGAACAGAATTTTCTGAGATTCCTGAAAACACAAAGGGGTCAAAAAACTGTGGTTTGATGAACTTTAAAATGAAGGAAAGAACACAAAGTAGGGGCTTTTGTTTTTTTATATATAAGAGGGAATATACGTGCACAATGAACATAAAAATTAGACTGAAGCAGATGGTCTGCTAGGTGTGAATTTGAAAGAATGATAAAGGAAGACTTTCCTGCAGCCTGTGACATGGGGGATGATTGTGTCCGAACAAAAATAAAGCTCTTTTATTTCTCATAAGGAGACCAGCCGGAAACATTAAGGATGCATTTTTTTGAGTGTAAAATCTCTCTCATTTTTTTTAAAGCTTCACTCTAGACTCCTGCCATTTCCCAATGTCCAATAAATCACCTAGTAACCTGTCCTACTTTCTAAATATCTCGCAATTCTGATTTTTTTTCTGTCTCCACTGCTGCTACATTAGGTCGAGCCCACATGAGTTGCCTTCCAGCACATCCTGCTCTCCCACTTCCTGTCCGTAGCTCTTGTCTGGGAGACAGAGTGATTTTCTAAAACATGAATCCGATCCCATCATTGTGATGCTCACGATCTGGCTGTCTCTCTCTCTCTCTCTCTCTCTCTCTCTCTCTCTCTCTCTCTCTAAAAGTGTGAGGCATGAACCAGAACAAGGCATGCAAAGATATATATTACCCTGTTCCTTCTTTCTGTCCGCTTCCTAAACTATGGCTCACATCCATTGTCACTTTATCTTTGGGAAGTCTTAGATTATTGTCTGAAGCGTCAAGAAGCCCTCATGAAACAGCCAGCGCCATGTGCCCTCCAGAATGTAATGGGCTAGGGCACTCCATGTGATGTTCTTATGACATCTCAGATGCCACAACTCTCTGCTCTTGTTTCTTCCCTAGCCCATGAGTAGCTCAGCTATTCGGCAGCATCAACATCCATTGATAATATCATTACACACTAAGTATTTAATAACAACACTTCCTGCTACATACATGCTTGAAACACTTCACTTATCTATCTCACAGATATGATTTCCACAACATGCTTTATTCAGTCATGAAGAGCCAACACGAGCACACGATAAAAGGGGGTGCATGGTGAAAATGCTCATTCCTTCCCTGGGTAAAGAAGTGGAGACTTCACCCAACCTGAGGAGCAAATCAGTGAACCCACCAAATGCACTGAAGTTTAAACCTACACTCAGTCCACTTCTGACCAGGGCTGATCAATGTCACCTCCTTAGTCCTGAGCTTATAAGCCCCCAAAAGGTCCTAGGAGAGTTGAGTAACTCATACAAGGGATGGTTTGGTGGCACTTCTGCAGAAGTAGCCTGGGACCCTGCAGAGACAGGGCATTTGCCACAGCACCTCCAGTGAAATTCACCTCAGGCAGCAGCTTCTCCCAACCTGCACAGACACTGCCTGGGGTGCAGCCCAGGAGCCTTCTGTAGAGGCTGCTCCTCATTGGTTCTGTGGGTGATATGATGCCATCACTGTTAAAATCAGATATACCTGTGAAAAGTGAGGTAGTCAGAGACAACAGGTAAATGTGGCTCAGATATGGTAGATCTCCTGACACCTTAACTATGTAGAATATTCTGTAAGTATTAGATATCCAAAGGAATGATTTTTTTAGAAATAAATTGTCTATTATCGAAAAGGATGAACCTATAGGAACTGGTAACTGTTAAAAGAAGATCAAGTTTAGACATGGTACCATTTGAGATTCTCTTTTATTTAATGTGTATTACTGACATATTAAAAGTTTGCATCTTCTCAAAAGCTGAAAGCACACATGTGAAATAGACATGAAATAATTAAATGTAATAGGTAAAAGTCTCAGGAAAAAAGCATTATGCAACGTTATATGTTGCAATTTGATTGAAAAATTACTTCACAAATATAAAACCTACAGAATTTAATAAAGCTTCTGCCATGGTCTGCAGAATGAGGAGAGCAGCCTCGTCACGTTGAATATCAAAAATCTATTTTTTCTTTTCTTAATTTTTATTTTTATTAATTACAGTTTATTCACTTTGTATCTCAGATGTAGCCCCCTCCCCATTCCTTCTCAATCCCACCCTCCCTCTTCTTCTCCTATGTCCCTCCCCCAGTGGAGTGACAAGGGAGTTCCTCTTCCCCTTCCATCTGAACATAGCTTATCAGGTCTCTTCAGGACAGGATGCAATGTCCTCCTCTGTGGCTTAGCAAGGCTGCTCCTCCCTCAGGTGGAGGTGATCAAAGAGCCAGCCCATGTTCACCACACCATCAATTAAACTAACTGTTTTCTTTATGTGCTTCTCTTGTACATATGCATATTTATTTGTGTATGTTTATGCATGATACACAGCATTGCATGAGCACACATATATATCAAATGCAAGCATATATACATCAACCATAGAAGGTGTGTATGTGTATTATTTCTAATTCTTTATTTAAACTGGAAAATTACAAGAAAAGCCCTGTATTGGCTGCTTTTTCTGTTGCTGTAATAAAATATTTGGCAAGCTGCTTACAGGGTGCTTATTTTGTTTGTGCTCCCATTGATAGAGTACCTTCCATGATGGTGGGAGGTCCTGTCAGGAACTTGAAGAAGCACCTGGTCATATTGTATCTTCATCCCCAAATCAGGCTTTGCCTGTGTTGTGTAAGTCCCAGTCTTCTGGGGCAGCTGGATTTAGGAGCACCGAGCCATTCACCTCCTGTACTTGGCAACCCTGCTCTTGCTCCAGTAGGGAGTGGGGAATGCTCACACACAACTCATGCTCTCCTTTCAATAAAATCCATGACCCTGTGACCGAGAATGCTGCTGCCCACAGCTGACCAGTCTTTCTACCTCAAGACAATCTCTCACAGAACTCCCAAAGGCCGGACCCTCAGGTGACTTTACATCTCCACAATGTAGCAATGGTGCTTAACCATCGCAGCTGGCAAACAGCCCAAACAATTGGCCTCTTCCTTCCTTCCTTCCTTCCTTCCTTCCTTCCTTCCTTCCTTCCTTCCTTCCTTCCTTCCTTTTTCTTTCTTTCTTTCTTTCTTTCTTTCTTTCTTTCTTTCTTTCTTTCTTTCTTTCCTTTCTTTCTTTTCTTTCTTTCTTTTTCTTTCTACCATAGTACTATTTTATTTATTTATTTATTTATTATTTTTTTAATTTTCTTTTTCCTTATTTATTTATTACAATGTATTAACTTTGTATCCCAGTTGTAGACCCTTCCCTTGTCTCCTCCCAGTCCCACTCTTCCTTCCTCATCTCCTTCCATGCCCCTCCCCTAGTCCACTGATACAGGAGGACCTCCTCCCCTTCCATCTGACCATAGCCTATCAGGCCTCATCAGGATTGGCTGCATTGTCTTCCTCTGTGGCCAGATAAGGCTGTACTCCCCAGCAGGGAGGTGATCAGAGAGCTGGTCAGTGACTGACTTCACGTCAAAGAAAGTCCCTATTCCCCTTACGAGGGAACCCATTTGGACACTGAGTTGCCATGGGCTACATCTGAGCAGGAGTTCTAAGTCCTCTCCATGTATGGTCCTTGGTTGGAGTATCAGTCTCTGCAAAGACCCCTGGGCCCAGATACTTTGGTTCTGTTGGTCTCCTTGTAGAGCTCCTGTCCTCTCCAAGTCTTTCTATCTTCTGCTTCTTTCATAAGATTCCCTTCATTCTGCCCAAAGTTTGGCTATTAGTCTGCTTCGGTGCCCTGCTCAGTTAACAGTGAAAATGGCCATCCTGCCAAGAGCAATCTACAGATTCAATGCAATTCCCATCAAAATACCAACAAAATTCTTTACAGAACTTGAAAGAACAATTCTCAATTTCATATGGAAAAAGAAAAAACTCAGAATGGCTAAAACAGTCCTGTACAGTAACAGACCATCTGCAGGTATCTCCATCCCTGATCTCAAGCTGCACTACAGAGCAAGAGTAATAATAGCTGCATGGTACTGGCATAGAAACAGAATGGTGGATCAATGGAATAAAATAGAAGACCCAGAAATAAACCCACACACCTACAGACACTTGATTTTTGACAAAGATCCCAAAATCATACAATGGAAAAAAGATAGCATCTTCAACAAATGGTGCTGGTCTAACTGGATATCTACATGTTGAAAAATACAGTAGATCCATATTTATGACCCCTGCACAAAATTGAAATCCAGTGGAGCAAAAATCTCAACATAAAACCAGATACACTAAACCTGTTAGAAGAAAAAGTGGAGAAGAGTCTTGAACTCATAATTGGCCTTTTTTACACCCACGTAATGTTGGCTTAAAGAAAAACTATTGCACCTGTCAGCAATTTCTGTTTCTCACTATTCTGAAGAACTTACAACAGTTCTGCATTTTTCAGAGGAGCTGGGCAGCAACTTCTGTCCCCAGTTGTACTCCTGTCTCTTTTCTCCACTGTCCTCTTTGTGTGTGTTGGGGGGAGGGAGATAGGATTCTTTTGTGAAGCCCTGGCTGTCCCGAACTAGATCGGTAGAGCAGGCTGGCTTCAATTTCACAGAGATGCTTTTGCTTCTTTTTCCCAAGTGCTGGGATTAAAGGCTTGCACCACCACAGCTGAGTTCATTCTCTTCTTCTTTCGGTTCACACTGTCTGATCTTACCTAGGAGCATTGATCAGAGTTGAGACAAAGTCAACAAGATGTGGAAAGTAAATGCTAATGGTTAACTGTCCCTTTTATTATGTACGACAGCCTTCTGTCAGAAATGTATCACAGGCAAATGGACTTAAAGCAAGGGCCACTGGAATCTATTTACACAGATCATGTAGGCTCAGGCTGGGAACCTGGCCATGCACATATGACAGAAAATGTCCTTTCGGTGTGTCACACATCTTGTGTTTCTCTTTGAAGATAACTTGTACTATCTATAGGAGCTTAGTCTTGCATTGTGGACTCCATTTGGGTTTTTTCACTTACGTAGCTACTCAACTGTAGCCATTTGAAAATGGCTCAAAACAAGTACAGGCATACCCAAATTAATCTATTTTTCAATTTTGACAGGCTTTGCCCATCCCTGTGTAAACTACCCTTTGGGCAGCTGGGAATAGGACAGCTAAGTCGTTTGCCTGTTTTCCTTGGCACCTATTCTTATTTCAGACAGTGCTAGCTTCCTGCTGATTCATTCCTTCTACTTCACATAGCTTGTGTTGCACTGGTGTCCTAAGCAGGCTTCATGGCTCCATTTTCTTCCAACTGAAGTTGCTAGTATCCACTAAAGCGCAATTAATTTTACCAAATTACTTCTCTGCTCGTGTTAATCCCTGATTTAAAAATCTCCAGTGCCTTGTTATGGCTTAAGGCAGTGGCTTCCCAGAGTTGCGGATATGACCGAGCAATAAATAAAGCAGAAGAAAGATCAAAACTTGAAAACAATTAAATCACTTATTATTCATATGAAAATAAATAATGTAGATTTATTTCAAATTGGCATCTAAAAAAATAACAGCCATTTTGCACTTAAGAAAAGACAGTATAAACCTAAAATGTATGAATGGAACCCTCAGAATAGAACACAGTCTGAAACAATGAAACAATAATAATCAGTATAAACTACCTTTTATGGAAAGCTTAAATATTGGTCACAATTATCTCCATGCTCCTCAGACTAACACCCCAGACGATTTCCTGCTGAGCCTCTGGCTAGGGAGAGAAGGCAGCCGCAGTAAACTTTCACAGCACTGTCTCTCCTGCCACTTAGCCTGTCATTCCCACCATGTCTGAGCTCTGGGGACTTTGCTTCAGAAACAAACTGCATGTTGCCTGTCCTCTTTAGGAGGTCCTCGCCGTACAATGACTAGGCGGAAACTGATAAGGAGGCTCTTCCCGGTGTTTTTAATTGATTGACTTGCTTGATGACGGTAGCTATTATTCATTTAACTCTGGCTTTCTGTTTCATAAACTCAAATTAAAATGCTGAGGATTAAAGGCAGGCTTTTTGCCATTGGAGCATGAAGGATAAATCAAAGGATGCAGCCAAAATCTTTTTATTCACTCCTGGTTTGCTTGACCTCTGCAGAGAGTAAAGTGGGGCAGGGTAAAAAAAAAAAAGCTTGCTTCACACTCAACAGTTTGAAGTATGCTGGGAAACATGAGGGAATATTTGCCCTTAGGCTTTAGTTAGCGGCAAGAGAAATGCTGGTTAAATTACACTACAGGTTTTGATCCCATTGGTCATGTGGTTATTCAGCACAAACTATGCCTATCCTTCTTGCCCCAAAGTAGAGTTCAAATTGATGCAGTCAAGACAGAAGAGTATAAGGATAATCATCTGATCATAAGAGTTTATTTTGTTTCTTGGTTTGTTTTGGCAATGGAATTCATCAAGATTGGGGTTCCTCCCCTTGGAGGATGGATGCAATCTGAGTCTGAGTTGGAGTCTTTGAATGTCATCCTGAAAAAGCAAAATGAAAACAATCATAGAGAAACACAAATACAGGTTTTAGCTTACCTTCAGACTGTTACTTACAAACCCTCCCCAATTCCTCACTTTGAAAGACTCCACTCTATATGTGTGACAAGGAAAGATGAGAGAGCTGGTATACTACACTGCAATGTATTCACATCCATTTCCCCCTACCTGACAGCCAATTGCTATCTCAGAAATACTCCATCATAACTCAAGAGTTTCCCAAATACTTGTTTGATATTGACATCACTATTAAACTGACAGATGATCTCATGAAAGGAAGCCTTGGTCATTTCCCATTTTACATCTCTCTGACAAGTCATTTCTGGTTCAAAATAGAATTCTTTCTCAGTGTTTCCACTCTGACCACAACTCACACCTTGCCTCTCCAATGTCATTTGCTAGTATACCGCGTATCCAAATCCCCTGGCTTTTGTGGCCAACTTGAGGGTCTTCTGGGTGGTTCTAGCAAATATGAAAGCGGAATTCTCACTTTAGGGGTGGGCAGGCAACTTGCTGGCCATTAGTGATGCTTGACTAAGCGCCAGGAAGAAGCCATTAGCTGGTGCATTGCTGGGAAGAAGCCATTAGCACCCAGCTGCCAGGCAGGGTTTGGAATGTGAAGCACTCCATATACTCACAAACTAGAAATGGTGCTTCTCTCAGGGCGCTTGCTGGTGGCTTGGGAAGCATGAAAGATGAATTGTCCTCCATGCTCACTGTGATGCTTTCATTCCCAAGACATGGAAAATGTGAAAGAAAAAGAGGAATGTTATTTTTTCCCAGGCATTTCATTTACATGGGGTTGCACAGGAAGCATACAGATTTTTTTTTAAATTGTTGTGAACATATAGAGAGAATCAATTTCCTTGTATGTACATAATATGTTCAGCCCTATAAAAAGATTTTTGTTAAGTCCAAACCCAAACAATAAAAAACTACGGGGAGCAAATAAAAATGAAAATAACAATAATTCAAATCGTGGCATGATAACTCCACCCATATTCAGGAGATGTCAGGTTTTGCCCTCTAGGTCTGTGCTCTCACTTTCTCAGGCACTTCTAATGAGATGAGGAATGCCTGGCTTGTGTGCATTCTCTGCCTGCTGGACCTTCCTTCTCTGTATTCCACACATCTTGGTCTCCTTTGTGCCCTCTCTCTCTCTCTCTCTCCTGGTTCTGTGTAATATCTGATCACTTACTGCCTTCACTGTGCTCTCACCCTTTTCAAGCTGTAGCTATCAGCCTCTGCTGCCCACTTGATAGGCAGTAGGAATATTGCACGGGTGTCAACGGAGGAGGGCAAAAGAAGTAGGTACTTAGTATGTATTTAGAGAGTGTTATAGTCTATGTTCCCACGCAGGAAAGTGACTGTAAATTCAATGTGCTCATTTGAAAATGATAGTTCACTGTAAGGGCACAGAAGTGCTTGGCAGAAATTCCGAAGGTGCAGCACCTAGCACCAGAAAAGGCAAGAAGCAGAATATGTTTATTGATCTCTGAAGCAGTAGTTTTACAGTATCACACTAGTCTTCTACCAGGAGGAGAATTTGTTTATATTTTTTCTTTTCCTGATTGCTGTCAGCTTAGTTTTTACTCCTATTCAGGACGAGAATAGGGCCCATTACCAGGCTTAGGAGAGTTAGTGTAATTCTGTGAGTTCTCTTCAGTTCCGTAGTTCATCTTTGGTCTAATCAACCATGTATAAGATGTGAGTGGCCTCAAGTGTGCAAGCATTCCACAGGCTTGAGATGGAAGAGGCTTCTCTGAGCAGGTGTAGGCAACCTACACAGGTAGAATATATACAATTATGTCTAAGAGCCACGATCTTGCTACAATGCTGTGTATCGGGTTCTCTAATCTCAGAGTGCATTTGGGGAGGGCGTATGAAAGAATGTGCCATGCATGCAGATACCTGAACTATGGCTGTAAGAGAAACTTACAAAACTATGAAACCAAGCATTTATTTTATTTCTTTTATCCAACCCAAACACCCTGCTTTAATATTGCACCAGGAAAATGCAACAAGCATATACTTGTTTCAAGCATTCTGCATACAATGGGCTTATGAAAATGCATCAAAAAGAGGTAGCATTTTGCAGGGTGTAAGTATTACATTTGTGGGCTTACAGTTGAAATACAAACAAACATCAGATAAGAAAACGTGTTCCAAGTGGGAAATCTTGAAACCTCATGTGTCAGCCAGAAGAAGCATGGGGGTGATTATCATAGTCAATTTCATTATCAATCCCCAGTAGTCCAAATTAATTAGTGGCACACTGGACTTAGGATATTGTGGTCAAGATTGCTATTAGGAAAATGTAATTCTGTGGACCAGAGAGGGAAGCCTTCATTTCCCACACACACAGCTTTCAGTTTCACGCTGGAGTAACTTTAACAGCTAGGGCCTGTATAGACCTAGACGTGCTGGGGTCCCAGATATGCTGGGGTCTAACGAGTCCATCCAGCTTTCTACTTTGCCCCCCAGCCTTCTTGGCCCAGGGTTGGGATCTTCTTTGAAACTGTGTTGCCTCTAATATATCCAAAACACTGAAAAGTCTGTTTTATTTTCTTTTTGAAAAAGAAAACTTGTTTTCTATTCTTATCAGCATGGAGTAATCTTGAAAGTACTTCACAATTAAAGATGAACATGAATGTTGACTTAAAATGAGGAATAAAACAGAAGTTGCAGTGTTTTCTAGGTCGCTGCAGATTGAGTATACATTTAGGAGCCAAATCTGAGAACTACTTTGGAGCTGGGAATTTTTTAGTCTCAGTCAGACACAAGTAACTTGTCTTATACGGAAATACTGTCTTATACTGAAATCATTTGGCATTACACGTCTCACAAAAACTTTAGTACCTCCAAAGCCAAAGTCTTGTTAAAATTTGTAGTGTATCATTAATTTTATGCAATAGGATACTAACAATGTTGAGTGACTTTGATATAACTGCCTTGTACTATGGTAGCCACTGAAGGAAATATAGGAATATTTTAGCAGATCAAGATATAGAACATTTTATCATTAAGCATATAACAAGCAAATGCTTAAATGACAGGTGAAATCAAGGCATAACTGCTCCAGGGAAGCCTCCCATGACACAGATGTCCTTCGGCTGGCTGTAAAGAGGATGAGGCAGAGGGCCCAGCAATATGGAGTCAGGATTTAGAGAAGTTGGTTTGTAGTAACAGCCTCATGTCTTTGGACACAACCTCAGTTCTTGCATAAAGTTTTGATGGCTGCCTTACAACAATTTATCTAAAGTGGGTGAGAGTTAATCACCACCACCACCACCACCACCACCACCACCACCACCACCACCACCACCACTACCATCATCATCATCTATTCTTTAACAATGCAGGGCCAGAACTTCAAAGTCAGTGCTTGGCAGGATTGGTTTAGATTAGAAAAAGCATGTGACCTTCGTTTTGTTTTTGTTGTTTTGTTTTCTTCTTTCTGGTGGTTTCTGCATCTAGTGATGCTTCTTGGCTTATAAATGTATCTGCCTCCATTCACATAGTCTTCTCTGTAGTTCTGTCTTCCCTCTCCTCTTTGTATATGGAGTAGAGGCAGAGTCTACCCAAATTCAGAATGCTTTCACCACCATCCTTGCATCAATCACATCTGCAAAGATCCTTTCTAAATGACTTTGCATCCTGAGATTTCTGATGGACATGGATTTTGAAATGGTCAATATCCAGCTCTGTAAAGTTGCCTTAGCTGTACATTATGTGCTCTAAGAATATCTGCAGTTCAGGTTGTTGTAATATGTCAGTTGATGAAGTAAAATGTTTAGGATTTGGTATATGTTGATCAGTGTGTGTGTGTGTGTGTGTGTGTGTGTGTGTGTGTGTATTAGGGAGTTGAAAGATTAGTTTGTTTCTGTTGTAGAATCATTCCATGCATTTCTAAGTATATCACCTGTCTCTCAAGCACCAGACATTTCCCTTCCTCCCTTCATCCCTCTGTCTATCACCTTCACCTACAAACCCTCCATGTTCTTTTGTTTGTTTGTTTGTTTGTTTTTAAAATTAAAACTGAAGGAAAACCTTGGCACAACATTGTCATAGCAGTAGCAAGGGGAAAATGAGCCAAGGCAATGCACAGCCTTGGCCTGGGTGACAGGGAATCTTGAATTCATTAAAAAAGAATAATAAAAAAAAAGAACCTCATGGCTGAAGGTTGCCAAGTTACAAATTGGCAAGCCTTGTTGGGCCCAGATCACCAACTCATTTTAATTAAATTGCCTCTGATTGAGCTTTGGGCAATGTTTTTTTTTATATTGAATTTGGCTCTGTGGTGAGCCAGCTTGGGCCTCTTTGTGTTAAATTGTTCAGAGGTGTGTTCATTGGACCATATTTTAACCTCCCCCAACTTGACTCACTCCAGGCTCACTTCACCTGTGGCCCCAACAGATGTGGTTTGTACTGATCATATAGTATGACATGTTCCCAGGCAAAGGACACGGTCCATGACATGAATTAGAGAGGCCTAAGCACCTACCTAGTTAGAAACAACTAGGTAGCAACTGGAGCGTTCCTCCTTTCTCACAGCTGTAGGAGAGGGGATTGTTAAGGGAAGGTGCTGCATTGCCTCAGCTGGTCTGCTGCTGGCCTGCCTTCCAGGGCACTGAGCCTGTGTCTTCCAGTACACAAGTACACAAATGCCCGCTTTGCTCTGCAGAGATAATCCATTTGATTTTACTCCAGTGCAGTCCAGATGGGGCTGGAGACCTTTCCAAATGCAGATGTAAGGAGCCACCTGCTCCTACTGTCCACAAGAGAGACAATCAAGTGACAGACACACAAAGCAGGCCTGGGGTGCACTACCTGTCATCAAACACTGCATGACTAATGATCATCCCCAAACTGTAGGTCATCATCACTGACTGGTGAAAATCAACACAGTACTTTTATGGACTGATGCTCCTGTCCATAATTCTGCCCCACCTCATCTCATACCAGTGCACCGCTCTCCCAACCATCTGTTAAATACCCTTTCCTCATTATTAATTTGGTAACTGTTAACCCCACATTTAACCCAGAACAGTGTTATTTCTCTTTAAAGTAGAAGCTTGGGTGTAAAGAGTTTCATATGTTAGCGACTGAGCCAGAAAAGGGGTTGGCAGAAAGCAAGCCACTCCTGTCTGTCTACACTCTGTGCCTTTCTAAACACGGTTTCAATCTCTGTCCCTGCTGCTGCTTTGAATGACCCTTAAAGCTGCGCTTCAACTGTGGTGAGCCGACACTTCACTGAGCAGCGCTGGTGAGCTGGCGATGTGAATGTGAGAAAGCTGGCCCAGTCCCTTGCCTGGGAAAAGTGGAGAGCTGGCCATGGTGGCAGGCATGCAAGAGAACTGGTGGGCTGAACAACTCAGCTACCAACCAGGCCCAGATCCAGAGCTTTGAGTTGGCCTACTCCAGCATCTATTCCTTCTATGAACTGCTGGAGTGCATCAAGGGGCAGGTCCTGCAGAACCACAGTTGCAGGATCTCCACAACACGGGGCAACAAAACGATATCAGAGAGGATCCCTGATGAGGATCCAGTATTGATAGTGTAGCAGAAGCCAGAGGCCTCGAACCAGAGCAATGTCTCATTGCAATGAACATTTGCAAGTAAAGCTGTTTGGGCAGTAGGGCATATTGTGTGACACTGTGACATGCCACAGCTTCCATGGAGATGCATTTTTTGTTGTTGTTTGTTTTTGTTCTTTTTTAAATTTTTGTAGTGAGTATTCTGGAATTTTGGGTTATTTTGAAACACAGAAATATTATAATAATATTTTTTTTTGTTTTAATCCCAGGTATGGAGATATGAGGTTGCTTCAGATTATCCAAAGTAGCTGATGATGATTTGTCTCATGCTCTAGCAGAGGCATGGTTTTTGCCAGATGCAGATAGTTTCTGTGACTGTGTGACTTTTGGAATTCTAGGAATTATTCTGAAGGCATATAAATGCTAGGGTTGGTAGTGGTTGGTCATTCAGTGGGATTGGTTGTGGATTGTTAGTAGTCACATTCAAAGAAGAAACAAGAAAGAAATTAGATTCAGGATTTGTATCTCTCTCCTCTATTCTTTCTTTCCTATCTAGGATAAAGGGTGGGAAAAAGAAGAACCCATAAAGAAGCAAAGACTGGCTACAAATTTTAGTTCTTTTGGGTGAGAGGGTGTTTCAAGGGCAGAGGCTGATATGAAGGAGTGGAAAGATGAGGAGTATTTTAATGAATTATGTGAAATTCACAAAGAATCAACAAAAGTTTTTTAAAGGCCTCGTGTCCAACTATTATCTATTTACTTTTGAGATACGCACACTCGGAGTCAAGAAGGAACTCACTCTTGATGACCTATGTAGTTATTCTTTGCCTCAAGCTCAAGTTCAAGATTTAAAGTTTTTATATACTCTTCAAAACAAATGACATCTTTTCTCCTTCTTTTTCTCCTCCTCCTCCTCCTCCTCCTCCTCCTCCTTCCTTCTCCTCCTTTTCTTCTTCCTCTGAATCCACAGGACTTTACAGGAAAAAAAAAAGACTGTGTCTGCCTTATTCTTTTTCTGTGAGACTGAGGTCCATGGGTACATGTGAGGGTGCAGAAGCTATACCTCTGCCATTGTATGCCTTGGCTGTGAGCAGAGATCAAGCAGATAGGTCAATAAAGTTGAAGGAAGGAATATTATATGCCAACATCAACAGAAATGCTTATGTTAATGACTTCATCCTGATTATAGGATTTCAAATTCTTAGCTCCATTCCTGAACTCTAGCAGAAAAGGAATAATATAATCACTTTATTTTCTGGAAATAAACTTGGTTTGTAGCACCAAGTTTATTACAGTGCTGGAATGTTGAGAAATTAACCCATCATACTCCTCTTCCTCTATCTCCAAGGTTGGGAGACCTTAGCCAGCACCAGTTGCCTTCAGTAGGATGGATGTCAGGCCCAGGGAAACTTGGCAATACTAGTCAACATCTTACAATTAGGAATGTCCCTCCTAGACAAGAACACGCCACTGGACATGGCCACACTCTGGACACTGGTACCCTTTCAGTAGTAGAGGTTCTGCCTCTAGCCCAAGGGAGCCAGGCCTAGTGCTGTGCTCTTGGATGCTAGGCTCCCTCCTTGCCCTTTCCCACCCCCAAGAGAAGTGTTGTTGTTTATCTTGACTAAGCTACAAGAAAACATTTAAGCATTTAAGAACCCTGGTCTTATGCTAGGTTTTTTTTTTAATTGAAAATTGATTTTTCTATCATACAATAAACCCCGAACAGTTTCCCCTTCCTTTACTTCTCCAAGTTCCTGCCTACCTCCCCTCTCTCCCAGAATCACTCTCCTCCATTTCCCTTCATAATTCCACAGAAGAGGAGGAGGAAAGATTGTAGGAGCCAGATGGGAGTAGAACACCAGGAGAACATGGCCTGCTTAATCAACCAAGCAGGGCTCACATGGGCTTACAGAGACTGAAGCAGTAAGCACGGAGCATGCAGGGGTCTGTGCTAGGTTTTCAAGGTGCAATTTTTTTTATTATCGAATACTTTTCTGTTATTTTTCCTCCTTCAGAAAACTAAGTACTAAGAAATTAAACTTTTTTACCAAAAAGAGAAAGAAAAGCTAAAAGATAAGACATGTGACAACAATTAAAGAAAAGGATGCCAAGAACTTGCAAGACAGCACAGGGGATAACACGGGGGAGGGTTTGAAGAGCAGAAAGGGAAGGAAGAATGAAATAATTATATTATGATACTAAAAACAAATAAAATATTTTTTTAAAACGAAAGAGATAAAAAGGGGTGTACCGGGTCGATATCCAGCAGGTGGAGCTGAGAGGAGGGTGGCCAGTCCAGCTGGACGCCCTCCATGGCTGAGCGGGATGGTGAGTGTCGAAGGCCCAGAGCTCCCCAGATGCCCCAGGGAATAAACCACCACCAAGCCAGTAGATCTGTCAAAGCAGGAACTCGGTTTATTGAGTAAAGCGGTCCTTTTTATAGGTTTGGGTCAGGGGGCAGGGCTAAGGAAGTGAGGTAAGATGACGTAAAGGGCAAGGTTAGGTAGTGAAAGGAGAGGTGGGCCAGAGACAAAACTCCACGTAACAATTACCAGGCAGGGTTCATTTTAAGGCAGATAGGCTGAGTCACTTTTGCCTGGAAGCAGCACCTCTTAAATCAGAAGCTAAAGACAGGTCTCCAAACTCGAGCCAGGCTCAGGTAGATACAGCAGGCCTTATCAGGCCCAACAGGGGAGATTATGTATATTTCCTGCAGCAACAACACATGGAACTGACTTGATTTGGAGAAGCCAAAGGCTAAGCAACAGCCACTAAGCAAAGCAATGGTCCAAGCACACTCAACATATACCTTGGTTTCATTTTTTTTAATTTCTTTTTTTAAAATTAAATTTAATTTTTTTATTATTAGTTACATTTTATTAACTCTGTATTCCAGCTACATTCCGCTCCCTTATTCCCTCCCAATCCCATCCTCCCTCCTCCATCTCCTCCCTTCCCCTTTCCAAGTCCACTGATTGGGGAGGACCTCCTCCCCTTTCATCTGACCCTGTTTTATCAGGTATCTTCAGGACATCTGCAAAGTCCTCCTCTGTGGCCTAGCAGGGCTGCTCCTCCCTCGGGGGATGGGGGAGGTCAAAGAGCCTGCCATTGAATTCATGTCAGAAATAGTCCCTGTTCCCCTTACCATGAGAAACCAATTGGTTACTGAGCTACCACGGGCTACATCTGAGCAGAGGTTCTAGGTTATATCCGTACATGGTCTTTGGTAGAGTGTCAGTCTCAGAAAAGACCCTGTGCCCAGATATATTTGGTCCTTGTGGAGCTCCTATCCTTTCCACGTCATACTAACTTCCCTTCTTTCATATCATTTCCTGCACTCTGCTGAAGGTTTGGTTTTGAGTCTTAGTATCTGCTTTGAAACACTGCTAGGTAGAGTCTTTCAGATGTCTTCTGCAGTACTCCTGTCATATGTCCAATGCACATCCCATTTGTCTTTCTAAGTTGTTTCATTTAAAAAAAAATCAGTAAGTAGGTCAGCTACCTTCTGCATAGGTACCCCCTGCACACATTGCTGTGAATCACAAGGTCAGTGGCCCAGTCTTCCCCATGCAGCCTCCATCTTGGTATCCAAGGCTACAGTTTCACCTACTATCTCATTCTCCAAAGAGCAGGAAAGAAAATCCTGATTCAGGGCAAGCATAGCCAAGACAAGGTGATGCCTGAGAGCTACACACATTTTTGCTCACTTCCACAAGCCAGACATACATTTGACTACTCTCCCATAGGAGAGATTGGGGTAGAGAGAAAGCAGCTGGTAGCCCTGAGCCAAGGCTAAGCCCAATGTGGCAGAACAATTCTGTTAGTAAGAGGAGGATAAGAGTAATAATAAGCCACAGTTAGCTCAGAGAGATCAAGACTGCATACATTACATAGCACATGCAGCTGTGCTGGCAGCAAGGCTATCTGATTCATTTCAAAGATGATGAATGGAGATCAGAAACAAATAAGTCATTTGTGTTCATACAGGTAGAAAGCAACTCAGTGGTGGAGTTAAAATGACTTTGATGGATCTATGTTTCTGTGTACTACAATATAAATACGCTGGTCATTGTGCTTCGGTGGCTCCGTTCTAAGGTCATACTTAGTTTCAGTGAAGAGCCAACAGACTTTTATAGCAAGATAGAGAAAAATGCTAATAACTGGGGCTGCGCTTTGATATTCTCTTTTTTAACGATATGATGCATTAGTACAGAGGTATTTGACATATCAAGGCAGTTTTAGTATATTAGGCCCTGGAAGAATGGTAGATTGACTGTTGCATGTTAGGTAGAGAAGTTTTGAATCTATGTCACTTTTCACATGAAATACCTTGTTTGTTTATGAGTAATAGCATGGATTGTGTTCAGCCAGGACAGGAAGTCAAAATAGCAATATCAATAAACTCCATGCTCTTATATATGACATTTTTATATGCAAAAGGCACAGTGCCTACAGGTGTAGTGTTCACTGAGACCCCGGCAGCGTGTTTGTACTGGCTGTTGGCTCTGTAGAGCTGGGATGCATCTTGTTGGTAAGCCTGTCCTGTTTCCTGTCTGTCCTCTTCCATGGCCTCTTCTGAATTCATCTTGCTCCCTTCCATCTACACTCTTTCCCTTCTATTGTTCACCTCTATCAAAGATCCAGTGTATGGACATGGAAACACTAGAACATTTATTATCTGTGGAGCCCAGCTCACAATAAGATTTTAATCTTTCCCTTCTATAAACATGCAATACTATATAGGCTTTCAAAATATTTGATTCATCACACACACACACACACACACACACACAACATCCTCTGTTATGTAATTTAGTATCTGTACTTAAACATCAGTACACATGTGTGAGTGTGTCTGGTAACACCACAGCTCAAAATTAGTTGACATTCCAGTCAAGCTTGAAGCTTGAAATCAAATTTCCCCACATAGAGCTTTTCCCTTCATGGACAGCATTCAGTGATGACTATTTTATTGTATATAAAAGAATATATAATAGTGACAGCATCTTGTGTTTATATGGGGTCTCTATGTCTGAACAGGCTCATATAAACAGGTCTCACTTATCTTCACAGGGTTTTCTGTTGTTTTGCATGTTTCACAGAGGTGCCTGGCTAAACATAATTTAAGTATTTCTGTACAGGCAGAGATACACATCAGCATATTTTCAAGTGTAATAAGAAAATGAAGAAGATAGGTATCCTGACAGCGAAGATCAAACTTGCCCCAAGGAAAACTCAATGCCCCAATCAGCAGGAAGTAGTCTAACAATCATGTCCTCCACTTTTTGACCCCTAACTTTGTTTAGGGATCTCATTTCTTTCCTCTCTGTCATTTTGTCTCTCATATATAGTGTTAATGGATTGAAAAAGGTGGAATAAAAGGGGTAAAGAACGGTGGAATAAAGAGGAATGCACAAATGCTAGCTATAAAGATTGATCATGATAGTTTTCTCCTTAAGAGTAGATTCAAGCTGGCCTCCAGGAGGTGTTTAAGTCTCATAGGAACAAATTATTTCTCAACTGAGTGTGTTAAAGTGTGAGTCCACCATACACGCTTAATTTCTCTTTGAGCTTGTTTCTCTTCCTGCTTCTCTGCTTTGCTGTCCTGGCAACAAAGACTTTGCTGCATTTGCTGTTGATGGAGATTGGTATAGCCCCCAAAGAGCCCATCAACCGTAAACAGCCAGGAGAAGCAAAGAGGTCAGCATTCCTTCTCCCCATTAACCTTCTCTCTCCTACCTAGGGTTGGGGTATTGGAAGGGAGAGGCTTTAAGGAACCCAAATAAAAAAAGTTTAAAAGTGAGTACAATGTTCTACAATATTTCTGTGCAGCACTTTGTGCAGTGCTGTAGACCCAGTGAAGACAGGTACAGGCAGAGCAGTAGGTATAGATAGAGATGTAGGTAATGAGGTTATTATTTTCTCTTGCCCATTACATCACCGTTATTACCTTGTCTTATCATCTGGAATCTCTATGCATTAAGGTTAGGATGACTGGAATCAGGGATAACTTTTCAGCCACTGAGTCTAACAGGGATAATGAATTCCAAGTGGCAGCCAGCTCCTCTGCAGGTTTATATGGGAACTTGTCACTATCACAACTGTCTGTCTATTAAACTGTCTTTAAACATTAATAGTATCAAGTAAGATATTAGGTATAGGCACTGGTGAGAATGTATTCTCTAGACTCATCTAGCTTTGAGAGACAGTAAGTAGTTTTTTCTTATGAATGATTCGGAAACATGTTTAATAAAGGCATAGAGGTTTTTTTTTTTTTTTTTTTTTTTTTTTTTACAAACTTTATAGATTTAGTGAAGACTAAATCTATAAAGTATGAAGAAAGCCCACTAGCCCTTATTTGATTTTAACAGCATAAGATTGGAGGATGGAAATGAGTTACATCCCTGTGTGCTCATCCTCTTATTTTCTGTGCTGCTTTTCAACATCAGTAATGAGGCCTTGTTACTGAACGTTCTCATTACTGTAAGGATTTTGCAGATCTTGGGCAGCACAGTTCATCAGTCTCTAGAAAAAAACAAAACAAAACATCTCTCCCTTCTCATCCTCAAGGATGCCTTTCTCCAGTATCTGGTGAACTTTCATATTATAGACTTGTGCTATTTGTCATTACTGATGAAGCCAATCATTATTCAAAGCAGGTCGTACTAATTGTCAACCTCATGAACACCAGAGGCTTTGGATTCTGATATGAGTGGCACTTCCACACACCCCCACACACACACCAGAAAATTCATATTTGTTCCATGTTGGGATAGAATGGGTAAAACTTTGTAAAAACAAACAAACAAGAATAAGTCATTTCTTGGCCAGCAGATTTAAATCGTATGCATTTTGGAACACTGCATGAAGATTATGTCCCAGTTGTTACGACAGAGGACCCTTCAGTGGCAGCAACGACATACTGAGCATAAGAAAAACAAATTTGCTGATGCCAGTGATGGCTTGGGTCTGGTTAAGTTCTTGATAGCACAGCGGCAATATCTTCCTCAAACCTTTAAAGTTCAGATGTGAAACTCTATAAACTGTTTGCTCTCAAATGTGCACCCTGAAAGATAAGTACTACATTCTCATTGCATTTGGGCTGCCTGTGTTTGAAAACAAGCAGACACTAAAATACTGATGAAGATGAGAGTAGCTGGCTGGGAGAGGGCGTGAATGTGATGGATGACCTGAATGATTTCCATAGATAGAACGTCAGGATGCTCTTCAAATTCCATACGCTAAACCTGGCTACATTCTCAGGTATAAGCAGTCAAGGATGAACTACTTTAAGGGCACATAAAAATGAACATATTCCTGTGTTGTCTATGTCAGAAAGTTTGTTGGTTATTGCTTATGAGCCATTGTGTAGGATATCCTTCCTAGAAGGATTTCTGAGGTAACAGAAACTGTGAGGAACTGGAGTTCTGTTTATTCACTGGTACTGGGGGTCCTAGAGTAGAAGACACAGTGGAAGGAGCATGGGTCAAAATCAGCAAGAGCCAAGAGCACAGGAGAGATGTGCAGCTATTTCTGGAATTTCCTGCCTCTGGCTTGCCCTGCCTCCTACTAAATTTAGGTGGAGGACAAAAGAGGGTGAAGTCATCCTGTGACCCAAGTTTTCTAAAATCACAGCAACTAGAATATTATATAAAGAAGCAAATGTGGATGGAGAAAGTCAAGAAAGGAGAACAGGAACCAAGTATGTTTACTTGAGTTTAACTGTTGAGGAGTTTTGGGACCTGAAACAGAATCTATTTGCAGAAAATGGAGCCTTTCAGTTAACTTATTTTAGTTTCTACAATATTCTGCTCCTTCCTGTAAGAAGATTCTCTTCCTTCCTTAGCTGCATGGAAATTTAAAGCCACCACTAAAACTTCTTTCCTCAGTAGGCACCAAATGCAAGTCAGTGGTGTTCTACTACCATGCCATGTCCCCAAGATGCCTTTTTACAATGATAATGGGTTTGATTAGTTTTATCAGATTGATACTAACCTTGTGGGTAATTTTCATTTATGGTTTTTAGCAGGCTTATTTATACTATTATCATTTAAGGTTCAGTAGGCTGTTTTTCAATCCTGTAATTTGTTTTTTGGTTTTTTGTTTGTTTGTTTGTTTGTTTTTTTGTCAGCCTAACCAGTATGGAAGTCCAAAGGCCAGCACATTCATATGCTGTTTGTTTTCCAGGACAGTTTAGGATGTGCTTTATTCCAAGATCTCAGCTGCTGGTCTTTTGGTGATCCTTTTTTTTTTTTTTTTTTTTTTTTTTTTTGGTGATCCTTAATGCAAGCAGCAAGTCACTTTTTATTTTAAAAAGATCAAAGCCCAAGAGGAAAGGGTCGTTATTGTCTTTTTGATCTTTTTGATGTGACATTGGGTTGGTTGGGCTCTCTCAAAACCTATCTGGTGTTTACTGATCAACACACACACACACACACACACACACACACAAAAAAAAAAATAATAATAATAATAACATGGGTGCTTGCACCAACATTTCTCTTTACCTTCTCTTTACCAATGCCTAATACTACCAGAGGTGAAGTTGTTAAACTAATAAAAATTTTCAATCAAACCTCTCTTTCTTTTTTAATTTTAAATTTAATTTTATTTTACTTCACAATTTATTCATTATATATCCTAATTGAAGCCCCCTCCCTCAACTCCCCCCAGTCCCACCCCTTTCCCCTAGTCCACTGAAAGGGGAAGTTCTCCACCTGCAGGCCTGGTGCTCTCAGAGGCCGGAAGTAGGTGTCTAATACCCTGTAAGTGGAAGTTAAAGGTGGTTATGAACCACCATGTGGATGCTGCAAATCAAATCCATTTTCTAGAAGAGTAGTCAGTACTTTTAATTGCTGAGCTGTCTTTCCAGCCCCACTGCCAACCCCGCATCAGAACATTAGAGCTGACATGATCTACTGATGGGCAGACCTAAATGGAAGTCCTTTTGAGAACTTTGAGGGCTTTTCCAAGAAGTGAACTTGGCTCCTTGCCTTTCCAAGGTCACGTGGTTAGTAGCTACCAGTTAGTGACGCTCCATATTCTCTGTCTACTATTCTTCTTCCTCTTTCCCTTATTACATGATTTCTCTAATATCTCATCCTGCAGTTAGGATAATAGAAATGTTAAATAATTTCCTTCCCTCAAATAACTTAAATATTTTGAAGGTAAACCAGATTTGTGATATTTATCTACTGGTTGAGCTGAAGTCAGGATGATTAACAGAGCAGACACAGAACACTGGGAAGATTAGGAGCAAGCAGTAAAAATGGTGGGGAGCTTAATGGGCTGGAGAGTTTAGGATGTATATGTATGGTCAAATCAGAATGAAGAGGGGAGAGATGTAGGGCATCAGAGTAGGCCTTTTATACATTCATTCAAGATCTGCTATAGGTGTTAATGCAAGCAGATGTGAGTATGTGTATAGCCTTGCGGGGATTACACTCTGGGGGAGGAGAAATAAGTACATAGCATTGATGGATGCTAAAGGGACACATAAAGGCAGAGCATAGGATTTTTCCTACACTAAGGGTATGCTCGTGTGCATGCCTTTGAGTTTTCTGAAATTTTAGAGGGAATGGCTAGAACAGGGCTCACAAAAGCACTACTTGAATATAGGCCAGAAGGGAATTGGATTCAATTATATTTAATGGTAGCTTCCTATTTCTAAGTGTCAGACAGCCTGTTAGAATCAGATTTATTAATTAGTATTTGTATTCGTGTTCAGTAATGAAGTGTGCAATAAAAATGATCAAACGAGCAGATCAATAGGGCTAATGATTGATAGCTCTGCTATGCGGAAGCACTGAAGGAGAAGAGTCACTTTCTCAGTTCCTTGGATAGGCTCTATCCTCACACCCAGCAAATGGGACTCCCACATGTTTAAGACTGGGCTTCCATGGTTTGGAGAGTGGGTTCTGACACTACAGATACTTGAAGACAAACCCCAGCCTCACTCATTTCATAATAGATCTGTTACAATGGCAGGCATTCACACAGCACTGAACCTTAGCCACTCACCCTCATCATGGAAGGAAAACTAAACCAACTTCTAGGTCATGTTTAAAAGCTGAACACAGCATTATAGGCCTTACATAGAGTATATTATTTGATCTCAATTTGAGCTCATCATCATTTCACAAGCATGAAAGCCAAAAGTTAGAAAAAAGTTAATATTCTAAAACAACTTTGAATCCTGAGTCATGGATCTGAAATCCTGGGGTTTGTTCTCAGCCACACATGAGTCAACCATTTCTTCTAGGAGTGCAGGAGCATCAAAGGATGGGCAGCTGCAAGGGAGCTTAGCCACCATTACCTTCACCTCTTCCCTCCCTGTTTACTACAACAGTGAGTGCAATTACCTAAGGACCATCAGAAGTTTTCCAAATGTGACCATTCTAGTGAGCAGAGACCAGAAACTTAAGGCACTAAGCCCCTCCCAGAAGCTAGTGGATCCCATGTAATAAAAAGCATGGGTCCATCAAGATGAAGCAAGATCCTTGTGTTTGCATATGTTTGTTAGTAATAAAAAAACAAAACAAAAGAAAACATGAAATCAGTTAGATGGTCAGAGTTGTATTTGCTCAATATTCCTAACAGTCTCAACTATAGAAGAAACACTGAAGGTATAGGGATACAGAAATGCTTATAATGACTCCCAATTTGCTGCAGAACAGAGTTGTTGGTTTTCCTTTAATTCTTCTAGAATTCAGATGAACACAAATGTTAAGATTTAAAAAGGTGAATGTAAGGTCCTTCTGTGAATGAAATGGGGAAGATATGGGAGAGGCCAGTGGATGGAAGAAATATTTAGAGAGGCTGATGGAGATACCATCAAGACAGGAGAGCCCCCTGTCCCCTGCTGTCCATGTACACAGAAGATACTTAGTAAAATTTTAAGCTACACCTCAAAACCGCAGAACTCTTCAGATAAATTAATGGTTGTTTCCTAAAGTCCATGCAAAAGTTATCTGTGTTTTAGGCTATGTCTGACTACCAGCTGCAAATCTGTTTCCACAAAATGTGGCTCCTGTCATATGAAGTATAATGCCAGCCGTGTTCAACCACCTCGGCATAAGGTTTCTTTTTAGGAAGGTTATTCATGTCTCCCTAAGTAGCTTGGGGAGAAACTTATTTCTGTATGTCCCCAATAAAGCCCAAAAAGCCATAAGGATATCTTCTCATGGACAAATATTGTTATTGAGTTTATAATGAACAGATTGTCTTGCCTCGGGACTCATCTTTCTACAGGTCCAGCCAGGTAGGATGTAGAAAGCAGGATAGCGACAGCCTATCCCTGGGAAAACCCCAACCCTCCAACACCAAGAATAATGAGGATTATGCCTACAAGCAAAGAAGTGGGCAAATATATAATGAAACCCCACTTACTGATAGCTAAGTTTTGACTTCACAAACTTAAAAATAGAGCCTTTTTACAGTAACAGGATTGAACACCTCCTGTTCTTATAGTTCTCATCAATCTGTTCATTTTTATAAATGGATTATGAATCCTGTACATATATAAATATATTACTGTAATTATTGCTTACTATTACTGTTCACATTTGGCCATTTGTTCATTCAACAAACACACACTGATTTGTTTTTAATCTAACTCATCACTGAAACCAGTGAGACTTTAAAGACAAAATCGTCAGTATCTGTCCCCAGGAACTTTATGGAAAAGTGTGTGATGGTTGATGTTAATGGTCTACTTGACACAACGTAGAATCACCTGAGAAAGGATTCTCGTGGAGGCCCTGTCCACATTAGGTCACCTAGGGAGCACGTCTGTAGAAGATTATCTTGCTTAGTGAGAAAGATCCGCCCACTGTGGGTAGTTCTATTCCCTGAGCAGTTTATTATGCCAACTTTAATTGCATGACAATAAAAATATAGCACTATATGCCAGGAATTGTGTACCAGTTAATAAATAATGCCTAGCTAATTTTTAACAATGCTACATACCTTGATTGCTCATTATGTACCAGGTGTAGTTACAAGCACTTACTATATCTTGTCTTCAGTTTCTTTCTATCGGCCCTGAAAAGTAAGATGATTTGTTAAAGGTCACACATCTAGTAAAATCTCAAACTGAATCTGTTACATTTAAAAGGCCAGGACTTCCACTATCCAGAGGAGGACAAGCGAACAAAGATCAATGCCTTTCAAAGCTTGTCAGTGCTTGGGATATAGGTGTTCTCTAATTATTCCCTGCATAGTCGTGACTGGGTTGCAAAATAATTAACAATCTTCATCTTTAGATCAAATAACACAAAGTGTGATGGTGCTGGGTTTCTCTTGGCACCGTGAAGCTTGGGTTGTCTCTCATGTATGCCATTCACTCGCACAAAAGTAGACTATTACTTCAGAAACACAATTTTCTTTTACAACAAATGTTTCCCCTTGAGGGGCTACTATGTTAGAGAGGAACATCAAGAGTCTTTGTTAGTCAGGGTGCTTTCAGACAGTAAATAAGGCCACTGAGGTGTGTGGGAGAGCCATTCCTTGGTTCAGGGCACAGCATGCTGAGTGGTAGAGTGACTGATTCCAGAGGGTGCTTGGCTCTTGGGGCTCATTGGTTCAGTTTGGCATACTCTTCCCAGTCTGCTGGCAAAACCAGAGCCCTTGACTCATGCCTAATGGCTCTGTGCCATGACATAGTCTGTGGACAATTACAGTGTTGATGATATCTCTATCAAATCATAAACATTCCTTTGCATTCTAAGAAAGAAGAGCTGTTCTTATGAAGTTATACTGCAAGGCATTGAATGGGGGAATTGACAGATTCATGGCCATTGCCTGGAGGAAGAGAAGCCCCATGAGGCTTTGCTATACACGTTGAGCAGTGATACACTTTATCTCTGACAACTGTAGACAAGAGTGCATGCATTGATGATTTGGCTGGGTTAAGCTGTTACTGTGGGCCCAAAATTTTTGTTCAGGTTTATTCTCCCAGGCACTGTATGAATGAGTAATAATGTTTCCTATTTGGAGAGGAGAATCTGAGCTCAGAGAGCAGAAAGGATAACTCAACCCTCAGGGCTAACCTTCTCTCTCTGTTTCTCTGTCTGTCTCTCTCTCTCTCTCTGTGTTTGTGTGTGTGTGTGTGTGTGTGTGTGTGTGTGTGTATGAGAGAGAGAGAGAAAGAGAGAGAGAGAGAGAAAGAGAGAGATAGTAAATGAATTATTGTCTTTGTGCAGGTACTAGACTTGGTCCCACAAGATCTAGGTAAAAGATCTTTTTTGTACCCTTGCACCTAATCCCTCATTTCTATAAACTAATATAAATTAGTCTGTTAGGATTTTCAAAATTGATAGAAGGTAGCCTTTGGAAATCTTTTAAATTTGTGCTCCAGGATCATTCTAAATAAGCTTCAAGCTGGCTTTGGAATTAAAATTGGCTTTCAACTAATAGGACTTTGGAAACAGGCAGCTGAGCAGACTTTTCATGGGGCATGGTATATGCAAAGAAATTAAAAATTAGGTTCTTCTTCTTATTATTCCTCTTCCTCCTCCTCCTCTTCTTCTTTTTTTCTCCCCTTCTTCTTCTTTGTTTCTGCTTCTGTTTCTTATTCTATTATGTCCAGACTAATTGTCTAATTTTTTTACTAAAATCAATATTTTATCCAAGACCTGTAAAAAAGAGGGCTATTGGTTTTAATAAGATGAAAGGCATAAAGCAGTTAATTGGGAAACTTTGATGAACAGTATCAAGACCAGTGTGCTTCCCAGATATCATGTGAAACGTGTCCTAGATAAATTTGAAAATGGCTTTGACTTTGGGTAGCATTAAAGAGAAAGTTTATATAAATATTTTGTGAGCATAAACAAATAGGGAAGATACTGATAAATTAATTCGTTAATAAAAAATGTTAAGCAGAATGACATTGACATAAATGAAGAACCTTCTTTGAACAAGTTTTTCATACAAACTGCCAAAAATAACCCATGCAATAGATATGTGAGGGAGATATTACTTGTCCATCAATTATTAATTGTCTCAGTTAACACAGTTTCTGGGCCTGCAAAAAAACAGCTTAGGTTGAGGATCCAGTCCCAAATATGATGGGCTTAGAAGGAGGGACTTTGAGGAGTGAGTAGGTCCTATGAAATGAGCCCATATGATGAAGAAAAAAGAAGGAAACAGGATACACACACATATACACTGAAAGTAGGCTAGCTAAGTCATATCAAAAGTGGGATTGTACACATACCAGGAACTTTCCAGAAACATAGTCTTCTATGTTTCTTGATCTTCTAACATCTTGATCTTAATCTTTTAACCTTCGGAGATGTGGGACATCAATGTCTATGGGTCAGCCCACAAGGTCTTTGGTACTTATGACAGTAGACCAAGTTGAGTATGAAAACTGACAATGGAACCCTGCCCAGTCCATGCTGATGAGGTCCACGCTGTATTGTGTGGAGAATGATGTATAATACCCATGCTTCCAGTTTTGAGTGAATGAGTTCATCAGTTCTGTAGATTCCCCTTGATTTTCTTGCAGTTGACACAGAGGAGGCCAGGTTTCTGTGGAGACATCCATACTCCTTCATCACTGATATCATAATCATTGTATCTCATGAATCCTGATGATTGTGCAATTACGTTTTGGACACAAAATGGTTCTCAACAGCCATGCTTTAGTTTTGAAGGAGTGAGTTTATTAAGGATACAGCAAGCAGGAGTGAAATAATAAAACAGCAAGCAGCATATAGATAGTAAAGCACCAGATCAGATGTTTAAATGACCCAACAGAAACTGACTGGAGAAACCCCCTAAATCAGAGATTCTCAGCCTGTGGGTAAGGATTCCTTTGGGGATCAAACTACCTTTTCATAGGAGTAGCTTAAGATGATCAGAAAACACAGATATTTACATTAAAATTCATAACTCTTGCAACGAAAATAATTTTCTGGTTGGGGATCATCACGACATGAGGAACTGTATTAAAGGGTCACAGTGTTAGGACGATTGAGAACCGCTGAACTAAATAAAACAGTCAGCTGAATACCATGGTTAACAAAGAGGGTCCCAGCCAGAATGTCTTACCTCCTAGGCAAGACTTCCAATTATCCACTCACAATGTAGATTTTTTTTTTATATCATAAAACCAACAGTAGTTGAGTCTTTTGCTTTGGGAAGGCATTTGGGATTGATTTACCCTCGAGTGGCACCCAGGGATACAATATTTTTACTGTTTTCTTGTCTACTTTCCCCATCATGGAGTTGGGAGGCAACCTGGCCTAACACAGGGATTTGGGGAGAACACAACATAAAAAATGCCTGGGTCTGATGTGGGTGGGTCAACCCTATTTCCAAAGCCAGAGTTTCTCTCAATGAGCTCAAACAGCACACGAAAATCTACCAATATGATATGCATTACGATGGTAAAGTAGATATGGGTAGATGGATGGATGGATGGACCAAAGGACTGTGAATCCTTCTGTCTTAACAGTTGAGAGCATGATAGAGTGTCCCCTTACCTACAGAGATAGATCTCCAGAGAGAGAGGAAGATGCCTTCCTCTGTCTCTTGTTTTCCCAAGTTCCTGTATCCTGTAGCATCTTCCTGCCTGACTTCACAACTGTACTCAAGCATCCCTGGTCTTCCTAGCCTGGTTTGTAGGGCTAGCACATGTTTCCCTTTAACCTTTGGCTGACACTTTCAGACTATCCTAATTCAGCAATGATTTTCATTAAAATATTTATGCTGCTTCCCTGCTTCAAGTCCCTTTTATGTACAAGGAGAAGGGACATAAACATGTCATTAACCAATATGGGAATTACCCAGTTTTCACTCTAAGAAGTATATAAGGATATTCAATACTGTAGTAGCCATTGTTGGTGTCAAAAGTGGTGCTGACTGCAATGTCCTCCTCTGTGGCCTGGCAAGGCTGCTCCTCCCTGAGGGGGGTTGTCAAAGAGCCAGCCACTGAGTTCATGTCAGAGACAGTTCCTGTTCCCCTTACTAGGGTACCCACTTGGAGGCTGAGCTGCCATGGGCTACATCTGAGCAGGGGGTCTAGGTTATATCAATGAATGGTCCTTGGTTGGAGTATCAGTCTCAGAAAAGACTCCTTGGGCCAGATTTTTTTATTCTGTTGCACTCCTTGTGGAGCTTCTGATGAGACCTAATAAGCTAGGATCAGATGGAAGAGGAGGATGACCTCCGCTATCAGTGTACTTGGAGAGGGGCTTGGGAGGAGATGAGGGAGGGAGGGTGGAATTGGGAAGGAATGAGGGAGAGGGCTACAGCTGGGATAGAAAGCAAATAAACTGTAATTAATATAAAAAATAAAAATTTAAATAAAAAAGTAGTGTCGAGGGCTGAGTTCTATATATTAGCTCAAGTACCATGAGAAAAGAGACCAGGTACAGCCCATCATACCCACTTCATGTGACTTGATAGCATTCTTCTTAAATCTTCCCATCCCTTTTTTTTCCCCTCAGGATTGCTCGGGTTTAGTCAAGAAATATGCTAAGCAGGTAGGCTTTTGTAGGAATAAATATTGAAATAAATTAAAAAAAATAGATCGTCACGATTCTGTGCCGAAAATTGTATGCAAATATAAGCAGTGCATACTTAATTTAATCATTGTACTGCTATTTATATGACATCATTTTAAAAGATTTAACTTTTTATGTATTTGGATGTTTATCCTGCATGTTTGTCTGTACCATGTACAGACTAGAACCTGTAGGTGCCAGGAAAGGATGTTAGATCCGCTGAACCTGGTTTTATAGATGGTTTTGAGCTGTTACGTGCATTCTAGAAATTAACCCAGGACTTTTGGAAGAATAGCCAGTGCTCTTAACAGTTAAGCCATTTCTCCAGCCCTTTATATGGTATTTTTTTCACCCAAAAGGCAGTTTACAAATACTCTCCATTCTTCAATAGATTATTCTGTCCATATTGTTTTGAACCATAAATTTTTTCTTAACTTTCACCTACCTACCAAACCATCTTGTGGTAATTTGTTGTTTTAACAATGGGGCCACATTCAGGGGTAACGCCTTTGCTGATACACACCGAAGTGCAGCACGGGTGAAAGAAATGCCTGGGTATCTACAGGCATTGCAGTCTTCAGTCTGCACTTAGGTGTGCAGAAATTTATCAAAGACCCATTAAAGCCACTTCTAATCTTATTGATTGAAACGAGGTAAATGATTATTGTGAGGGTGTTGATGGTTGAAGTATCTCTGTGCATGGATTGTTTTAAGAGGACGTTCTTCTCCAGCTAACTATTCACCGTATCATATGTTTTCACTCCTGTCTTGCCTTGTCCTCTGTACCTGATTGACTCAGATTTCTGTTAGCAGAACCAAATGCTAGACTCACTCTGCAGCCTGGACCTATGAGAACTAAGTGCCTGCAGGCTCATCTCACATGTTATCCCAGCTCCCTGCCTTCCTTTGAGTTCAAAGTAGGTATCTCTAAACATACTTAGCTTCTCCTCATCCTATACCATGTTTTGATTTTACCTTGTTCAATACACAGTAGATTTCTTATTGGTGTATCTCTTTTTGTTTTTCTCCTGTTACACCTTGAATGTGAACAGAGACTTTGAATCTTCTCTATCTGCCACTGCCAAAAACAATGCCTGAGACATAAAAGCCCTCAAGAAATGTTTTATGAATGATCAAACAAGGAGAAGAGCAAACTGCCTTGGCTAATATCTGTGGGGCAAGGAGAATAATCAGCATAATTATTTACAGCTGTTGTTGCTGGCGATGCTAAAGTGTTAATGTCACTGTTTCAGCTGCAGTATGGTAGTGTGTACAGGTGTTTGAAGTTCCAAAAGGATGTAATTTTAACTAAATAGTTCCATAAAGGGAGATGGCTTCATGACCTGTAGGTTGCCATTAAGCAGAAACTTCTAATTGCCATGCAGATCTAGGGTAAACCTGAATAATGATCTTCTGGGCACAAACGCTGTCAGTCATCATTCCTTTTATGTCCATGAGTGCCTCTATCTGCACAGCATCTGCATAAATCTGCATAGCACATTTATCCCTTGCAGGGTTTGAAGTTACTTCTGAAAACACAGCCATAATGCAGTTGTGATATATGTGGTATATATAAATAATTTCAAAGACTTTCTAAACCAAACCAAATGGAAAGTCTCTCCCAACTGCTAGATGCCAGATGGTTCTGTCTGTTGCAGCTGTTTCCCAGAATTCCACAAGCTATCTGCATTGTCTTCAGTTATGACTTTGACACATTTCATTTGACCACTTGGTTCACAATCACCATATACCATCTGCTTCTATATTATATTGTCAGCTTCCATCCACCTAAGATCCAAACAAGCAGAGAATATTTCAGCAAGTGAGTCAGATTCTAGTACTAGCAAATGGATCAGACTGCAGAATCTTATCCCTGATGGTTCATTTAATCCCATCTTCCATACAGAAAAAAGTAATCTCCACATGAATATTGATCAACCACAGGACCACTAGCCAAACACTGGTTCTGCTAAGTGTTTTCCAACTTAGCAGGAGATAATTAATACAGAGAGGGGAAGAAGGAACACTTACAAGGGTGGCTACAGGCTTGAAGATGGAAAACATCACATTCAATCTACAAATGAGAAAAGAAAACTTCCAACTCTGGTTTTAGACTGATAGGGCATCCATGAGTGCATACACGAGGTAAGATGAGGAGCTGGGAGAGAGTAGTCAGAAAACAGTTAGAAAAGGGTCATGAAGCATTCCACTGTTCCCAGAGGCCTGTGTTCCCAGCTACCTCCCTGTCTTAGTACATTGTGTGGTCCTGGACAGGCCTGACTTAAAGTCTGCAGAAAGGTGGTCCCAGAACTTGTTCAAAAATAGCATCACAGAGCACAAAGAATGACCATGGCATTGCTAATGATAAGGCACAAAGAAAGGAGGAAGGTTCAGTCCTTTCCAAAGAAGGTAGAAATTCAATACACCTTTGAAAAGTTGAAGCGACTATTTGGTGGCAAATACAAGAAGTACAAGAGAAAGAGGGGAAGCAATCTACTCAAACACAAGGTTAAAAATGAAAGGTTTTGTGACTTGTTGGAAGGTGTGTCTGTATATTGCTATTAAAGCACCAGAAACCTGAGATCTCCACATGAGGCTATAAGCAGCAGCTCTCTGCTTCTCACATTTGGGCCCTGGGCTGTGGTCCTCTTAAAAAGACATGACCTCTTCTTCTGATTACAACCAAGAAGAAACTACTGAGAGCAAAGGTATAAACCCTGTGCATCCTTACCATCACCATGCCTATGGGAGAAACTGAATGCCACATGTGGTGCTAGGAAAGCAATTAGGGAGCTTGTATGAGCACCGACCACGATTTCCTAAGTGAGTTTCTGTCTCTTCTCTGGCATACAGTGAAAGAATCAAAACTTAGTGATTTTTTGTTTCTTTTAATTAAATTTTTATTTTTTATATTATTTACAGTTTATTCACTTTGTATCCCAGCTGTAGCCCCCTCATTCCCTCCCAATCCCACCCTCCCTCCCTCATCTTCTCCCATCCCCCTTTTCAAGTCCACTGATAGGGGATGTCCTCCTCTCCTTCCAACTGACACTAGCTTATCAAGTCTCATCAGGACTAACTGCATTGTCTCCTCTGTGGTCTGGGCAAGACTGCTCCCCCCTCAGGGAGGGGAGTGGTCAAAGACCCCACCAACTCAGTGATATTTTAATAAATGCTAAAATAAAGAAAGATGGAAAATTCCAGTGGATTGAAACAAGAACAGTTTTGCATGTTTTAGTCTATGGAGGACCTGAGAGAGGTCAGAGTATCAAATGATTATGGGAAAGGCAGTTAGCTGGAGATTAGTACGGTTAATTTGGGGGCTTAGACAGAAATGTAAGATAACTGGGATTATTCAAAATAGAAAATATCTGAGTTACCTCAGGATATAATATGTATCTTTTATCAATTGGATATGACAAATAAAATAAAATTCCACTCTGCAAAGAGCCAAATTGTAGTAACTAATATTTTTGAAACATTGCTTACTTTATAATGAACATCTATATGAAATGCAAACCTCAGTTTCTGAACCACTTGGTGGAATTAGTTTGTTATTATTGTTCTCACATCACAGGTGAAGAATTAAGACCCAGAAAATTCAATAATTGTCTTGAAGGCACAACACCATCATTAATTAGAAAAATGCACACATGCTGATGAAACAAACATCCCCAGAGCAAAATGGCTTGATAAGGCATTTTTTTTTGCAATAAATAAATAGATATATAGATACAGTCAGCTGTGAGCATGATGTTAACATGCTAACAATAGTTGGAACAGTTTGGTGAACTTAGGGATCTTACTCCTTTATTTTTTTATTTTTGTAATGAACTGTCATAAGGTTATTCATGATGAAGCATGCCTAGTTCAGTGGAAGATCTTACCTCTCTGAGCAGAAGGGTAGGCCGGTTTGAAAGCTCCTCCTCTTTGTGTGTCTCACGGGCATTATTCTACAAGTTTGTAGAAGAGGTCAGTAGGGGAATGATGAATACCATAAAATGTCGTGGCCCTATCTGAGAGCTCACAGATGTAAGGAACTGAGACAACCTTAATTTCCTTTTAGAATGTCAACTGAGAAGAAGAATCCTCACCAAGGAATGGAAGAGGCGGTAAGGAAAGGAATGAAAAAGAAAGATTGAGAGATTAATTGAAGAAAACACCCAGAACCATTTGCCTCTGCCTGGTTTGGAATGTTCACTACACCAGCAAGTGGACAGTAAAAGATGATGAAAGACATCGCGGAAATAGCACACAAGTACACAGATTCAACCGTCAGGGCACGCCTCCTTCCAATGGGCTAAATAAATGGAGGAAGAACAAGATTCCTCATAATTTACAGTCATTCATTTTCATTTTGAGATTTAAAAAGGATACCATATTATTAGCATTTTAATTGAGATCTAGCAGACGAGAATTTAACAAGGTAATTATTTTAAAAGGAATTTATTTCTGACTCAAAATTAAATTGGGCCAGTGATGGAAAATGTTAGCCACAAGGTACAATGTTGAGAAAATTGTGTTGACGTACATACTTTAATACTTGTTAGGTATAGCTTTTATATTAAAAACTCAATTTTTTAATTAAATTTTTATTTTTTAATATTAGTTACAGTTTATTAACTTTGTATCCCAGCTGTAGCCCACTCCCTCATTCCCTCTCAATCCCAGCCTCCCTCCCTCATCTCCTCCCTGCTCCTTTCCAAGTCCACTGATAGGGGAGTCCATCTGACCCTAGTTTATCACGTACCTTCAGGACTGGCTGCAATATCCTCCTCTGTGGCCTAGCAAAGCTGCTCTTCCCTCGGTGGGGGTGAGGGGTCAAAGAGCCAGCCATTAAGTTCATGTCAGAAATAGTCACTGTTCCCCTGGACGATACCCACTTGGATGCTGAGCTACCATGGCCTATATCTGAGCAGGGGTTTGAGGTTATATCCATACTTTGTCCTTGGTTGGAGATACAGTCTCAGAAAAGACCCCTGTGCCCAGATATATTTGGTCCTTGTGTAGCTCCTGTCCTTTCCAGGTCATACTAACTCCCCCTTCTTTCATGTTTCCCTGCACTCTGCCCAAGGTTTGGTTATGAGTCTCAGTATCTGCTTTGATACACTGCTATGTAGAGTCTTCCAGAGACCCTCTGTGGTAGACTCCTGTCCTGTTACTTGTTTTCTCCTTCTTCCAATGTCCATCCCATTTGTCTTTTTAAGTGAGGATTGATCATCTTACCCCGGGTCCTCTTTCTTGTTTATCTTCTTTAGGTGTACAGATTTCAGTATGTTTATCCTATCTTATAGGTCTAGTATCCACTTATAAGTGAGTATATGCCGTGTGTGTCTTTCTGCTTCTGGGATACCTCACTCAGGATGATCTTTTCTAGGTCCCACCATTTACCTGCAAGTTTCATGATTTCCTTGTTTTTAATTGCTAAGTAGTATTCCATTGTGTAAAAGTACCACAATTTCTGTATTCATTTCTCCATTGATGGACATCTGGGTTTTTTTTTTTCCAGATTCTGGCTATTACAAATAAAGCTGCTACAAACATGGTTGAGCAAATGGCCTTGTTGTGTACTTCAGCATCTTTTGGATATATGCCTAGGAGTGGTATAGCTGGATCTACTATTCCTAATTGTCTGAGAAAGAATTATTTCTAATTGTCTGAGAAAGCGCCAGATTGATTTCCAAAGTGGTTGTACAAGTTTGCATTCCCACCAGCAATGAAGGAGGGTTCCCCTTTCTCCACATCCTCCCCAGCATATGTTGTCACTTGAGGTTTTGATCTTAACCATTCTCATGGGTGTAAGGTGTAATCCCAGGGTTGTTTTGATTTGCATCTCTCTGATGGCTAAGGACACTGAGCACCTCTTTAAGTGTTTCTCTGCCATTCTATATTCCTCTACAGAGAATTCTCTGTTTAGCTCCGTACCCTTTTTTTTCCATTGGATTTCTTAATTTATTTTTTTAACTTCTTTATTTCTTTATATATTCTGGATATCAGTCCTCTATTAGATATAGAGTTGGTGAAGATCCTTTCCCAGTCTATAGGCTGTCGTTTTATTCTGATGACAGTGTCTTTTGCTTTACACAGGCTTTCAGTTTCATGAGGTCCCATTTATTGATTGTTGCTCTTAGAGCTTGTGCTGTTGGCGTTCTGTTCAGGAAGTTGTCTCCTGTGCCAATGAGTTCTAGGGTCTTCCCCACTGTTTCTTCTAACCAATTTAGTATGTCTGGTTTTATATTGAGGTCTTTGATCCACTTGGACTTTAGTTTTGTGCAGGGTGATAAATATGGATCTATTTTCATTTTTCTGCATGTAGACATCCAGTTGGACCAGCACCATTTGTTGAAGATGCTGTCTTTTTTCCATTGAATGGTTTTGGCTTCTTTGTCAAAAATCAAGTATTCATAGGTGTGTGGGTTTATTTCTGGGTCTTCTATTTGGTTCCATTGATCCACCATTCTGTTTCTATGCCAATACCATGCAGTTTTTATTACTTTTGCTTTGTAGTACAGCTTGAGATCAGAGATGGAGATACCTCCAGATGATCTATTGTTGTACAGGATCATTTTGGAAATTCCGGAGAAACTCAATTTTTAATATGAGAGATGTGCAATACAACTATAACAAAAGCAAGCCCCTCTTCTTAAATAGTTTAAGAAATACAAAAGAACTTTAGTGTGTGACTCTTGCCATAGCAATGGAGGTGGAGGCTGGAAAAAAAAAAAAAAACATAAGAAATAGAGCCCTGGGTTCAGTCCCCAGTTCAAGGACACAATGCTGAAGAAGATGGAGAGCTCTTTAGAAAACAGTGCTGCTGTGATAGCATTGGCATAGGCTGGACACATAGTGTGTCTTTTGCACTAACCTTGCGATGGTTGCTGTTTCCAGTACCATACCTGTGCCATGCTGGGTGCCTGGAGCTCATCCTGCTCAGATGGCAATGGGACTCCCACACATTGGTGGCCCTGCCAGCAAGAAGAGTTGTGCTTAAGTGAACTTCCACCAGTGTGATGGACTCTGCATGTTCTGTAATTTGCGTTTTCATCTGCACATTTTAGTCATTCTGGCCTAACTTGGACAGAATTATGGACCCAAAGTTAATAGGACTCTGGCAATCCTCTCCTTTCTGTTATATGAAATTCGGTGACTGGGGGCTGCCACACCTTCCCAGAGTAGTGACAGCCTGATGATAAAATCATATGATCATATGAAAAATTAAAGAAACTTCGTCTGAATGAATTCCAGTGAAATGGCTCTAAATAAAAGGTGTGTGTGCATGGGGGAGGGGTTATATGTGGGAGATAGGGCACACATGCACTTAAGTAGAAGCCAGAGGTCTTTATCCTTTCCCCCAGATCACCTATATCTGCCCCTAGCGCTGAGGTTACAGTTGCACACCATCAGTTTCTGTGTGTGTGATCGGCACCCGAGCTCAGGGAACTATAAGCAACGTTTGCACCTAAATTCATTTAGGACAACTGAATTTTGCATAGTTTGTAAAATGTTTAAGTCAAGACTTTGCCATAAGGTTCTTTGACCTTCCCTGCCGAAGGAAGAGCAAAGAGCAGCCTTACTAGGCCACAGAGTAGGATATTGCAGCCAGTCTTACTGAGACCTGATAAACTAAGGTCAGATGGAAAGGAAGGAGGACCTCCTCTATCAGTGGACTTAGAGAGGGTCAGGGAGGAGATGAGGGAGGGAAGGTGGGGTTGGGAGGGAATGAGGGAGTGGGCTACAGCTGGGATACAAAGTAAATAAACTGTATTTAATATAAAAAAATAAAAATTTATTTTAAAAAAAAGACTTTGCCATCAATGAAGGGACTTCTACAACCATGGGATGCTCCCTTCTGGACTCTGGCTTAGTCACAGACCACACCCAAACACCAGTTTCCAATACAGAGAGATATTTTATTAAGCAAGATAGACAGGGTAGCTGAACATGAATCAGGCAGAAATAGTAGCAGGTAGCTCTTCAGGAATGGCTTTTAAGGAGAAAAAGAAAGGGGAAGTCCATGTTAGGGTGGGTTAGCAAGTCCTGAATGGGCATGTTGGTCCATATAGTCAAATAAGGAATTTTGATAGCTGGACCATGGTAGTCAGCCTCAGAAGGAAGGAAATGCTCAAGTAAGGGAGTCTCGTGGTTTAGCAAAAGAAAGAGGGGCGGGGCAGGTCCCAGCAAATCACCATGTTTGGGCCTGTTAGAGCCCTTCAGTTAGTGTTACTCTTCATGACGAAATCATGTACTTCAATGTGCACAGTGTGACCAGAGTTGTAGAAGGTGGGTAACTGTTCCTCTCTGAAAAACCAACATGCAGTTACTCATTGCCTGCCAATGGAGATATGTTCTGAGAAGCTCACACTTAGGTGATTTTGTCATGATGTGAGCATCACACACCAAAGCAGCTAGGATCACACTGATGACACCGTCGGATGAGATGTTACCATGGCTGCAGTCCTGTGCTGGCTTGACCATCATTAGGCACATAGGTAGCTGCGTTTCAACAACAGCATCAGCAACAACAACAAAATAGAATCAGGGGAGGCAGCACTGAAATAAGAGCTGTACAGACACCCATATCCGTCTTCTTTCCAGTCCCCTCACCCAACCCTGCCAGCTAATTTTGGTCTGCTCTCCTTATATTGAATCATCATTTCCGCTTCCAACAATGGGTGGGACATCTCTAGTGTCCTATAAGAATACATGCACATAAGCCTACAACAGGGCTACTAGAAACTACAATCGAATTACACTTACCAAACAGCACCACTGCGCCACCAAGCTGCCTCAGGGACCCTCCCTTCTAGTCGGAACCTTTGACTGATGCTAATGAAATCAGGGTTAACACATTACTGTCACACTCTCCACATAGACAACAGTGGGCCAAGTGTGAATTAATCATTCTCACTCTATCACCAGCCCCTTGTTTTAACTCAGTATAAATGGAAATGTGTTGCAGGAATCTTCCTTGAATAAGTGCTCCGGCACCAATGTCGAGACCGGCAGGTTGAGACCTGCTATTTGAAAGGTATTTATTAGAGTTGGCAGGTATAAGCTTTTGTGGTCACGTAGTTCAGGGCAACAGCCCATTGTCTCAGCTGTTTCTCCAGGTCGTTCTGTTCCAACTAGCAAGTGAAGTCATTGAAGTCATGCTTCCAAATGGGTAGCACAGGCAGTGCTTTAAGATGCCAGTAAATAAACCAATAAGTCAGTATCTAACAGTCATCCTCGTGTACCTCATCTTACTTCAAATGTCCCGAATTTAGGTGTTTTTTAACGGGGCAGAGAACAGTTAACGGGGGATCAGTGTGCTGCCTGGTGCAAGGACCTCTAGGAAAATGGACACCAGCCACAGCCTGGGAGGATGACAAGGGGTCTGGGCATCAGATGAAGAGGATAAAATCACTTCTGAAGTCTGACTGCCACACAGCTTCCTACTCTTTGCCTTGAAGGCTCTGACTCAGCTGTGGTTTCCAATATTTTAACCCCTTCTTTCCCTACTCTCCCTCCCTCCCTAACCTCCTTCCTTTCTTCTCTTCTTTCCTTCCTTCTCTCCTTCCCTCCCTCCCTCCCTCCCTTCCTTTTGAGATAAGGATTTGCTGAGCTCCCCAGGCTAGACTCAACCTCCTGTATTTGCCAATCATCCTACTTCAGTCCCTGAGTGCTGGGACTGTAGTTGGATGTTCCCGCTCTTGCCTGCTGCATTTCATCTCTGCTGAGGTGTCCTGGCTGCTTGGCAACTTCCTAATTCTCCATTGAGTGGCAGCTCAAAGTCTCAGCACTCCCCCCACTTGCCCAGGAAGAATTAGGCATTTCCTCATGATAGGCCTCCGTGTATTTGACCCAGTTTTACTGGTGCATTGGTCATGTCCTCTTGTTGCCATCTGTTGCTTAGCACCATGAGCCTCCCACAAGGGGCACCATGTGTTAATTAGGCTTTTGTGCATGCATTTTAATAGAGTGTCTGTGATGCTACAGAACTCCAGTAATATTTGATCTTGGTGTGTTCCTCCCAAAGAGCACGATGAGGCCTCTTAATCCCTAGAGTCCTCTTCTAGAGTCAACCAACTATGGATGCAATATTCAGAACAACTTTGCATCTCCACTGACATGTACACATTTCACTTTATAATTATTTTTTAAAATAGTACGCTGTTATTACTTGCATATCATTTGAACTGCCAGAAGTGTCATAAGAAATTTACAGACAATCTGAAATCTCTAAGAGGACTGTGTGCGTTATCTATAAATCCTGTGTCATTTCACATAAGGGACTTGACGATCCAAGGGGATCCCATCTCAGAACTAAACTCCACAGACACTGAGGGACAAATAAATATTCAGATACATCCACATTAGACATGACTGGATACACTGCTCTAACAGGAAGCCTTAAGTTACCTGTAGTTGAAGGGTGTGGGGTTTTATTTTCTCAGATGACAAAGAATAGCAGGCACTCCACCTTGTGGATGGCTCCCTTCACAGAAGAACTTGTTCTTTTTAACACCTGACTCTCTGGCCACTGTGCATATGGTCATGTTTGGTGGAGAAAGAGGAGAATGGACAGACTTGGACATTTAATGTGGCCAGAGCATGTGACTCAATCCACTTTTCCAGTGAATCATCATGAAACTATACCTAAGTGCTCAAAAGAAAGGAACGCATGCATTTGGAGAGAGAGCTGGCATTCTCAAATGCTTGGAGCATCTCTATCCCCATGCTCTTTACCTTTTGGGGGAGTAAAATTAAATGTTTTTATATAATATATTTAGATCTTGGCTTTTTCCTCTTAGCACCGAACAAGATCCTGCCTACTCTCCACCACCCTCATTCCAGTTCCTCCCTCTCTCTTTGGAAAACAAACAAGAAAACATACAAACAACCAAAAACAAAATGAGTAATGAAAAAGAAAAAAAAAAAGAAACACAAGAGAAACACACACAAAATCCATATGAACACAAAATCAAAAACCAAAACATACAAATATATAACATAATATACTGGCCTTTTCAAAAAACCAGCAAGACAAAAAGAAATACCCAAACAAAGCAATGTGAGACAAAAGATCTACAGAAATACCACTGAGTTTACTGTGTGTTGATCATCTACTGGCTGGCATGGGACCAACCCTTAAATGTGATTAATATACCCAGTGAGACTTCATTGGAGTCTCTAATTTTGGGATCCCATCTGGCTTGAACCTGTGAAGTACCTGTGTATGCTGTCACAGTCTCTGTGAGTTCCTGTTTTGTGTGGAAAATATTTTTCTTATTCTTATCCATCCCCTGTGGGTTTTTCTTTTCTTTTCTTTTTTTTCTTTTTTTTACAGACTTTCTACTTCGGCTTCTGCATAGGTCTCTGAACCCTGAGAGGAAGGATTTGAGGAAGACATTCCATTTAGGACTGAGTATTTCAAAGTGTCTCATTCTCTGAACATTTCCCAGTTGTGGGTCTCTGTATTAATCTCCATCTACTGCAAGAGGATGATGATGGCCAAGTGAGATGCTGGTCTATGGGTATAACAGAATGTCATTAGTAGTCATTTTTATTACATGTTCCTTTAGCATAACAATAGGATTTTGTTTTTCCCTAGGCACATGACCAATCCAGGCTCAGGTTCTTGGCCAGTATAGGAGTGTCAAGCAGGGATTCCATCTCATGGAGTGGGCCTTAAGTCAAATCAGAGAGAACTCAGATGAAGAACAGTGGGATTGTTATATATGACCTTTATTGTATTAAGTTATATTTCCTCCACCCATAGCCTCTCCATGACTTTTATCATTACAGGATGTTACATTTTCCAAAGGCTTTTTCTATGTCTATTATCATGTGCTTTTAGTCTATTTATGTAATGAATTATATTTATTTATTTATTTATGCCAAATAATTCCTTAACTTCTGAGCCATCTCTCTAGCTCCAAATAATTCCTAACAACTATATTAAAATCAACTTGGTCATGATGAACGATTAAAAGGAGCTTTTATTTGCCATCTTCAGTTGTTGACTCGGAGGCTAACTGCCTCTGTGTGCTAATGTAGGCCTAGTCCTGGATGCTTCTAGCCTCTGTACAATCTAACCTAGGCCTTAGCTGTTTTCAACCTCTGAGACTGCTGAATAAGCTCACCCTTTATAGCTCTTAATGAACTCGTACGTAGCTGGCTGGTTCAACTCAGCCCTTCTGACTCAAGCTCCCCGCCAAGCCAAGTGATTCAATCTGTCATTTCTCAGCTTCTCATTGAATTACTCTGCTTGGCCTCAAATTAACTCTAGCAATTATTATAATATTCTGGCTCCTTTGGTCTTCATCTAAGTTCTCTGTATGCAACCTGTCTCACTATTTACTGTCCTGGGAAAACTGCCTCCTCTCTCTGTCTCATTTCCCCTTAAGTAGCTTCCCTTTCCTCTCTCTTCTCATGAGAATTGGCCATATCCTATTCTGTCAAGTCTTTCCCTGAGTCATCAGTGTTTCCGCCACTCAATTAGACATCACTTTCAAATATGGGTGCTTCCTTCTACAAACTAACTTTACCTTCATTGTTTGCAATTAAAAACATGTACCACCACACCTGGATCAAAGCTTTTCTTTATCTGAAACTTGCTCTATTCCAGGCTGGCCTTGAACTCAGATCTGCTTGCTTCTGTCTCCTGGATTTAAGGTGTGTTTGTATTCCAGCCAGATGACACAGAGCTAGAAGGTCTTTGGATGTGATCTCTTGCCAGAACAGCCATGTTCTGAATTAACATTCCTCTTCAAAATGGTCTTTTTAGTCTGATCTTGAATTTGGTTTGCAAGTGTTTATTGAGAATTTTGATGTTTATTGTGGGATAAGTCTATAACTTTCATTTTTATGGTGTCAGGGAAATATTCTTCATAAAGGGATTATGGAAACTTTTCTTCTTTTTCCTACTGAATGGAATAATTTGAATAGTTTTGGTGTAAAATCTTTGAAGTTCTGGTAAAAGTCTGTATCTATCCTGGGTTTTCTTTAGTAAGAAGACTTATTATTGCTTCAGTCTCATTGCTGTTATACATCTGTGTAAATTATTTATTTCTGTTTGGTTTAATGTTCTTTATTATATGCATCTAGAGAATTATCCACTTCTTTCTAGTTTTCCAATTTAATGAAGTATATATTTAAAAGCATCCTTATGGTTTCCCGAATTTTAGTGGTATTTGTTGTAATGTCTCCCTTTTCATCAGTAATTTTATTTTATTTTTCTCCTTTGCTTTGTTACATGGGTAAGGATTTGTCAATTTTCTTTATCTTTTCAAGAAACCAATTCCTTCTCTCATTTTTAAAATTAATTTTATTCCTCTTTCATTAATTTCTGCCCTTATTTTGATCATTTATTTCAATCTATTATTTTGGGCTTTGGTTTGTTCTTGTGTTTCAAAGATCTTAAAGAGTATCATTAGTTTGTTTATTTGAAATCTCTCAAAAATTTTCATGTAGGCACTTAGTGCTGTAAACTTTCATCTTGTAACTGTCTACATTATGTTCCATAAATTTTGATTTGTTGTGTCATCATTTTTACCCAATTCTTGTAATTTTTAATTTCTTTCTTGATTTCTTAGTGACCTATTAATCATCCAACAATGTGTTGTTTAGTCTCCATGAGTTTACTCCATGAGTTCTGTTGGTGAATGTACTGATGAAGTATATTGTGTACTGTTTATATTTGTTGCTGTTGACATCTAATTGTTGCCCATGGTGACAAGATAGAATATAGAATGTGTTCTCAACTCTCCTATATTTATTGAGACTTGCTTTGTGTCTTAATATGTGTGAAATTTTGACACACTGATGTAAGCTATGTGTACTCTTCATTTTTTCAGGTGAAATGTTCTCCAGGTGTTAGTTAGGTGCATTTGACTTAATGATGTTATTTAATACCAGAATTTCTCTAATTTTTTGTTTGGATGAGCTGTCTACTGTTGAGCATTGGGCACTAATATAACCCACATTAGTGTGTTGAGATTAATATGTGCCTTTACATAGAGTAGTACTTATTTTATAAAATTGTCTTCTTGAGTTTTTTACCCCAATCGTCATTTCAATTTCAATTCTCTTCATCAATTCTATTTTTTATTAAATTCTTTTATCATATCTTGGACTTTTGTGTTTGGACCCAACCAGATGCTATTGGACTGGACTACACTGCACCATACCAGATCAGAGGAGACAGTACCAGAGGGCAGTATACTTGACTTCACAAGACTGTACCATACTATACTGGATGGGACCAGAGCAGGGCAGACCAGACCAGACAAAATGAGAGAGAAGAGATTAGATGAGAGAGAAGGGACGAGGATGAGATGAGACCAGACTAAATGAGACCATACAAGACCAGACCAGACTAGACCCTTAAAACATGATGCGTTTATTCAACGATGGGCACCAATGTCGATTCTACATGTTTGCAGTTGTGTCTAGTGCTGTATTAACTGCAGATATAAACTTTGGAATGCTAAGTTTACTTCCCTCAGATACATTACTTAGAAGCAAGATAGCTGAATAATATAAGTTTATTTCCAGTTTTATCAGAAAACCCCATATTCTTCTTTACAACTTACACTAATTTACATTTCCATAATTCTCCATTTTTCACATTTACTGTATTTATATACACTTGATGATCTACTTATTTATAATAGTCATTCTAATTGGGATAGAATTAGTTTTGATATACATTATATATATATCATTCAGTTTTGATATACATTATATATATAACTAATTTGTATCAAGCATTTTTATACATAAATTTTTTATTTATTTTTTCTTTGAAGGATTTTGTTATTGTTTGAGGGAGATGGCTCACTGGGTAAAGGACTTGCTGAGGAAGCCTATCACATGAGTTTCCCATAGGTAGAACATATATGAAAACGTCACACATTATGGAAGATGAAAAGTGGAAACAAGAGAATCTTGAAAAGTTCATGACTAGTTAGCAGAGCTAACACATTGGGAAAAGATGCTGTTCTAAACAAGGTGGAAAGGCAATGTTGACAGCCAAGAGTTGTTTTTAGGCTTCCATGTGTACACTGTGATATGTGAGCAAGTATACACATGAACAAGCGCCAAGCACACATATACATCACACACACACACATAAGCACACACACCCTACTTTAAAAAAATCCAAAAGCAATATATTTTTCATTATTTATCCTTTATAAGTTTGGATTATTTATCAGTTAAATAATCAACAAACATTTTTCTCCCATGCTGTAGGTTGTTTTAGGTATTTTCTTAGATTTTTAGTTTTATATAATCTTATTTGTCTATGTTTGCTTTTGCTTTTGTTTTCTCTGTGTTGGGGGTGATATTAAAAATCATTGCCTATCCCATTGTCTTAAAATGTATCACAAAGCTTTCTCCTAGTGGTTTCATAATTTCAGTACCTACATGTAGATATGTAATCCATTTCAAGTGGATGTTTATAGAGGCAGGGGGATCAAAATCAAGTTTCACCCTTCCATGTGGATATCACATTTTCCCAGCACCATTCTCTTCTCCAGAGAATGCTATAAAACCTTTGCAGAAAACCAGCTAGTGTAGCTGCATGATCTATTTGTCTTTGCTCCCCATCTCTGCTCTCTTTTCAGTCTGTTTTTATGTTGGTGTCATGTTATTTGCTGTACTAGGGCTTAAATACAGGCATGTGCATCACATGCTAACCCTAACCCTAAACCTGTCCCTAAACCTATCCCTAATCCTATCCCTAACCCCAACCCTAAGCCTTCAGGTTTTTTCTTTCATTTAAGATTGCTTTGGCTACATGGTGTGCGTCCATATGACTTTTAGAATCCAATTTAGTTCTAGTTCTGTGAGGAATTCTTTGGTTTTGGTTTTTGTTTTGTTATTTGTTTTTTGTTTACTTTAAAAGCAAATTATACATTTTGATATTTTTCACAGAATTGCATTAAACCTGTACATCTTTAGGTAATGTTGGCCCATGAAATTTCCTTTCCCTGTCTACTGCTTCCTTCTTAGATCAAGAGAGAATATCTCAAGGTTCACGAATTCACATAAAGGAAAGTTGATAAGAGAAGTCAAGAGCAGAGTGGCAATAACAACTACTGCTAAATATATATAAAGAAATTATGTATATATATTATAATTTCTTTATTACAATTTATTCACTTTGTATCTCTGCTGTACTCTCCTCCCTTGTCTTCTCCTAGTCACACTCACCCTTCTTCTTCTCCCCCTATGCCCTTTCCCTAGTCCCCTGATAGGGGAGGACCTCCTCCCCTTCTATCTGACCCTAGCCTATCAGGTCTCATCAAGGCTGGCTGTATTATCTTCTTCTGTGGCCTGGAAAGGTTGCACCCTTTCAGGTGGAGGTGATCAAAGAGCCAGCCACTGAGTTCAACTCAGAGACAGTGCCTGGCACCCTTATTAGGGAACCTACTTGGAGTCTGAGCCACCTATGGGCTTCCTCTGAGCAGGGCATCTAGGTCTTCTCCATGCATGGTCCTAGGTTGGAGTATTGGTCTCTGCAGGCCTGGGTTTTATGGCTCTGTTGTTCTCCTTGTGGAGTTCCTGTCTCCTCCAGGTCTTCCTATCTCCCTCTTCTTCCATAATGTTCCCGGCACTCTGCCCAAAGACTGGCTTTGAGTCTCAGTGTCTCCTTCGATACCCTGGTGGGTAAAGTCTTTCAGAGGTCCCCTATAGAAGATGCCCCACTAGTCAATAAGGACATTTGCTCAACTATGTTGAGCAAATAGCAGCTTTATTTGTAATACCCAGAATCTGGAAACAACCTAGATGACCCTCAATGGAGAAATGGATACAGAAAGTGTGGTACATTTACATAATGGAATACTACTCAGCAATAAAAAACAAGGAAATCATGAAATTTGCAGGCAAATGGTGGGAACTAGAAAAGATCATCCTGAGTGAGATATCCCAGAACCTGAAAGACATGCATGGTGTATACACACTTATAAGTGGATATAAGACATATAATGTAGGATAAATATACTAAAATCTGTAGTCCTAGAGAAGCTAAACAATGAGGAAGACCCTAGCGAAGAGGCTGAAACCTCACTAAGAGGGCAAACAGTATAGACATCGGAAGTAGGAGAAGACAAGGAAAAGGACTGCTAAATATATTTAAACTCTAATTGGAAATACGATTATGGAACACAAATCTAAGTCGGCGCATCTTCCAGTAGTGCCGTTGTTGTTGTTATGAGAACTCCTCTAAGAAACAATTAAAAGAGGAATTGTTGAAAGAAAAGCTTGGAACCGTGGAAAACCAATCAAGTAAAAAAGGAAAGACATTTGATCCCAAGTGTGACACAGTACTTGATCAGCCAGGTTACTGAAACAGAGATTCACTGGCCAACCAGTGGAAACAGGAAGTCACGTGCTAGAGAAAAAGACGCTCACAGTGAGCTCTGATTGGTGGTCATTAGTGTGTGGAAACTTCCAGAAATCATCTGAATGAAGAGAGCTGTGCAATGGTTAGGCTACATCTTGGCTTCAACTAACTTATGTGATTTGGAAACAGCAGAATAGCATAGGGGAACTGTTAGGTGTAAATCAAGATCAGACCAAGTGGGGCTAATTGTTACTGAAGTCATTGTATAACCCTCTGACCGTGACGGCAGATAGAAATCTGGCCTCCTAAGAGACTGACTGAAAACAGGCTCCCTTTCTGAGTTGTATATTATCTATTGGGCGGTTGGCTTCATGGCAAAGTTTGAACAAGGAGTTTGCAGGTTTGTGCATAAGAGTGGTGGTCACAATGGACGGAGGAGACACAGGTGTTTAGGTGGAGCAAGACCTTAAGAGAAAGCAAATGTTAAAAGAACAAAGACTAAAAAGTAACATCCTGAGCTGGAGAGATGGCTGAGTGGTCAAGAGCAGTTGATGTTCTTCTAAAGGACCTAGGTTCAATTCCCAGTGACCATCTGGAGTTTCACAACTGTCTGTAACTCATATTCTAGGAGATACAACAATTTCTTTTGACCTTTATCAGGCACCAGGCATGCAAATGGTGCACAAACGTGCAGGCAACTAGCTCAAGCACATAAAATAGGTTTTTAAAAATCTTAACTAATGGGCTTCTGTACACCCAAGCAGTTTCCACAGTGGCTGAGGCCATTTCATCCAAGAATAGATCAAGTGTCACCACTGTCAGAGCAAGCACACAGCTGAAGGCTTTTGATATTAAAAAGAAAAGGAAAGGAAGGAGAGATAAATTCAGGGTTCACTAGCAACCTGTGGTATAAAGGCATCTGTGTAGTAAGTGAAGCATAGAACTGGGCAAACTCTGCCTTAAAAATCTTTCTCAGTAAAGTGAGTATGTAATAGAAGAACCCTAAAATCAACAATAGCACAGTTGGGGGTCTTTGCATTCTACCCCAGATTCTTTTTTTTTAAGTGTTAAATATCTTTATTTGATTTCATACCCAAAGCACAGTAAGTGCCTTTCAGTCAAGTGTCTTGACATAGGGAATTCTGCCATCCCAGATTCTTGTGTTGTTTTCTCTGCCAGCCTCCAGCTCTGCCTGGGCTAAGCCTGCTCTCACTCAATCCATCTGTGATGCTACCTAATCCAACATTAACCTCAGTCAATCTTGGTCTCTCTCTCTCTTCTAACCCCAAATAGAGTCCATCAGCCCACCCAGGCAGCACTAGTTTGTACATAGTAAACATTCTCATGCCCTCAGATTTGTTCCAGATGGTGTGTCTGTTCAGTTACTATTAATGGAAAATACTTAATTAATCTATTCTGTTCTTTAAAAAAGAATTCCAAGAATTATGTTTCAGAGTAAATTTTAATTAGCTGCAGAATGACTTACTTTCCTCTATTAATTAATCATGTCTGGAGATATGTAAGCTATTGGACATAAACGCTTCTGATAAACACCCACAGCCCCCTTTGGCAGTTAGTTGAATTTTCAATTAAAATGTCTAGAATTCCTCTGCTTGTTTCAAATGGTGTAAAGTGGCGTTACAATTCCATTCCTTGGAAGAAAACAGTACAGCACACATTAGCTTCCCTTTCCCAGGGTCAATGTGACTAGCACACGATCAAAGTAACATACTATTAGCAAAAGAATGATGTATATATGGGGTGGACACGTGTGCATGTGTGGTTGTGTACATTCATGTGCTGCTATGACTACAATAAAGGGTGCCATTGTTAGATTCCTTAAGAGTCAGTAGCCCAAGGCAGCCCAGTCTCCAAGTGGGATCCCTAGTAAGGGGAACAGGGACTGTCTCTGACATGAACTAGGTGGTTGGTTCTTTGATCACCCTCCCCCTGCTGGGGGAGCAGCCTTACCAGGTCACACAGGAAAACACTGCAGCCAGTCCTGATGAGACCTGATAGACTAGGGTCAAATGGAAGGGGAGGAGGACCTCCCCTATCAGTGGGCTGAGGGAGGAGCATGGGAAAAGATGAGAGAGGGAGGGTGGGGTTGGGAGGGGGCTACAGCTGGAATAAACTATAATTTATAAAAAAAACAAATGAATTTATAAAAATTAAAAAAAAATGAGTCAGTAGCACCATGTAGTGAAGCTATGAGGAGCCATCCAATTCTGAATTGTTGACCTAATATGAAAATTCCACGATGGGCCTGTGACACATATTTTGGTCTCAGCACTGAATAACTTGACGTGAGAGGATTGGAAGGTTGAGGATAACCTAGCCTACATAGCTAGTTCAAGTATAGCTTGGGCTATGTAGCAAGATTCTAGCTCAGAAACAAAAACAAACAGGAAAACTATGACAAACAGAGATAGCGTTGCTTTTTTAGAACCATATATATATCTCTCTGCCCGTCCATATTCCCAGCAACTGACAGAACAATCCTGAACAACTCAGGATTTAAAGCAACATACAAATGATTAGGAGAACACTGATAAATGAGCAACAGAGTGCTTCCATTGGGAGCATTTGTCACTAAGACTGATGTGAGAAATGCCATGGGCTGGACGGCTTGAGCAAGGCAGTTAGTTCTTTTGCCCTTCTGGGATCTGTGAGACTAGCATCAGGGTATTGACAGGTGAGGCTTCTCCTGGGCCCTTGGCCCTTGGCTAGCTGATGCTAAACGTCTCTGTACTGGGAGGGTCACTCCCTTCACGTGTTCAGGTTTGCTGCACTTCTTTCTATGTCCAAACTCATCTTCATTTAAGGATATCAGCCATATTAGATCGGAGTCCACGCCCATAGACTTTGTTTTAATATAACACCTTCATTAAAGACCTGATATCCACTTAGCGTTTTGTCTAAAGTGCTGGTGATATCTGATTTTGGAATTGATGATTTAAAAATTTCAACCGATAGCAAGTACAAATTCCTATATGAGAAGGTTATTTTTTTCTTTTGTGCGTGGCGTGAAAAATGGAAACAAATCTTGAACTACATATTTTTTCCCTAGGGCAAGATGAGAAAATTGGAATTTTAAAATCTTACTTTAAATTCATCATGGATTTATGTATTTTGCATAAAATCATTGCTACAAAACATCTAAAAATATTTTGAAAATAATATAATGTTTTCATTTTGAAGAAAATTGTTTCAATTCAAAAAGTAAAAATATTGATCACTCCAAATCTCTGTTTTAAGACACTAAATGGAAATATATAATCCACACAACGCTTTTTATTTTTTATTTTTTAATATTAATTTTTAATTTTTATTATTAATCACAGGTTATTTACTTTGTATCCCAGCCATAGCCCCCTCCCTCATTCCCTGCCAATCCCACCCTCCCTCCCTCATCTCCTCTCTGTCTCTTTCCAAGACCACTGCTAGGGGAAGTCCTCCTTCCCTTCCATCTGACCCTAGCTTATCAGGTATCTTCAGGACTGGCTGCAATGTTCTCCTCTGTGGCCAGCAAGGCTGCTCCTCCCTTGGGGGGTGGGAGGAGATAAAGAAGCCAGTCATTGAGTTCATGTCAGAAATAGTTCCTGTTCCCCTTGCCGGGGAAACCCCACTTGGATTTTGAGCTACCATGGGCTACATCCGAGCAGGGATTCTAGGTTATTTATATCCATACATGGTCCTTGGTTGGAGAAACAGTCTCATAGAGGACCCCATGCCCTGATATATTTTGTCCTTGGGGAACTCCTGTTCTCTCTCAGTCCTACTAACTCCCCCTTTTATCATATGATTCCCTGCACCTACCGAAGGTTTGGTTATGAGTTCAGCATCTGCTTTGATACACTGCTAGGTAGTGTCTTTCAGAGGCCCTCTGCAGTAGGCTCCTGTCCTATTTCTTGTTTTCTCCTACTTCCCATGTCCACCCCACACATAACACTTTTTAAAGCATGTGATTTTGGAGGCCTTGGGAGAAGGTTCACTTAGGAAACTGCTTGCTGTACGAACGTGAAGACCTGAGTTCAGGTCCGAAGCACACATTTGAAGAGCCATGTATGGCCTTGTATGCCTATAATCTCATCTCGGTGCTGGGGAGGCAGAGAAATGTGGACACCTGGATTTCTCTGCCTAGTCAGTGTAGCCAACTTGTTGAGCTCCAGATTTAAGGAGAGACTCCATCTCAAAAATAAGATATAACTGAGGATGACAGCCAAGGCCCACCTCTGACGTTCACCTATTTGTGCACATACATGTGCATCTGTGCATCTATGTGTACACAGCACATGCACAGATATGCCATATGCACACATAAATAGGCATACACACACCATACACATATATGTGCACACACACACCCACACACACAAGCATGTGATCTCTAAGAGGCACGATATTGCCATAAGCTGCCTCCATGTTATTGCTAAAAAGAAAGTGGAAATTGATTTTAAATTAACAAATGTAAGATAATTCAAATTAAATAATGAAGATGAAAGGGAATATGAAAATCAAATTTGATTTTTAGTTATGTGGGGAAAGAAAACTGGTATCAGGTGAATATCCTTGGCTCTTTCTCTATATTATATAATGAACATATTCATTTAGAGATGAACAATAAAGGCATTTTGGGTTAGATGTAATTATGCTAGAAAATGTCAGAAAATAATCATGTTAGACTGGATGATATTTCTTCATAACTGGGTCATTTTAAGGAACAATATATCCATCAACTGAGGACCTAGATCCACAGTACTGATATTTTGTAATAAAATGTTTTGGCATTTCAACAGGATATCATGTCTACTTATAAATCTCTATTTGAACAGTTAGTTCTTCCAAGCAAGTTTCAAAAGGGTTTGTTGAGTTCATACTAAGTTGCTAGCAACTAGTTCACGTCACCTGGTATATCCCAAGTTCAAATTACCTGGTACAACACAAGTTCAAAGCACCTGGTACATATCAAGTTTAAAGCAGCTGGCACATCCCGAGTGAGGTTGGGAAATGTATTCCTTTGTCAAATTCCTCTCTGAATGTACAGTCTCACTGGAGGATCATTGCTCAAAATTGCCATTGTGAGACAACCTTTTCTCCCAACTGTCCTTCTCTGACTGGAACATCTGCTTCCCTTTTTTGTTCTTTTTTTTTTTTTTTTTTTTTTTTTTTTTAACTAACAAATGTTCCATTAACATTAACGATGTTTTGGTGCTTCCTTTGAACATTAACTCTTGCAGACTTTTCCTGATTGTGAATCCTAAAGCGGAAAATTTTTGAAGGCCTCTGGAAAACTGGTAAAAAACAAAAAAAAAATTATTTTAAAGGAAAATAAGTCTTTCTCTTGAAAGCTCAAAATCATTCCGCATGGTGCATCCCTCCTAACAGAACTGCTCTTCCCACACTATTAAAGTGCCATTATTCTCCCCGGCCTCTGAGATCACATTAACATGACATCATCAGAGCTTACTTATGCTGGCAATAAATAATGTAAAGTCAACAGTGCCTTAACCAAGCTCAGCAATACGTTATTTGTTCTCAAACACGGAAGGTTCTGGGTGTTATCCCAGCAGTCTGCAAAACACACAAGAAGGTTATGTGCCCTTTTAATCCTCTGTGCTCAAGTAGCTGCAGCATAGTACTAAACACCACAATATAAAAACTAACCAAGAATAAGAACTCTATAGAATCAATAACTACTCTACCCATCATCCAACTTTTGCAGAAGACAGCTTGAACACTTGCAGACTGACTGAAATTCAGCTCTTCACATTGACTTCTAGAGGTTTGATAAAATACAGATTTTCATTTATGTTTATTTATTTTCACTTATTATTCAGTCCTTTGAACCCTACAGATTCGAGAGCCCTATTATAGAAAAGAGCCATTTTTTCTTAGTTTTTAAAAATAATAAAATAAATTTGACTTACATTATTTCCATAAATCTTAGAGACATTAATAGCTGTTTTTGAAATTTCAAGACAGAAACAAATCATTATCTATTGTTCTGTGTTGCAATCATTAGAAAAGGGCAATTATTAATTTATTTATTTTTAAGTGTATTCCACAAAAGCAACAATATCTCATAGCTGCTCTGGAAAGGGAACAATGAAATAACACCAATCAGACAACAGAAAACAAAATTATATTTAGGCATAGTTATGCAAACCACAGTATTGCCAGGAACATTTATTGTTTTGAAGCTATTTGTGGAGGGCTTAACTAGTAAGGACCAGGCTTTCTCATCTGTCTTTGCAAATCACTGGGGTGGAAAGTGCTCTGAGGAAGCCTGAGGAAGGCAAGATGGCATACTGAGCTAGCCTTGACATAATGATGGGACTTGGATTTATACAGCACAGCCTTCATGGAGAACACTAATATCTCACTGAGGTCAGCTTGAATTACAGACACATGATCTTCAATACAGTTATGGCACAATCGCCTTAATCTTATGAATGTAATAATCCTTTATAAACCCAATATGCCAAGCTGTTACTAGTAAATGGTTAGTGACTATTTAATGCATCAGAGAAGCACACCACTAGTATACTAACTGAAGACAGACAAAGCGATGGTATAGGTACAAGTATATACTTACATACACACAGCTATATGGCATTCTAGTTTGTAGGAAAATACACAGGGAGGCCAACCCAGCATATCTAAATAGTTTTTAAAGGTTCACTTTATTTGCTTGAATGCATATGTGTGTATCTATGTATGGGGAAGGTGACTCACAGAGGCCAGTGTCAGGCTTTGGAATCCTTTAAGTTGGAGTTGGAATCATTCCCTGAGTCTCCTATTGTTGGTCCTGGGATTTGAACTCTGGCCCTTTGATGGAACAGTATGCACTTGTTAACATCTGAGCCATCTCTCCACCCCATCATGTCTACGTATTTTTGAGTCTTACATAAAGTTAACAAATTATGAAGTAAATGTGTCCTACTGCATTTATCCTCTGACCTTGCTAAGAATGCCTCCAAATCATCAAAATAAAAAAGCACATAAGTATTATATAAATGGTGTATAAATGGCTAAAGGTCAGCGAATGATCAATCAATATTGAATTTAATTAATAATGTACAAGTTTAAACGTTAGGCTTTGGATCAGAAGCACTTGCTTAGTAATAAATCAGACATAATTCACAAGTAATGTATTATTTAAAATAGATTTCTTTTTTATTATTATCAATATTATTTATTACAATTTATTCATTTTGTATCCTGGCTGTAGTCCCCTCTTTCATCTCCTTCCGGGCCCACCCTCCTTCCCTCTTCCCCCCCTTTCCCTCCCCTACTATCTGACCTTAGCCTGTCAAGTCTTATTAGGACTGTCTGCATTGTCTTCCTCTGTGACCTGGCAAGGCCGCTCCACCAGGGGTAGGTGGGTCTGATGCTCTTTGGGTGGATGACACCTAAATGAACATCGGTACAAAGTCCCAATTTATTTCTAATATCAGAGATCAGACCTCTACTCTTGCCTGATGTGTCTAAAACAAAAAGGGGGAACTGTAGAGAGCTGCGGAATGCTATGCCTTAAAGATGGAGCTGGTTTCCGCCTTCCACCTTCCCGATGGTGAGTGCTCTCTGTCATGAACAATTCCACATTTGGCTAAGGCTGAGGATCTGGCTTGCTTCCATGTATGTGGACCTATCTGCATTGCCCACGTGGCACGCCTGGGTTGGCTACCCAGAGGCTATTTAAGCTGTGGGCTGGCTTTCCCCAGAGTCTGAGGATTGTTCAAGGTTCCTGAATAAACTGTATTGAAAAAAAAAAAAAGAGTAAACAGCTGAGTTCATGCCAGGGACTGCCCCTGCTCCCCTTACTAGGGGACCCCACGGAGACTGAGATGCCCATAGGCTATATCTGAGCAGCGGGGAGGGGGGGTTAGATCCTCTCTATGCATGGTGCTTGGTTGATTCATCAGTCTCTGCAGCCCCCACCCCCACCCACCCTGGACCCAGATTTTTTTGGCTCTGTGATCTCCTTTTAGAGCTCTTGTCCCCTCCAGGTCTTTCTATATCCCCCTTCTTCCATAATATTACCTGCACTCTACCCAAAGTTTGGCTACGAATCTCAGGGTCTGCTGGGTAGATTCCTTCCGAGACCCTCTGTGGTAGGCTCCTCTCCTGGTCACTGTCTTCTGCTTCTGAAGGATATTTGCTCAACTATGTTCATAGAAGCTTTATTTGTAGTACCCAGAATCTGGAAACAACCTAGAAGTCCCTCAACTGAGGAATGGATACACAAAGTGTAGTACATTTACACAATGGAATACTACTCAGCAATTAAAAATAAGGAAATCATGAAATTTATAGGCAAATGGATAAAATTAGAAAAGATCATCCTGAGTGAGGTAACCCAGAAGCAGAAAGACACATATGGTATATACTCACTTATAAGTGGATACTAACTATATAATATAGGATAAACACACTAAAATCAGTACTCCTAAAGAAGCTAAGCAGCAAGGAGGACCCTAGGGAAGATGCTTAAAATAGTATATATCTTTGCTTTACTTCAACAAGAATCTGTGAACACAGTTTTGCAATCAATATCTTAACACTTTCATCCTAAAATAATCTGCTTTTGTGGGTCACTGTAACTTTTAGAATCTGTTTTGTTAATTTCTCTTTAATAACCTTTATAAAGTTAGTAATAAATTATGTTGTTAATGAAGATTTATACCAGTTCAGATGTTACATTAAAATGATATGAGGAATCATATATGACAATTTGCTATTAATTTATAATATATAAACTATTTAAAATTTGTTATATAACTTGCTATCACACAGCACATTTTCTTATTTATAAACAAAGTTAATTCTTATTTATTAATGAGACGAGAATCCATTATTGATTTTCATCAGTCTGCTCTTTTGTTCATTTTTTCCTTTTCCTCTTTTTTTTTATAGAAAATAGATTTTTTTTTTTCTCAAAAAATATAACCTGATCACAGTTTCCCCTCCCTGTGCTCCTCCCAGTTCTTCCCCACCTCCCCTCCCATCCGGATCCTCTGCCTTGCTGTCTTTCATTAGAAAAGAGCAGACTTCTAATATATAACAATGAAATGTAACAAAATAAAATACACTAAAGTAAAAGTTAGACAAGGAGACCCAAGAGGAGAAAAAGAGCCCCAGAGAAGACATAAGAATCAGAGACCCACTCACTCACACACTCTGGAGTCCCATAAAAACGCTGAACTGGAAGCCATGATATACACCCAGAGGACCTGGTAGAGGCCCACGCGGGCCCCGCGTGCTTGCTGCTTCAGTCTCTGTGAGCTCAAAGGAGTTTTACTCAGCTGATTCAGAATACTTTGTTCCCCTGGTATCCTCTATCCCTTGGGCTCTTACAGTTTTTTTTTTTTTTTTCTGCCTTCTTTTTCCAGGGGGTTCTGTGAGTTCTGAGGGGAGGGATGATGGAGGCATTTCATTTAAAGCTGCGTGTTCCATACCACCGACCCCCCACTATTGTCTGGCTATGCGTCCCTACATTTGTTCTCATCTGATGCACAAGGAAGCTTCTCTGATTGTTGCTGAATAAGGCACTGATCTATGAGTATAGCAGACTATCATTAGGATTCACTTTATCACTATTTTTTAAAGACCAGTATTTGGTTTTACCATTGTTCTCTGGACAATTTAGTATCCGGTTCTTGGTCCCCCAAGCAGTGTCCTCTGTGGGTTCTATCTTGTGGAGTGGGACTTGAGTCAAAAGTCAAATCAGACAGTGGTTGGTTATTCTCACAAGCTTTATGCCACATTGCCCTAGCATATATGACAGGGAGGACAGCATTTTAAGTCAGAGTTCTTGTGGCAGGGTTGCTGAAAATGTTTCTCTCGGTATCCTGCAGAGTACTTTTCCATACCAAAGACACTAAAACATAGGGGTGAAAGTTCTATGTAGGTACCAGCTCAACCTCTACGTGTTCAAAGAGTTGTGTAGTTGCTGACTTTAGCAATGGGGTCCCTGCTGTTGGTTTGCAGAGAGCAATCTATTTTCTGAGCATCAGTCTGGGTTGTTTGGAGATTTCTGGACCCCTTTGGTCAATAACTCAATTGAATGTAACCCAGTCCGAGTATCATTTGGTGACAAGAGATGGCCAGTTAGAGCTCTGTCTTCCCCGTTGTTAGGAGACTTCATTATGATTGACTTCATCTATTTTAGGGAATTTCCACAACACTTTTAACATATGACCTCTCAAATGCCCCTCAATTCTAGCTGTCTCTCCCCGAATTTTCTCTCCCTTTCCACCTGATCATCTGGTTTCAGCTCCCCCAAGCTTCAATCCACCCAGAAAAATCTATTTATTTCCCCCTCCCATGGAGATCCACATATCCCTCCTAGTCCCTAACTCTTCACAGAGCACAGTTCAATTACTGCTCAGGCAAGGAGTTCTGGATCCACTGCCTAACACTTAAAATTGCTGCTCTCCCTGAGGTAACTCTGGAAACACCAGTCTAACATGTGGGTACCTCAAGGAAGTATGAATAGGAACATGAGGAGAAGAAAAAAATAACATCTAGATCTTTAGTCACTGCTGAGAATCATGTTTATTTAAGAACGTCTTGTTCCCACACCTTCTCAGAGGAAGACTCCAAGACTACTGTTTTTCCCTTTCTCTGATTTAATCAGTTCTGCTGTTTAAATCCTCTAGACATGTTAAATAGCCTCCATCTTCACTGACAACATAGCACAAAAGTTAGGTATCTCCTTAGTCTCCTGCCTTGAGTAGAACATGGGATTATCTGATCCACCTTCCACATCTATGGCTCTGCAAAGCACTGTCTACTCTTTTGACCTCTTCCTCCAGAGTGTCTGTCAACTCACGGGAGAGACTGAGGCAGGGGCTTTCTCAGGTGCTCTCCTCTTGCCCTGGAAGAATGCACTAGAACTTTCTCAACTGTGATGGACTCTGCTCTCTTGTAAAGTCTCCGACTATTGTCAAAATTCATTCTTCTGTAGTGTGATTTACCAGATCTGTGAAGGGGAGAGATGGGGCCAAAATACTTGTCTCTAAATTAGTGAAGATTGTGGAGCTGAGATAAACATGGTGGTCAGTGAGTAGGATGAAGTAGTGGTGACTCCCTGCCTTTTCTCTCTCCCAAGGCAGGAAGTTAATCCTCTTCTCCTGGAGATTGCGACCTATCAGCACAGACAATACATCAGCAGATGCCAGGGAGATCTGAAGGCAGGTTTACGTCATGAGTTGCTGTTTCCAGTCTTCCTAACTCTGAAAGATGGATGTACCCTCTCAGTCTTGTCAGTGTTCTTGGATTTGCTGCCCATTGCTAGGCTCCTCTCTGGGCAAGGATCCCAGGTTACTGGGTCTTTGTTTTTCTTTTTTCATTCATTAAATAATTCATTAATTTACTTTACATCCCAATCAGAACTTCCTTTCCTTCCTCTCCTCTCAGCTCCTCTCTCTCACCTCCCCTTCCCTTATGTCCTCCCTTTTCTTCTCAGAGAAGGGGTGACCACCCACGGATATCAACCCACCTTGGCACATCAAGTTGTAGTAGGACTGGGGGCATTTTCTTCTGTTGAGGCTAGACAATACCATTCAGTTAGGGGAAAGGGATCCAAAGGCAGGCAACAGAGTCAGAGACAGACCCTACTCCAGTTGTTAGGAGACCCATATGAAGACCAAGCTGCACATCTGTTATGTATGTGAGGGGGCCTAGGTCCATCCCATGCATGCTCTCTGATTTGTGGTTCAGTATCTATGAACCCCTATAAGCCCAGGTTAGTTGATTCTGTAGGTTATCTTGTGCTTGACCTCTCTCTGGCTCTTTCAATCTCTCCTCCCTCTCTTCCACAAGATTTGCTGAGCTCCACCTACTGTTTGGCTGTGGGTCTCTTTATCTGTTTTCATTAACTGCTGGGAAAAGTCCCTCAGATGACAGTTAGGCTAGCTTCCTGTATGTAAGTATAGCAGAATATTAATAGTGTTAGGGGTGGGCTTTCTCTCATGGAATGGGACTCAAGTTGTACCAGTCATTGGTTGGCCATTCCCTTTTATCCCTGACCCTCTTACAGGCAGGAAAAATTGTGGATCAAATGTTTTGTGGCTAGGTTGGTATCCCCATCCCTCGATTGGAAGTCTTGCCTTGTTACAGGAGTTGATAGTTTCATATTTCATATCCCTTATTGCCAGGAGTCTTAGCTAGACCATTGAAACTCCCAGGACTCTATGAGGGTGACTCTAACTATTGGAATTTACCTATCCCTGATAAGTATGACCGAGGTTATTAAGCCTGCTTCACTGTCTCTTTTAGTTTGTGTTTTACTTGAGTGTCTCCATACAAACTTATGAGAGATCAGGGGATAGTAGTACATTTCTATCCCCTTCTGAAGCAAATTATATAGTTTTATTGTTAGAGGTCTTTGGGATGAAAGACAGAGCTTCATACATGCAAAACAGGCACTCTACCACTGAGCTACATCCCCAACTCAAATTATATAATCGGGTATAAGTTCAGTATCTCTTATCAGAGATGTTTAGGACCATAAGAGTTTTAGATTTGAGATGTTTTTATTTTGAAATATATGCATATTCATAATAAAATATCTTTGAGATGGAACCCAAGTCTGAATTCATAAGTTATGTTTCAAAACCACTTTATTAACATAGAGGGTGTTTTTACAACCTATTTCTAGTGTGGCAGCATTATAATTACAACCTATCACATGAAGTAAGATATAGAATCTCCCACTTGTGGTAGCATATCAATAGTCAGTTTCTGATTTTGAAGTATTTGGGCTTTCAGATCTTTGCATTAGAGATTGTCATCTATTTTTTCATCTTTTTTATTATTTATTACACTTTATTCACTTTGTATCCCAGCTGTTGTCCCCTCCCTCATCTTGTCCATCCTCCCTTCCTCTTTTCCCCCATGCTTCTCCCCTAGTCCACTGATAGGGAAGGTCCTCCTCCCCTACTGTCTGATGCTATCCTATCAGGTCTCATCAAGACTTGTCTGTATCCTCTTTCTCTGTAGCCTAGTAAGGCTACCTTACCAGAGGGAAGTGATCAAAGATCAGGCAACTACATTCATGCCAGAGACTGTCCCTGTTCCCCTTACTAAATAACCCCTATGGAGACTGAGCTGTATATCTGATATAGGTCAGATCAGATCCTAGGTCCTCCCCATACATGGTCCTTGGTTGATTCATCAGTCTATATAGCCTCCCCTCCCAACCTGAGCTCAGATTTTTTGGCTCTGTTGGTCTCCACAAGCTTCTGTCCTCTTCAGGTCTTTCTATATCTCCCTTCTTCCATAAGATTCCCTGCACTTTTCCAAAAGTTTGACTATGAGTCTCAGCATCTGCTTCAGTACCTTGATGGATAGAGTCTTTCAGAGGCCCTCTGTGGTAGGTCTATGGTCATACTACCCTGAAAGTGCCTGATCTCATCTGATCTTGGAAGCTAAGCAGGGTCAGGCCTGGTTACTACTTGGAAAGGAGATTATCATCTATTGATTAAAATGTTTAACTTAATTTGTTCAACCAAGCTGTCATGGTTGGCCAACTTGAGAAATGTCCTTGTTTGAGAAGAGCCTTGATTTCTAAATGGAGCACCCTTCAATTGAGAGGAGAATGAGACAGGTGGCATGTTGGGATATCCTCTTAGCTCATATCCTGTGAGGCAAGTCTATAGTGAAGAAACCGGCTTTCTCCAGAGAGGCGATAATTGCTCGGTTTTCTGAGATTCTTATCTTTAAGAAACCAACAAATAATTAGATGAGTGTTACAGGTGTGAGCAGTTGTGCTTTTCCACAGACCCAAGTCATCTTTTGCTCCTTTCTCCAATGTGAGCCAATAGTGAGGTGGGCATAAAGTAAACAAACGTAGTGACATTATTACAATAGAAAATGCTTTCCTTGTGACCCTCTAGCCATGTGTGCATTCATTTTTCCTCTTGTGTTTTCATGACAGTGGGACTACATGACCATGACAAGACTTATTTGTTTCTGGAGTGATATATCAAATGCGCAAAGATAGCAACACCATTACTAACAGATTTTCTTTGTCTTTCTATGCTTGTGTTTTGTTTAAGCTACCTGATATTAAGGTCATGCTTTGGAATCCTGTATCAGGAGAATGTAAAGGAGCGTAGCAGAATTCTTTCCTGAATGTTTTGTTGGCCGCCCCAATGAGAATTAGCTAACATGTGTATAATTGTGAGAACTATGTTCCTCTTTTCATCTGACCCAAAATGTAGTGTCTTGTCAAGCCTTGGACTTGGCACCTGATTATGCTGTCAAGACTGAATAAATGTACAAATGGAAAAAAAAAAAAAAACTCTCTTCGTCCAGATTGTCCTAAACATAAATGTTTGGTTAATAACGGGCCTGCGGTGATTTAGCAGGTACATGCCCATGTTACAACAGCAGAAACTGTCACTCTCTCTAGTCCTCTAGTCACATACTTAGCTTGCCTCAATTTCTTGTGACACTGAAATCACCGAAAAGCACAACTTTAGCTAACAGTTTACTTCATTAACTGTGTGCTAATTTTCACCACCGTGACAGAATACCGGAAATAATCAACTTTCAAAAGAGAAAATAAAATGTACGTTGGTATACAGTGTCAGCGGTTTTAATCCAGTACTGCTTGGTGATATTGCTTCAGGTCTGTGGTGAGGCAGAATAGCCTGGTGCTGCACATTATGACATTTGGGAGCCAGTGTTCCAATATCGCCTTCACAGCCATGTGTGCAATGACCTACTTCCTCTACTAGATCCTCCCTTCACCTCTCAGTAGTACTTCAGGCTGGAGACCAACCCTTCAGCCTGCTGTGGGGAAACATTTAAGATACAAACTACAACAGTGCTAACTTTGGCCTATCCATCTATAATCATTGCTAAGGAGTTACACTACTTTGAACTAATAGAATATCTGATTATTTTTTTTTTAGTACTGGATTTGAAGTGTAAAAACAATTATTCAGATTCCATTATGTGAATCATGAACTAATAATGGCTTCATTAAGAAATAAAATGGGAAAACAGAACTAAATAATAATTCTACTACACAAAATATTATCATTCATTTAGGTCTAAAGACTCCAAAATTGTTCCCTAAACTCTCCGTCTATTTTGCAGTGAGCATCAAACTGAAATCTCCCCAATGACCAGTTAGTTCTAAATTGGTCTCAGAAGATTTTATTCTGGGTTTGAACTAAAATTTTTGTCAAAATCATTACTCAAAGGGTGTCTTGTTCTCCCAACTTCTAATTTGCTTCTGGAAGAAAACATGGGTTTTTCATGGGTGTCCATGTTTCAAATGACAGTAGGTAACAGTGAAAAATGAAACCCTTATTTGCCTCTTATAAAAAAAAATGGAGAATTTCTTTTGGTTTTATTTTTACCTCCTCTTAATATCTGTTGTATTTCCTAAGAATGTTTAAAAATTAACTAATTGTAAATTTGTAAAATTCAGTTATCGGGTTTATGGATTTGCCATAAGTAATGATCTAAAGATTTCACAACTGAGTTCTGAGTTCCTTAAATAGGCACTCATGTCCATTCAAAGAAGTTAATTCTTTTACTCAGTAATGTGATTGGTGCCTCAGCAGCACTCATGCATGCATGTCACCGATCTATAGGAATATGTATGCCCAGGAAAGGGAACTGGAGGTCTAAAATGGGAAGTGGGACACTCCCAAAGTTAAAACTTAGAGGGCAAAAATGCTTACTTCCGGTAGAAACTTTAGACACACTGCCCATCGTGAACTGTAAATTTGGCAGTCAGTGTGTGTGGAAAGGGGAGAGGAATGCTGACTTGCTAGGACTCATTCCTGACTTGAGGGGAGCAGGGAATGTTTAGCTGTGAGATGGGCTAAGTCTCTTCTCTTGCTCTACGCTATGGAATATTGGCTTGCTCTGTCAAAAACTTGCCTCAAGTTTATATCCTTAGATAAGAAGTCTGAATGGACAAGTGATTCTGTCCAAAATTTTGGGGATAATACTGCATATTCCCACATCAATCTGGCAAAGTAACTGTGGGGCTCCTTTTGCCTCTTCCTTGACTAAATGATTCTTCCCAGGAGGAGGGCTGAGGGATCTCCATTCCGACATCAGCTCTGTGAAGCAGTTGGCTCCACTCTAGTGAAAGAATCTTGGGTTGCAGCACCACTTTGTTCCTTTAATGCTCATGATAATGACTTATGTTATTGTTATATGCTCAGTGTAGGGCTGAGACTTTTACCTTTCATGGCAGTTGGGAGACTTAGTGAAGGCCTCACAGTACATAGAGTTAAAGGCCCTCTTAGGAGTGTCAGCTGTGTCACCCATTATGATGAGTCAAAAGCTGCTCTGGCTCTCGGAATTCTGCCTGTGAACTTTACAAGTCAACATTTCCTGATAAGTCTATGATGCAGATGACAAATCCCCTAGTGTATGTGAAAGTGCTTTACAAGCTGTAAAGTGCTATACATGTGTTAGCTCTAACTCTGATCAAAATCATCTAGTAAAGGAGCACTGGAATTAAAACTACCGTCCCTACAGTCAAGAAAATGTTTTTGGAGCAGATATATCAGTGATATTTCCCTCTAGCTAAAAGGCATTGCAGTCCTTTCTTTTTCAAGCTTGAGTTCTAGTAAAATTATAATTAGCGAGGCACATTTTTGCTCTTGAAATATACATATGTACACATATTTATGTATTTGTAGGTGCTGTGCTGTTGGCCTTGGTTCAGTAGGGAGGCCAGCCTACCTCACAGCTGGTATTGAGTATGATATTGAGGCATTACTGAGAAATAGAAAAGGGACAAAGCCAGGCATTGTGTCTGTCACCTTTTTTTATTTTATTTTTTTAAATTTTTTATTAATTACACTTTATTCATTTTATATCCCCCCATAGGCCCCTTTCTCCTCCCCTCCGGATCTCACCCTCCCTCCTCTTTCTGCATGCATGCCACTCCCCAAGTCCACTGATAGGGGAGGTTCTCCTCTCATTTCTGATCTTAGTCTATCAGTTCACATCAAAAGTGGCTACATTGTCTTCTACTATGGCCTGGTAAGGCTGCTCCCCCCCAGAGGGAGGTGATCAAAGAGCAGGCCAATCAGATTATGTCAGAGGCAGTCCCTCTTCCCATATCCAAGTGGTACTTTTTGGGGCTGAACTTTCCTGCCTATCAATCCGACTGTGATTCCTTGGTGAAGACTGGCTTGTGACAGGAGTTGAAGACAAGTTGTAAGAAGTTCACTCCTCCTCTTCCATCTCATACTGATGACTAGAGAATCATCTGTCTCCTACTCCTCTAGTAAGAGGGATAGAATCTTTAGTCATGAGAAGATGAAGAAGAAAGCACAGGAATCATGCCTATAAATATGGCTAACTTGTATAGTGTGATACCTTACTAACATTTGTAAATATTATCTTAAATTTTGATGATTGGTTAGTATGTTTTTTTAACTGAATATCTATTTTCTCCTAATTTCTATGGATCAGAAATTCAGAATTAGCATAGAAGAGTGGTTTCTGGGCTCAGAGAGCCATGAGATTGCTGAGAAAAATCACCTAGGAATGTACCACAGAAAAGCTTGACTGGGTTGCAGAATCCATTTCTTTTTTTAATTAATTTATTTTTATTGATTGCAGTTTATTCACTTTGTATCCCAGCTATAGCCCCCTTCCTCATCCCCTCCCAATCCCACTCTCAGTCCCTTATCTCCTCCCATGCCCCTCCCCAAATCCACTGGTAGGGAGGTCTTCCTCCCTTTCCCTCTGACCCTAGCATATCAGGTCTCATCAGGACTGGCTGCATTGTCTTCCTGTGTGACCTAGTAAGGCTGCTCCCCCCTCAAGGGGAGGTGATCAAAGAGCCAGCTGCTGAGTTCATGGCAGAGACAGTCCCTGTTCCCATTACTAGGGCGCCCACTTAGAGGCTGAGCTGCCATGAACTGCAAAATGCAGAATGTATTTCTAACATGGCTTCACTTATAAGGCTAGTGGCACAGCGCATCTTCCTGACACTGGTGGTAGCTGGTCTTGGCCTCTTTGCTATGCAGCAGCTTGAATATCTTCAGAGCATGCCAGCTGGTTTTCCCCAAAGCATGAGGCTATGGGATTAACACCAATTTTGTGTCCTGGTCAGGTGGCATAATGGTGTCAGATGAGACACACAGCATCACTCATACCTCATTCCATCCTTAGGGCCAAGTCACCACATAAAGTCAATATCCATAGGTCATAGTCCCTCACTGCCTTTAGCTGTATGAAGGTTTGAACTCAGCACCTCACTCATGCAAGGCAAGCACATCTGCACTTCAACAATGACTTAAGTCTGAATACTAAAAATCAGCCTAATACTAAAAATCAGCTTATCTTCTAGCAGAAATGAAGAGAGGCCCCCAGGAATTCCTGACACATTGCTGACTCTGTACCTCCTAAGAGTGCCACAGAGAGCCCTGCTTACCTAGGTGTTTGTTTCCATGAGAACAAATTTCCATGGATATTGTCAGATTATCCTCAGGCCTTAGGGCAGGAGCTATGAAATGAATGAGCCTGATAGGAGAGATTACAGATAAGGAGCCAGTAGTTTTGCTCACAAGGAATGTCTGTGAAGGCCTGAAGATGGAGACAGTAGAATTAGCTTATAAAGGGAAACATGGAGTCCATTAAGATTGGAAGTGAGTTGGGTGCCCTGGAAAACATGTCTAGTTGGTGTTCCTGTGATAGAATGCCATAACACAGGATTTTTTTTTTTTATTATAAGGGTTAATTTCAGCTTGCAATTTAAGAGAAGTCATGGTAGCATAAACTTGAAGCAGCTCATCATGTCATGGCCGCAGTTAAGAACAGAGAACAATGAATACATGCTGCTGCTGAACTCAAGAGCCCCTGCTCAGGAAATAGCCCTACCCCAAACTAAGGGTCTTCCTACATCAGCTAACCTAATCAAGATAAGCCCACCTTCCCGTCTGAGGGCTCATCCTCCCCTCCCCCGGTTACTCCGATTTAGCTGAGTGGACAGTTCACACTACTTAGCACTGCCTGCTTCATCTCCAGGACCACCACCTGACATCAGAACATGAGAACATATCTGTTCTCTCATTTCTCTCTACGGTGAGTGGCAAAAGCAGGAGTCCACCGAAGGCTTTGTTCCAAGGGGTAACCTAACCTTGACAGGAAATGGAAGAATGTGCCTGGCAGAGAGAGCCTACAGTGAGGTAGGCTTTGGGGCGAGCAGACTAGAAAGATACCTTTGTCCAAGAGAAGCAGAGATGGGCCTTTCTGATGACACAGGAAGATTTAAAGAAAACTAAATATACAAGAAAAAAGATCACTATTTTTAACAACAAATAAATTGAAATACAGAGAAGGAGATTAGAAATTCAGATGTGGGAGCCAGTCTGTATGTTCAGGTGCTGGTGAGGGGTGAATTTCTTTTTTAAATTTTTTACAATTTCTTCACTTTTGTATCCCAGCTGTAGTCCCCTCCCTCATGCCCTCCAATTCCACCCTCCCTCCCTTATCTCCTCCCATGCCCCTCCCACAGTTCACTGATAGGGGAGGTTCTCCTCCCCTTCCATCTGACCCTAGCATATCAGGTCTCATCAGGACTGTCTACATTGTCTTCTCTGTGGCCTGGTAAGGCTGTCCCCACCTTAGGGGTCAGTGATCAGAGAGCCATCCACTGAGTTCATGTCAGAGACAGCCCCTGTTCCCATTACCAGGGAACCCACTTGGAGTTTGAGGGCTGAATTTCAAAGAGGCCATTTGTGTGGCTTTGATAAGTTCGAGGCCTCACTTGGGAAATGCATTTATATCTGGGCATACCAAAGAGCTAGGGACTGCAAATCTGTGTGCTAATTTTGAGATGCAGGCAGGCATCAGCCACCTCAACACAGAAGACACCACTACGTCTCCTGAGAAGTCCTGGGGTTCCAGCCAACAAGCAAAAGAAAAGAAAACTGGGGACATCCAGCTGCGCTCTGCACTCACCAGAGACCTCCTGCTGGCGGGCAGTGGAGTCCCTTGGGAGTGGCCACTGCTGGTGAGGAGTCACTGGTAGCCAGCTATTTGTCAGAGGACAGTAACCTGCTGAGCCGTCCTCCCTCTCGCATCTCTGCTCTCCCCAAAGGCTTTCCACCTCCAAACCAAGTTAGAAAAACAAGAAAGCACTCTGCCTTACTGCTAGAATGCCACAAATCTCACTCTACAAGGCATATCCCCACCTCTTCTCTTTCCTCCTGTATATCCAAGAGGATTAAGGGGACTTGCTATCCATTTTTAGGGCACTGTGTTCTCTCCAAGGGAATGCTCAGCATTCAGTCACACACAAAGGCTACAATTCAGCTTTCAAGGGCTGAGGGAAAGAGCTCTGTTGTATGTGAAGAATACAATGCCTGGTGACTTAATTTTAGGCTTTGCTGTTTTGCAGCTGATTAAACAATAATAGCCAAACGTGTTGCCAAGAAAAGTAAGGGATGTAAAATTCATTTAATTCACTTAAGAACTTTATGTTCAAATTTTCCAAAATAGTGCTTCTACAATGGACCCCGAAGATGCTTTCTGGAATGAGACCAGATATTTTAATTCACTTGTAAAAGTAATTTGAGCCTCATCTTCATTCTGTGCCAAATAATAATGAATTTTGTAGTTGGAGAATATTTAAGCTGAGTATAGAGCAAAATGTCTTAAAGTAGGCATCCATTGGTTCTTCCAACTGTCATTTTCTCTATTGTATTTTTAATTCCATGTTTTATTTGAAAAAATGCAAATTGACATACATCTGTAAGAAGTAATAGAGAGAAATTCTTATTCCTTTTACTCAGCTGGCCCCAAAGACAAATCCTGAAAAGGGTGCACAGGACATCCCAGCAGGAAACTTCCTCATGATGCCCTTCCCATTTTCCACCCACAGTTTGTATAGTTCTTCTGTTCTCCATCATAAAAGGGCTGGAGAGATACCTCAGTCTGTAAAGTGCCTGCTGCCCAAGCATGAGGAGCTGAGTTTGGACCCCCAGCAGCCTTACAGGGAACTGCATACTGGCCACATGCCTGTAATCCCACTTTTGGGGAGGCTGATACAGGAAGATCCCTGAGACACACTGGTCAGCCAGTCAAGCAGAACTGGTGAGCTCCAGCTTCAATGAGATACCCTCACCCCCATGATGGGGACAGCCATTGAGGAGGCTAGCCCATAAAAATCTTTGGCAGCCACATGCAGTGCATGCACATTCACTCATATCTACATGCTCTTGTGCATCAGCTGAGTGTGCATACATGGACGTTCCACATGCACAATGCACAAATACAGTTGCACAGGGGCTGGATCTCTTTTTTCCACCAAGCATATTTGTCTGGAGTTTCAACCAAGTTGTTTCCCTGTATGAACAGTCTGATCTTTCTATTACCAAGTGGTTTTGTTTTTTGCTTCTCTAACGGGTTACGGTGATGAACATCTTTACACATATTTACTTGGCATTTTTGTAATGCATATGTAGGGCACCTCTTTCATTTTTGCTAATTCTAGCTACACCATTTTTCTTATTTTTATTAATACATAGCTTAGGCTTCTAAATTTGTAAATACTTTATTTTAAAATATTTGTGTACATTTAGTGATTGATTTGACCCGCCCACAGAAGGCTGGTGAAGGTCAGGGAACCACTTGATGAAAATCAGCTTGCTCTATCTTGTGGACCACAGGAATAGAACTCAGATCTTTAGACTTGGCTTCATGCAGCTTTAATCACTGAAACATCTCACTGGCCCACTGGAAGTATTTTCTCCTGCATTATGGGTCCCTTGAAGAATAATATCTGTAAATTTTGATACAAATTCCTTCATTAATCTTCCTTTGTGGCTCACATCTTTGGTGTCAAATTTAAGGACCATTTGCCTAATTCTAAATCCAAATGGAAGTTTTCTCCTTTGTTCAGTATATATTTGAGAATTCATGTTCTGCATCCAAGATGCATTTCAAATTGTTTTATTTGTACATTGTGAAATGTGATATATAGGTGGAAGGGGGTTTTCTTACTTTATTGAATTTCTTTTGAGTCTTTTCTCAACATGCACTGGGTGTAATTGTGTGGTTCTGTGTGCTCTGCCATGAGTGCCTCTTTCTAGTGATACCCGACTGATTACTTGAACTAAGCCTTAAAATTGAGCCAGTTGATTCCACTAGCTATGTTCTCTGTTAGTATAGGGTCCAGCTATTCTGAATATGTTGCCTATCAATCTAAATGTTAGGGTGATCCTGTCTTAGCCACAAACAATTTTGTTTGGACATATAAAGAAAATTTAAAACTATATATCATTTTGGGGGAAAATTGACATCTTCATTGTGCCTTGTATTCTAATGCAATGACACAGTATTCACCTTTCTTAGGATGCTGTTCTTACTAATATCATGAAGATCTAAAAACTTTCAAATACACACCAAGGTGCTTTGTCTATGTGAATGGTTGTAAGAGGTAATAATGCTAGCTTCAGGCTCCAGCATTTATTGATGCCAAGTGGGATCACTATTGCATGCGGTTGGGTGCCTTGCAAAGAGATGAACTGACTCCATAGCTCAGGAAAGATTGCACTTTAGTATTCACTTTATATTCAATGAGATTTTCACTTAGAAAATCATGTCCTCTACAAACAGGGACCAAATAGATATTTTTGTAGATGTTCATATCAAGTTACAAAAGTATCTTTTATTGTGATTTTAACTGCTTTTATTTTCATATTATGGATGAATGTTGCCTTTACAGACTGTTTTTGTGTATCACTTGATATGATTTTATGTTTTTCTATCCTTAGACTTTTAAACTGATTAATATTTAAATATAGAATAATCTTGCATCTTTAGAATAGACTCTACTGATTATAATGTGCTACTTAATTCTACATGCCAAAAGTGACCCCTTTTCCTCCCAATGCCAATATCTCTTTATTGAGGGGTGGAACTTCATGAGCCCTTCCTTCATTCAATTTGGGATTTTGGTTGGCTTGATCCTACATAAATCTTGTGCATGTAGTCACAGATTCTGTAAGTTCATATGTGCAACAACTCTGTCATGTCCAGGAAATATTTTTTTTCTGCAGATGTCCACTCACTTTGGCTGTGACAAACATTTTTGCCTTCTTTTCCATGATGATCCTTGAGCTCTGAGAATGTGGTGTGACACAGATGTCCCATTCAGAGCTGAGTCTCTTATTCTCTGCACATTAACAACTCTGTGATCTCTATATTAATCACCATCTACTGGGGTATTATCTGTGGGTATAATGATAAGAACTTAGGAGCCAGTTACTCTTTCTTCTCTTTTCTTCTTTTTTAGTCTTGACAAAGGTTTGTTGGCTTTACCAATCTCAAAAAAACAAAAAATAAAAAAAAACCAAAAAACTGTCCTATTGGTTTTCTCTAATTTTCATTTTTTTTTTATTTCACTGACTTTGATTCTAATCTTTAGTATTCCTTCTTCTTGCTTCTTGAGTTCTTTTCCCCCTTTCATATAGTCTTTAGGTAGGTATGCAAAACACTGATCAGAGACTTTTCTTTGCCAACATGAGCCTTTTGTTGTTTTAACGGTGTGCTGGCAATTTGAAACTTATTTCACTGTCATAATCATCCTCATTTAACTCAAGGTCACTTGGGTGCTAGGAACTGAATTTCAGTCCTTTGGAAGAGCAACAAATGTGCTTATCCACTGAGCCATCTCTTCAGCCCTTTATTTTCTTTCCATTTATTGGTTTCTCCCCATGCCTACCAAGAGAATTTCTTTAAAATGTGCATGACATATGAGTCTAGCACGTTTGTATGTGTTTCATTGGGTGTATTAAGATATCTGAAAATACTAAGAAACATTCATGCCAGGGGAAAAATCAAGAGACAGTTATGATCTAGATCTGGCCCCCATTCATTGCCTTTATTGCTCTCAAGCTCCATAGGAGAGAGAAGAGGAGATAATATGAGTTTCTTTAGCAGGAGGAGTGATGGGTGGCATGAGAGAAGGAGTCACAAAGCAAAATCTTTCACAGTGAAGGCAACTAGAATGTTTGTTGGCAGGCATAGCTATTGAGGCCTTTATCAAGATCACTAAGACTTGAGACACTTGGAAGCAGGAAATAAATATTCTTCCCATACACACTGATGGAAAACCTACTATGTGCTAACAGCAGAAACAAAGAAAATGCCAAAATACATTAAATTATTATTCCCTTGACCTTTCGATAACCCAGTTTAGGTAGAGATATAGGTTGAGGCAAGGAAACTTGTGATTGGAGGACAAAACTGTAAAATACTTAATGGATCTCTGAGTTAAGATTTGTATGTTAATGTGACCCACAACAAGGTACATTTTTTTGACCCTGGATCTAAACTTTATTTATTTATTTTTAATTAAAAAAAATTTAGCGAAGACTTTGTCTTCCAAATATATTACCAAAAACAAATGATAAGAAAACTGCTGAATGGAATATAAGCATTAATTATCTGTCTACTTGAAACTAGCTTACAAATGGTATAGATTTGTTCATTCACACATGTTCATTCCAGTGAATGATATATTCCATATTGTTATTTTATACAGATCTATTAAGAATTTGGTTAAGTAACAGTAAGTAAAAATTACAACTCCTAAACTATCAGTTTGCTTGCTGTAATAGAAAAAATCAAAGTAATGATTGCATGAATAAAAGTATTTCTTCTTTATGTAGAAGCTGGGATTACTCGCCCAGAGCTGATAGATAGTGGACCCATTAACAGCAACCCAGTGCCCATATATCATATTGTCCAAAGTTCTTACCACTTACCTGCCATCTCTTGTTGAAGGTAAATACTCTAGCAACAGATGAGGATTTCAGCTGGCATGAAGGAAAAGACAAAGATGAGATAGTATTCATCCTTTTAAGGATATGTTATTGCATGCTTGTTTTATTTGTTTTTTTTAGAAGCTATTCATACAAGCACATAGCTGCTGCAGCTAGAGAGAATGCAGAAGGTTCTTTCAACATCCTAGAGCAGCTAAACTGTGTCTTCCCATTACTACCAGAAACATATAGATAAGATATTGGGCAGGAAGTAACATTTTGGCCATAATTACTTATTAAGAATGTAAACAACTCATTTCAGTGATAAAAGGCTTTATAGCTTTTCCAATCCATGGATTTTATTTTCCTTGTGGAGGAAACAAATGCAGATGAAACATGGAAGCCCACTGCTAGAATCCGGGTACTTTGAAAATTTAGAATAACAATAAATACGACTTCAGTAAAACTACTAAACTCTATTTCCTGATAAAGTAAAAAGTACAAATTATGCCCTCAAATAGAAAGAGATTTGTTAATACTGCATAGTGTCAGAGGAGACCCCAATACTAGGGAAGAAAGCTGAAATATAGTCAACAGTTATCACAGTCAGTATAGCTTTTGCTTTGGATCAAATACTTCTTTATGGAGACTGTCAGGAGATACTTAAGGAAGAACACAGCTTGCCTTGGAGAGATGGCTAGAGGTTAAGATCACATACTGTTGCTTCAGAGGACCTGAGTTAGGTACCCTGAACACATGTCAGGTGACTCATGATTTCCCTTACCTCCAACTCTAAAGGAATCTGACAATTCTGGACTCAGTGGACACCTGCATCTCCTGTGTGTGCACAATTAAAAATTAAAATTAATGTTTAAGAAAAAGAAGACAGTTATTCATAACAGGAATGAAAATGTATAGCATTTAAGAATTAGGCGTTCTCCCTTCTTAGAGAACCTAGAATTTCAGTCTTACAACCCTGAGCAAGTCTTCACTGTATGGTCTATCAGTTTCTTCATTTGTAAGGTAAGGGACAAAAAAATACCTTTGAAACATCTTTGGTGTTGAAGGACAGTACAGATCAGTGTTTCAAGGATTTCTTGGTGTCTTGGATTGGGGTTTGGGATTGCCACACACTAGTGACAGGACTACTACAATATTCTAATCAAGGCAATAAGGGAAAGAGGCACTGGGTGCTGGGAAACATACCTAGAAGGAACTATGAATTCACAGTAAAAATATCAGATCTAATGAGTGAACTATATAAGACTACAATTTTACTAATGAAGACAAGTCCAATATTACACTGACATTTGCAATCAATTTACAGGAAGAATAAAGTGTTCGCTTCAGGCAAGATGGATTACCGCAATGCTATAGCAACATAATCTATTTGTTAACATCAATATACACCTAATACACAATAGTGGTTGGAACAGGAGAACTCTTGCCCTCAAAGGCCCTATGACAATATGCTGTTGCCATAGAGAATTCTGCATGTAGGATTTTGAGGTTTAGCATAAAGCATTATGTAACATAATCACGAAGTACAAAATCCTGTCCTTATAGGGAGAAGACCAGGTTTGCCGTTTTACTGGAAAACTGATGAAAATAAGGAGAAGAGAATTGTCATAATTTTACAAACTATAAAATTTTGTAGATAGTTCTTTCTCTAAAAAAAATGCAAAGTCAGCCTCCTTAGATATATGGATAATCAAGCAATCCAAGACATTTCTCAAGAGGGCTTTATGTGTATGATTTTTGTTCACCAGAAATCTCCAGCCAGAGCTCTGAGGAGAATGAATGTATATGCTTTCTTTTCTTTATATTCATATTTACAGCACAATTTTATGGCTTCTGTCAAGAAACTTTTTTGAAACTAAATACATTTTAATAAAATACAAAATAACTTTTTAGAAAACAGAAATATTTGATACTTTCCCACACATTAGAATTTGCTTTGTCCTTAGAACATGGTTTGATACACGGAAGTGTGTATTCATGATTCATTCTCATGTTCACTGCACTGGTACTTCAGTGAGGGGGGAGGCAAAGCATTGATGGAGAAAAAAGACACCCAAAAACCATATCTAAGATAGACAGTAATCTGGAAATCCAGCATTTCTTAAGTCTATCTTGTGCCTTATTCACAATTGTTCCTTATCTTTTGTGGATGGTACTAGGGATGGAAATTTGGGCAGCTGAACAAAGGGCTGAGGCCCACCTTCTGCCCACGATAATGTTTCTTTCCAGGGTACTGACATAAGTGCATTATCCAGAAACTTTTAAAATAAAATATTTATACTATAAGAATTCAATAGAACCTTTTATTTTAGCTCTTACATGCCAAAAATAATGTTAAGAACATGATCCCTCACCAACATTCTAAAGCTGGAATCAAAGTGTCCTAAGAACTCCTGTTTTAATTTCTGTAAAATAATTTCAAACTCACAGAAAAATCACCAGAATATATGTATCTCCTATGTTTTTTCCCAAATACAACAAAATTAACAATTTCTCTGGTTATTACTTTTTTCTCGCTCTATCATTCTTATTCCTGATCACATAGTCTCTCTTAAATTTATGTACACACACACACACACACACACACACACATATATATATGTATACATGTGTATTAACATGGTATAAACATATTTAGCATCATACAACTATATATGTGCACATAATAATTCATGTGCATAAACTGTTCTTCAATTGCCCAAATATTACAGCATCTTCTCTTGCTTGGAATGGTTTCCAGCATATACCCATTTACTGCATTTAGTCCTCAAAATTCTTTAATCTAGAATAGGTTTATTTCTGCATCTCTCAGTGCATTTTGGAAAGCACCAGACAGTAATTTGACAGAATGATTCTCAAAACGGATTTGTCTGACTCTGCTAATTTTAATAAGTAGGTGCTAATAAGTGCCCACTGGGAAAAAATAGAGGATAAAGATATTCCTGGCAGCAGGAACAGCATAAGACAAAGAAAGAAAAATAGCCTTGTCACAAATGAGAAGATGATGGAGGCTGCATATGCTCTGATTATCATTTTCAGAGTAAAGGGTAAAGGGAGGTACAAGCCTGGAGACCAGAGACCCTCCAGAATCCAAAGTCATTACGATGTGAACTTGATCCTGAAAGGGGTGCAGATCACTAAGCAATGTCAGTTAAGGATATAACAGTTTTTGTTTCTGAAAAATAAATGTTTTAAATATAGCGCAGTGCCTAGAAATGAGTGAGAGCACAGCAAAAGACAGAGAAATACACACAAAATAAATGTGGACCGAACTGTAATGAGTTGGGATGGATAGAAGAAACGTACTCGGAGAAAATTAGAAAAACTGAATAATGAATAGAGATGGTGATACCCCAGTGTTCAAAAGGTCCTGTTCATAATCCACCAAGGCTGGGAACACAGAGGAAGTGGAAGAGGCTGGAAACTGTTTTGTATCTGCTAATTTCTGTTGCTGTGAAAAAAAAAAAAAAAAAAAAACAACCACTATAACAACAATAAAATAAAAACTTATAGATAAAAGTATTTTAGGTTAAGGTTCTTGAAGGGTAAGCATCTATCATGGAAGGCAAACATGACAGCAGGAGGAAGCCAAAAGATTAAGTCTCAGCTGAGCATTCAATGAGCAGAAAGAACAAACTGGAAGTGGGGTGAGCTCATAAATTCCCAAAACCCACCCTAGTAACATACTTCCTACAATAAAGGTCCACATCATAAAGTATCACACCCTCTCCAATCAGTGTCACCCTCTGGGTACTAAATGTACAAATAATGAGCTTCTAGGAGGACATTTCCTATCCAAACCACAGCAGACATGTCTTTAAAGTATATGCAGGTAACATCAGGGTGCCTTAGGTGAGAAATTTGGACCAGAGGGACAGATTTACTCATCTTGAACTCACAGTGACTGGAAAACTGATCTGGAGGGGTCGCTTTGGGAGAGGGGCAACTTCCTGGAGAAGAGAACTAAAGGAGACTGGGAGATCAGCAGAACTGTCTAGTAGTTTTGATGGCCCCCCAAATTTAAAGAACCACAGGTTTGTGGCCACTATCAGTTGATCTGGTGGCTTTCAAACAGTACATTACAGCTTTGTAAGTAAGAGAAGAACAAGACAGATCAATTGCTTCAGGCTGGAGGTCAGCCAGGTGAGTGACAGAGCTCAACAAAGGAACATTCAAACTTAAATGATGAGTAGCAGACTCTACTATGTTGCATAGGAGGAAGAGGAGACAGAGCCGAAAAATGAGTACTGAGAAGCTATCACAGGTCAAATAAAAGTAGCAGGGGCTGTGTTTGAGCAAAAATGAGGGTATTACCGATAGAAGATATGAGCCAGAGAATGGGATGTATGCAGCACCCAAACTTCTCGAGTAGACTTTTCTGAGTGACAGATAGTTTTAGGATAGCTAGCAAAAGTGCAGTGACATAAATCTCAAGATTAAATAAATCAAGTAGAGCCATGGTTTAGATGTTTGTCTCCTCCGAAATTAATGTTAAAATTTGATCCTGTCTGGAATGGTTTTGAGAGGAGGTAGAATCCGTGGAAGAGTGAGGTGTGGTTCTACCTTCACTAAGATGCTCTTATGGAAGTAAGCAGTTGTAAAGTAGAGCCAATCCTTGGGTTTTGTATATTCTTTGTAAATTGCTCAGTCTCGGATATCCTTGATATAGCCATATCAAACGAATTAAAGCAATGGTGATGAAAATGTTTGTATAGGAAAGGGTTTTCTAACTGAAAGGGATATTTGTGAACAAGTAACCAAAGAGTTCAGTGTACCATGGAAAGGAGATGTGGTAGAGTGGCATTTGATCATAGCAATGTGTGGATGTTTCTGAAAAGAGGGGAGATATCCTAGTCTGTCTTCCATTGGGCATCACCAACTTTGGGAATGAGATGTTTTCTCCTGAGAACCTGCAAGACAAACGTCAAGGCAGGTTAGTGACCTCCCACCCAACAAGGACGATGTCTCCCATACTCCATTCGGGAGCTTCCAGGTGAATAAAACCTCCTGAAGATCAATGGTGGTGTAGCAACAGAAAATAAACATGAGAAAAGAATGATACCATGAGCTTAAGATCAAACTTTAAAAAAAAGTGTGATGAGATAAGGTCTAAAATACTGCCTCTCACCTCATCAATGCTTTATTAAGAGACAGAAGGAGTGAGCTTATAATGTCAGAGATAATAAAAACGAGATTATTAAATACTTAAATAAAATTACTGAAACCTAAAATACTTCATTTGCATTTTTTGTAAAGCTAGGGAGTAAGTTCAGAAAAAGTAGCAAGTGAAGAGGCAGCCAAACTCCCAGCTAATAAAAGTAGGCAGCCAAGGGGAAGGTCTAGACCCAAATGCTGACCTATAGATTTCAAATTTAAATTTTAATTAATAGTAAAATTTCACTCCCACAGTGCCATATTTTGAGTTTGTAAGTGGCTATAGAGAGCCTGGCCTCCATATTAGGTAGGACAGACTCAAGGCATTTCACTCATGAATGAATGTTGAACAGTGCTGCTCCAGACCAAGGACCCTAAACTGGGCAGGATAGGACCTGATACTCTAGAATGAGCCTTTCATTGTTCTAGAGAATCTGAAGATGGTAGAGAAACTCAGAGCAGCTTCAGGAAGAATTTCTCATCTTTTCCAAATTAACCTGAAAGGTCTATGCCTCATAACAACGACGTGGTCGCTAATGGTCTGCATGTATTATGTATTCCCATAAAATTTTATCTCCAGTGACATCATAGCCATTTTAGCTCATAAAAATGCACTCTATATCATATACCACAAATTTAGCTAATAGTGAATCTTTCAGAGAATATGGCTGTCACTAAGCAATGCACGGGTATATGATCTTTGGCTGAAGATGCTAATTAACTTTGTGCTTTGTGTATGTCATTTAGCACCTCCAATTTCTAGATCTCACTTACCCATATTGGATGAAATACCTCACAAAGATCATGCACATATAAAATTTAAATATTGTGCAGAATGATTTATTATCAAACATAAAACTATGTAAACATGTTACTAATGCTAATACAGAGGAAATAAGCCTCATGGGGAATGCAGCAATCTTTGTTTCCAGTCAACCAAACCCAAGAGCCCCTCAAATCACTGTCAGAAAAACCACAGTCTGGTCCAGTTATAAGGGTATTACTCCTTACCATACTCCCCCCAGTGCAAATACAATTCTTACTTACTCCTTAAGTCTCAAAATGTTGAAGTATAAACTAATGGTAGATGATACAAGAATGAAAAAGGATACATGTATCTGAATTGTAAGTGAATATGTCCTATAGATGTTTTCTTCTGAACTTGATTCAGAAACTAAGAGTGAAGCTAGAGGGATTGGATGAGGGAAGGGGCAAACTATAGGATCAAGCACTAGAGAAGGCAAGGCCTTGTTTACAGGAAGTCATATTAACCTACTGCTAAACAGAGAGGAATAAGAGCTGCATGCATATTTACTAGAAAGCTGTGCATGTAGAAAGATAAACTTCCTGTAGGCCGGAAAGAGTAGTAGTTCGCATTCATTAAGGAAGCGTTTATTGAGACATAATTATGCCTTGCTATTTGGTGTCTTCATCTTTTAGGTATGGATTCAACTTTCAACAGAGACACAGCAGAAAACTATTTCAACTTGGAAAACCCATTTCTTAGCAGTTCAAAGGGTCTATAAGACAAGGTTCAAAACACTGTGAAACCAATCTGATGTGTTGAATTGGCTTGAGTTTCTTACTTTCACTGAAACAAATATTTTTAGGAATGAAATTGGAAATGCATAGTCCAAGGACTAAGTGATGGTGGTAAAGTTGGTAAAGTCCGTGTCATACAAGCATGGAGTTTAGACTTAGGACCCACATAAAAATCCAGCATGACTATGCACAAGCTTCATCCCAATGCTGGGGAGGCAGAGACAAGAGAGTCTCTGGAGTTCACTGATCTGCAAGGCTTGCCAAATTGATGAGCTCCGGATTTCAGTGGCAGTCCCTGTATCAGAAAATAAAATCGAGAGTGACTAAGATATCTGCTATCAACCTTTTGCCTCCATATGCACAAAGAAATATATAGTCCAGATCTACCTTAAAAATGACCCACTATTTTGATGAGATTGATGAAAATTGTCACAGTATGTGAATGACCTAAATGAATGGATTGTGCACAATATATGCACACAGTTACCTATTATAGCCATATGTATTCATACATTCTACTCTGTGCCTGTTCTTATGACTTTACTTCACCTTCCCATCACTGTTACACCTATATAGTTTTTATTTGTACACTTAAGATTTTATGCTTGCAAAACTTTTATTTTGTACAGTGGCCTATAAAATGTTACATATTTTTCCTGTAAAAAATAATTAAATAAAAACTTGAAAGGACAAAAAAAAAAAAAAAAGAATGAGCCACTAATAAACACGATATACTTAACATTGTAGAGAATTTCATTCAGATGGTGAAAGCCATAAAATTTTGTGCATCTCACAAAATTGTATGCCAGGGACTTGCATGAATTGATTTTGAAAAAGATGTGCAAGCAAATCAATGGAGGAAAACATAGCTTCAGAGAAGGAGAAATATGGAAATTCTGGACTTCTGCATGAAATACCGAGATTCACTTGAATCCCTATTCATGGTGCTGGAACAACTAGGCATTCATACGCTAAGAAAAAAAATGCTAACCTTAGCCTAAACCTCGCATGTAATACACAAATTAAGTCAACATAGGTCCTTGACATATGTATAAAACTTCAGCCTATAAACCTTGATCGCCAAAGCAAGTTGGTGACATGACATAACCGAAGTTAAAAGCTTTCACTCTGTGGAAGACCTTGCTGAGGGAATATTTTTTGAGTTGTACCCAGGAAAACTCCAGGAAAGAGAAGTGAGACAGAGAAGGGAAGATGTCAGGCCTGCAGTGAGATGGATCATATAAGCCATCCAGAATCATCCCTTTCTGGAAACTAGGGTCTGGATGACCCCACGACAGCTATTACTTAATGGCAGTTCCCAGTCATTGCCTGCTCTGGGTATGAGTCAGCTCAGTACTTCCGGCCTCAGTGATCTGCCCCCAGTAAAAAGATGTAAGCACTTTGGGGGAGTGAACCACACAGGAAGCTGCAGTGCCTGAAATCGGAAAGAGCACCCAAGGGAATGCTGGAGAATGTGAATTTCATTTGCAAGATGGAGCCTAAATGGCTCTTCTATATAGGAGCCTGGGAGATGGGTCAGCAGCTTCCCCCTTGCCAATTAGAAAAGGGTAGACATGGAGAGGCTAAAGATCACAGGGAGGGTGATGGGGCATGAGCAGTGATACAGGGCTTTCCCCACTAAAGGAAGGAAGAGGGAAGAATTTAGCAAAATAGAGGTAGAAAATGGCCCAGTCAGCTACAAAGAACACAACATTGGGGAGCTAAGAGAACCCTGGCATAATCAGATCAGAGGAGAGAAAGTGGCTGGGACAAGGTTGCAGAGAATGAGGAAGCCAGGTAATAAATTAAACTACATGAATTACTTGTTAGGGTCAAACACAGTTTGGTAAAGGCATGAGTCACAACCAGGAAAAGAACTCAAACTCCCTAATCCAGGAGAGGATGCTTCTCATTGAGTCTCCCACAGTACAGAGAAAGGAACACCAGGGATCCCCTTGAAAGAATCAATGCTAGAAAGGTTTAAACTCCCTCTCATTTCCCTGCCATGCTAATAGTAAGAGAAACAATTACATAAGGACTAAAATAATTAAAATCATCTGTGTGGTTTAGCTTTTACTCAAGAAAACTAAAGAAGAACTTCCATGGCTCTGTGTTCACAGTGCTACGGGTTTTCTGCATTCTGCTGCCAGGAGTAGCAGAGCATCCACTAAACGAGATTCTGGTTTAGATGTGTTCTGAAACAGCCTGTTCCAGCACAATTTAATTTCATGGTCAAATGGGGATAATTATCCCAAAAAGCTTTCGGTCGTGGAGCTCTTGTGTCTTTTTTTTTTTTTTTTCCTTTTCCTTTTAGCACAACGTGAAGCCACTTCTAGTCCTGTGCTGTAGTTTTCAGGCTTACTATGACTTGTTTCTCTTTCTGTTTATTTTCTTTCTTTTCAACCAGAAAAAAAAAAAATCAGACATTATCATTTGAAAATGGGAGACTACCCCAGGGAGTTTCTGCTGCCTTAAGTTCCTTTATTATTTTTAAAGTTAGTTAAAGGTAACACCACAATTCCTACCTTTGCAACCTATGAAATAAATGAATAAATAAATAAATAAATAAATAAATAATGAACCGCCTTTTTCAAAGAGATTTTTTCCTGATAAATTTGTTGTCTACTTCACTATTATAACCAAGTACAACAGCATTATAATTATATTGCATATTTAATAAGTTTATGTCCTCAAACTATTGCATTTCTGCCACCTCTGAGATACCTTTTTAGGTAGGATTATAATTTAGTACCTAGGAATTTGAACAATAAGTTTCTAATTTGCCAAAATTGCAAGCACTTTTGGGTACGATCATTGGGATTTGGTCTCAGCAACAATATTTTTATGTTAGACTATTAGAACAAGAGTCCATCTTTTTAGGATAATTAACCACTAAGGATCTGATTTAGAGACGTTCTATTTCCATGGATTTCTGAAGATCACTTTTTTATATAATGATTACCTTTTATATAATGCCTTGGTCCAATTTCTGTTGCTATAACAAAATGCCTAAGGCTGTAGGACTGGCAAAAGAGATTTGTTTGGGCTCATTGTTCTGAAGTCAAGAGCTCCCTGGTGGGAACTTCATCATGGAGAGCAAAAGACAGTACGTATGTATAATAAAGCCAGTGTCATAAAAGAGCCTATCTTTCTGGAGGTTCACCCAAGTGCTTGGGGAGCAGGAACCCTCTCCCCACTACAGGAAAAACACAGATCCCTTCATTCAGTGGATATCTGAAGACCCTGCATATCCCACAGAAACTCCAACTCTCCCAAATACTATTACACAGACCTTGAATATCTTTTCCTGGAGAGGCATTAAAAAAAAGTCTTCACTCCAGATACTGCATCAACAGACCAAGACATGGGTCTTTCTAAACCCCACTTAGGACCAATAATTTTATTAGGATTACTTACAGAAAGAAGCATGGATGACTCACAGCAGCTTCATCATGGAAAAATCCTACCCCACAGTAAACCTTCCATCTCCTCTGTCCCTAACACAATCGAAGACCATGTACAACTGGGCCAGAAAGGAATTTTAGCTAAATTCAGGTGTGGGTGCGATGACCCTTCCTTCCTCTACAAGGGAAAGCTAATAGCCTCATTATGATTACTGTTGATCAGGTTGTAACTGTGTATTTTGTCATCATGACTGTCCCCAAAGACATTATGTCTCATAATAGCAGTGAACATTTCCTCCCAGAGAAGATAGCAACACTCAATAATTTAGAAATAAGCCTCAAAATGAATTTGTCAGGGACAAACTATATTCAGATAACAGAACATGATGTCTTTTTTCTCCCTCTTTTTGACTTACCTTCAATCTTTTTGATAGAGCTCAAGGCACTAGACTCCTAAGGATCTAGGCCCCTCCTGATCACATTCCACCTGTGAATGAGATAGAGACTAGACAAGACTAGACTCGAATTAGCAGATTTTCATGTGGAATCTGCATTTCCTCATATTTTCAATTAAGAGTTTAACAATAAAATATATTTACATCACCTCTCCCTTCCCTTTCCTCCCTCCATCCCCTTCCACATCATCCCTACTAAGTTTCCTCCCTTGCACCCTCTCACTTCTTCTCAAACTGATGGCCTTTCTTATTTTGATAAAATAATTTTGATTTTTGATAGCCTTTGATTATTATTTTCACACATATATTTTATATAATATACATAAATATTTAAAATACAACCTGCCAAGCCCCTTGAGTGTGGCTTGTATATATATGATTTCAAGAAAAGTCAGAGCAAAAAGGCCAAGAAATCAGCTGTGAGTTTGTGTATCCATGTGGAAACTTTTTGAATAATTCTCCATTTAGATTCTTTAAATAAAATGGAGCCTTTGATT